>NC_091782.1:4545454-4848484 GCF_029378745.1 Bos indicus | reverse complement strand
TTGCAACTTACCTGGCTCCACAAATAGTGAGAGATATTTTAAATATCAGCTAATAGGAACTTCCCTGGTGGTCCAGTGGTAAGAATTCACCTGCAATGCAAAGGATGCGCTTGATCCCTGGGCAGGGAACTAAGATCCCACACGCCTGGGAGCAACTAAGCCCATGCACTGCAACTGAGCCCGTGTGCTCCACAGCCACAACTCGAGAGTCCGCGCAACATAAGGACAGCCCCTGCACGGTGCAAGGAATAGCCCGTGAGCAACCAAATAATTAAGTATTTTAAAGATAAAATATCAGCTAATTCACACTGGCTATCTGTTTTACATATGGTAACTTATATGTTTCAAAGCTATTCTCTCCAATCATCCCACCCTCGCCTCCCCCACAGAGTCCAAAAGTCTGATCTTTACGCCTGTGTCTCCTTTGCTGCCCTGGAGGTAGGACTGTCGGTACCACCTTTCTAAAGTCTATATATATGTGTTAATAGACAGTATTTGTCTTTCTCTTTCTTCACTCCGTATAACAAAAGCGGGTGCTCTGGGACAACCTAGAGGGATAAGGTGGGGAGGGAGGTGGGAGGAGGTTCAGGATGGGGGGGACACATGTATACCTATGGCCGACTCATGCTGATGTATGGCAAAAGCCATCACGATATTGTAAAGCAATTATCCTCCAACTAAAATAAAGTAACTAAGTTTTTAAAATATCAGCTAATAATATACTCATACAGCACCAAGCAATAATAAAATACTCTCTCACTCAAAGTTACATACACCCAGGGAGATAAAAAAGAACCAGTGAAAATAACTAAGAATATAAAGCAAACACTAAGTAACTCCCAGAAGAATCACAACGCCTGACACCAAGCTGACTCATCACCCCACTGAGTCTCCACCTTCAGGTCCAACGGTTTATTTTTATATTAAAAAAGGAAGCATTCAGGGTTTAGGAGCAGACTATGGACCACAGAATTCTAAAACTCTCCAACCATATTCAGTCTTTTACTCCTGAGAACAGAGAGTTGCTGCTGTTCAGTCGTTAAGTCGTGTCCGACTCTCTGCCACCCTGTGGACTGCAGCGTGCCAGTCCCTGTCAGGCCAGCTCCCCTGTCCTCACCACCTCCCGAGGTTTGCTCAAATTCATCTCCATTGAGTTGGTGATACTATCTAAGTATCTCAAAAGCAGATCAACAATCAGATATCTAATTCTCATGATTTTTTTTATTGGTGATATTCACCAATTCCTGTAATTTGCCATCAGTGGAAGAAATAAAGTTTGGTTCACAGTTTATTAAATAAATGGGAGACTAATCTTCTGTTTCACAAAGACAAAAAAAGCATCAAAGAAAAGGATGGAAAAGGTGCCAACAATGAATGACTTTCCCTACATCTCTTCTCTAAAACTCCCAAGAGTTCAATGAGCATGTTGAACCCCACTTGAAAGTTTATGTTCAGTCTGAATGGGTAATTTTTGTCCTTCTGAACTCTTGAGACAAAGGCTGATGCTCAATAATGTTTAACCTTCTGGGAACACAGGAGGAGGAAAGGCTGAGAGGGAAATGTCACAACTGGTTATAATCACAGTTCAAGGGAAATGTGACAACTGAGTTGTCTTACTCCGTAAGTTGTCTTACTCTGAAAAAGGAGCTCATTTTCAACACTTATGCTGCCTGTTTAAAAAGAATTACTTTTCTGCAGCTACAAGTTGTTAACAGTTAACAGCATGAGGTCACACATCCTGTAAGGACTCCATTGCCTCTTAAAGATCCATGCTTAGCTGTCCAGTTCGATAAATATAAATGGTGGCAAAGCAGCTAAAAATTACAGTCCATTCTCAATTACCCATGCCCATTTCTAATAGGGCTAAATAAAATTCACAGACAATTCTAAAGCACCCCAGCTAGTAAGAGATTCAAGCAGTCTTAAGTAAGCTTTAAACCAAACTGGTCATCAGCTCATGGCCCTATTTAGTGACAGAGAAATACAAGTATGAGCAGCAAAATGAAAGCAATAACATTCCTCCGGAAAATCATCTCCTGAGCCCAGTCACATAATGGAATGTGAGGTCAATATTATTAACTCCAATCGATTAGGCAACTCGCATTTCAGCCCTCATCAAAATTTCATGATCTCTGTGAGAAGATGTAAAGTGCAATTTGCTGGAGTAAAGTAATGCTGAAATGGAAGGACTCCATTACTATGAAAAGACTGTAAGATTAGGTATCATTTGAGTTTTAGCAAGACAAAGTCATGCCACGGGATGGCACGTTGCCTTCAGGCCAGTTTTGTTTCAGTAATAATTCCAGTTTCATCAATAAATCTACAAAGAAGCAGAAAAGCAGTCTCAGGGAGAAATCAGCTCTTTAGAGATGACAATTAAAGAATATGCCTATATAACTGACTCGTCTGTTTTACAGTATTTGTTTAAATTTTAAATAATAAGCACACTTTTCCCCACCATTCACCAATACGGCTTCATAAAATGCTCCAAGTGAAAGCCAACAAATGAGCAAACTGTCCTTTGTTAAGAGAAAAAATAAAAGACATGAAAAGATAGCCATGGGAATATAGCTCCCTTCTGTCTTCCTGAAAACATTTTAATAGTAAATATCTGAATATGAAAAAGAATATGTATATAATATGTATAACTGAATCACTATGCTGCACACTACAAACTAATACAAGATTACAAATCAACTATAATTTTAAAAATTTAAGTAAATATTCAAAATCTGGAAACCATATTAACAAAAATTTAGGCTCTATGGAAAACAAAACCCAGAAGAGGGACTAGATAAAACAAAGTGTTAATGAGGTAAATTTTGAATAAAGATATGTTTGGTTTTTTTTGTTTGTTTTTCATTGTGAAAAGTTTCGAGCTTATAATAGAAAAATAAAGAGCTACCATCTGTCTACACCCAGCTTCAACAATCACCATCTCTTGATCAGCATCATTTGGATGAGACCCACACTCACATTTCCTCCCCTCCTCCCCCTGCTGGATTATTCTGAAGCAAACTCCAGGGATCTTATTATTTCATTACTATTATATCAATAGTATAAATCTCTAAAAGATAATTATCCCTTATCGATGTAAATATTAATATGTTTCTTAATACCATCAAATATCCCATCAGTCATCCATTTTCTCAAGGGTCTTTTTTTCATTTGATTTGTTTATTCAAACAAGGCTTACATCTTACATTTGGTGGATAGGTCTCTTAAACCACTGTTAATCCATAGATTATCCCTCCCACTTTTTATGTCTTACAATTTATTTGTTGAGGAAATTGCAGTGCTTGCCCCAAAGCTCCCCAGAGTCTGGATTTTGCTGACCCTGCCTTCAGTATATCACCTGACACACAGCCCCGCCACATGCTCTGTGTGAGCCTGTCTGATCCAAAGTGGTGATGGTCCTTTCATCAGCGGGCACCTGAGGTCTCTCCTGAGGGTCAGCATCACAGATGACCACCCTCTAGGTCGCCGTTCATCAGTGTCTGCAAAGTGGTGACACCTAATTCCATCAGTCCTTCCCTCCACAACCATACGATTACTGTGTAGAGTAATTCTTACAGCAAAGACATAACAATTCTTCATTCTTTCCCTTTACTATTTTCTGGAAAAGTGAGTCAGTTCACTTAGCATTCTCCAAAGGTCAGCAATAAGGGTTTGGGTTGTGTTTTTTTTTTTTTAATATCATATATCATGGATTTTAAATACACTGATGTGACTCAATCTACTGTGATCATTATCCTCATTGACCAGGCAAGCAGGAGCCTCTCCAAGTTTAACACTGATTCGAAACAGTATTGAATCTCCAAAGAACCTCTCCTGGTTATTTTGACAAGACTACAATCATCTTTGATGCTTTCTTGTCTTCTGGTTTGACAATATTTTCCAAGCTTTGTGAAATCTGGAAAAAGGTACTAATACTTCACATGTATTTTAATGTAATACTAATAAACCACATATCACATACTCTCCTAAGGTTTCAGACTTGGTAGCCATTGTGTATATCAGGCATATTTCTCTTGTGGCTCAGACATTAAAGAATCCGCCTGCAATGTGGTAGGCCTGGGTTTGATCCCTGGGTTGGGAAGATCTCCCAGAGAAGGGAACGGCAACCCACTCCAGTGTTCTTGCCTGGAGAATCCCGTGGACAGAGGAGCCTACTGACAGGAGCCTGGCAGGCTACTGTCCACGGGGTCGCAAGAGTTGGACACAACTGAGAGACTTTCACACAAGTGTATATTAAAGGAGACTAAGAGGTCAATCTAGTGACAACTAAATGCACAATGAGACCCTCGATGGAAAAAACAAGGCCAATATTGGAACAACTGGCAAATCTGAACATGTATACATGTTAGACAACAGTATCAAATCAATGTTAAAATTCCTGAATTTGGTAACTGTCATGTAATATGTAAGAGAAAGTCCTGGTTCTTAGGTGATACAAATTTAAAGTATTTGGGAATGAAGAGTTATGATGTTTGCCACTTCCCCAAATTGTTCCCAAAAATGTGTGTATGTGTGTACAGAGAAATCAAATGGCAAAATACTGATAATCTAGATGAAGATTATAGTATTCAGAATTATTGCTCTTGAACTTATAAGTTTGAAATTTCAAAAAAATAAGGAATTGAAGGTAAAAGGCAAAAAAAAAAAAAAAAGATGTACTGGGCTCATCCTTCCTTTCTCATTGCAGACCTAGAATTAGCCGTTTCTCCAAGTGCTGCTAAGTGCCCTCAGCCTGTCCTTCCACCTAGCCCTCGAGCCCAGTGACTCACGGCGGCCCTTCCTCACGGCACTCTCCTGGGTTGTCCTGGGCTCCTCACACCAAAACCTGGGACTAACCCAAGTGAGGCAGCGAGCTGGCTTCCAGGGGAGACCACGCTGCTGCGACCAGGCCCGGAGCCGGCCCCCCACCCTGCCTGCACCAACTCAGCCTGTACCCCCGGGTGCTCCCCCTCGATGCATCACTTACACTGCAGAGCCCCCAAGCTCCGCCTCAGAACCTGAGCCAGCCTGAGTCTGACACAGCTGGACACAGCCTGAGCTTGTTTCCACAGGAAACAACACAGGAGGCTTGCCCGGTGGTCCAGCGGTTACAACTCCATGCTTCCAAGGCAGGAGGCAAGGTTCAGTCCCCGGTTAGGGAGCTAGATCCCGCGTGCCACAACTAAAGATTCTGCATGCAGCAACAAAGACACAGTGAAGCCAAAGAAATCATAAAATTTAAGAGAAGAAGAAATGACACAGGGGATTCCCCAACGGTCCAGTGGTTAGGATTCTGCGCTTCCACTGCCGGGGGCGTGGCCTCAACCCCTGGTCAGGGAACTAAGATCCTACACAATGCACGGCACAGCCCACCCCCTCAATTCCTAAAAATAAATAAAAATCCACCAGTTAAAACGGAAATGACACAGGGAATGATAGCCACTATCTTGTAATAACCTACAATAATCTGCAAAAATGCTGAATCACGATACAACATGCCTGATTCAACTAGACTTCATGTTTAAAAATGAATTAAGTTTTTAAAAGAAACGATATTAGGATACCATAATACAGGCTATTTCTGCTGGATTGGTCACTGTTTCTAGTCCTGTCCAGTGGGTGGAGCCAGGAAAATTTTTTTTTAATAAGAAAAACTCACTATGAGTTCAAACTGATATTTCCAATTAAATTTTGGGATTAAAGGGATTTATTTAACTTCTCCAACTTCGCACCTGCATTTCTTCTCTCTCCCAACTGAAAAATCCTGGCTCTGAAAAAATCAACATATCTATTTACTAAATAAAGTTTCTGAAGTTTTCTGACACAAGAAAAAAAATCCATCATAAAATATTTAATACAACATTTTGACTTGAAATCCAAGTTTACATCATTTTAGATCAAACTTGCTTATTGCAGAGTATAACATTTTAATTCATGCAAACGTGTTATACAATAGCCCGTAAAGCCTCAACTAAGACATAACATTCTAAGGAGTTTCTAAACAGCTTCTCTTGCCTCATGACATTCAATCCACACTCGTGACCACATCAGGTATACAAGGACACATTCTTCAATTACTAAGTCAGAGCTTTCTCAGCATCTGCTACTTGTAATTACCTCTTTATTTACCTTGTGCCTCTCACACTCCATCGTTGTTTTATTTAAAATAAGCTAAATGTATCTTCTCTGATGTTCTTATCACTTGGGCCCTTCTTTTGTGAACCTTTATTGTGATTCTTCTGCCTCTTTGCCTACAGCTGCTGTTTAAACCCAATTTCCTTTTAATTGCGATAAAATACATAAAAGGTAAACTCTATCACTTTTTAAATATATGTATACCTGGCTGTGTCTGGCCTTAGCTGCAGCACATGGGAACTTCCCTTGCGGCGCACAGACTCTCTAGCTGGGTCGTAGGCTCAGCAGTGGTGGTGGGCGGGTTTACTTGCTGGCGGCATATGGGATCTTAGTTTCCCAACCAGGGGTCAAATCTGCGTCCCCCGCACTGCAAAGCAGATTCTTACCACTGGACCACCGGGAAGTCCCAACTCTATGATCTCAGCCTTTCAAAGTTCAGCATTACTAAGCCCAGTCACCTTGCTGAGCACCCAATCTCCAAACTCTTTTAGTTTTGAAAATTAAAATGCCACACTCATCAAACACTCCCCACATCCTCCTCCCTTCACCCCCAGCTACCACCACTCTACTTTCTATCTCTATGATTCTCCTACTCTAGGAACCTCATGGACGTGGAATCCACAGTACTTGTCCTTTGGTGACTGTCATGTCACTTAGCATAATGTCCTCAAGGTCCACCATGTTGCAGCAGGCCAGGCTTTCCTTCCTCATTACGGCTGAATAATATTTCATGGTATGTACACACCATATTCTGTTTTATGTTAATCCTTAAAAGGACAGCTCGGTGCTTCTACCTTTTGGATACTATAAGTCACACTACTGTCAACATCGGCACCCAAACATGCCTTCGAGACCTTGCTTTCAGTTCTTCTGGGTACACATGCCTGGTGGCTCAACGGTCAAGAAACCACCTGCCAATGCAAGAGACCCGGGTTTGATCCCTGGGTGGCGAAAATCCCCTGGACGAGGAAATGGCAACCAACTCCAGTATTCTTGCCTGGTGGGCTACAGTCCATGGAGTTGCAAAAGAGTCAGACACGGCTTAGTGACTAAACAACGACAAATTCATCCAGAAGTGGGATTGCTGGACCCTACAATTTCCATTTCTGATTTTTCGAGGAACTGCCATACTGTTTTCCAGAGCAGTTGCACTGTTTCACATCCCCAGAAACAGTACACCAGAGTACTTAAAGTTCATTTTAATGCGAGGTTAACTGAGGTACCTGGTCTTCACCCACCAGAGGGATCCGAGCTGCACGGAGTGGGGGTCAGTGAGGACAGGTCGGGGATATTCCCCAGCACCAGGGCTGATGAGCCACATGAAAGCTGACAGGAAGTGTGGAGGCCGCCGCATGGAATCGGGAATATTGGACGAGAGCAGACTTGCCCACACACTGGTACCCTGGGGTGGCCACACAGATAAAGCAGGCCGTGAGCATGCTCTCAAGACACACAGTTACTCTTCCAGGGTGAGTCAGGATGAGAAATGCATAATTCCCCCAGTCTACTGGAATCTACGATGGTGACTCCTAGGTGAAATTCCTCAGCTGACTCCCCAAGCGCTCTCGGAGCTGAAGCTCTCCCTAACAGATGGCAAGCACAAGGGATGTCAGAAACACTCCCATCTAGACTGACGACCTGGGTCAGTCCTAACTCTGAGACTCAGAGCTGTCAGACTAGGGGTCCGCCCAAGGTAAAAACTGCTTGTGCAGATTCAATGAGATATTCACTAATACGAACACTTAAAAACATGAAGTGTGAAAAAAAAGCACAACCTGAACGCTGAGAGCTGTGTTAATATAATTCAGTGGACAAAACTGAGGACTTAAGGCCGGGACACAACAGCAGAGGGATTGCTCTGAAGCAAGGGAGGGGCCAGGATATCCAGGAGTTTCTGCAACAAAGACCAGCTACATGGAACAGCAAAAGGTGACTGCTAATTAAGGAAAGCCAGACATCTCAAGTTAACGAATTTAGCGCTTTGCCATGCGTGGGAAGGTGCAGGACTCTGGGCTCACTGACGTCATCCCTTTGATCTGCACCTCAGCTGTCTGGGGCCAGCATCCTGCCATCCTCACCCCCGGTCTCCTCAGAGGTGCTGCTGCGGGCGGCAGGGAGCTGCAGCAGCTTACAGTTGATGGCGAGCACCCTGTCTCCACCCCAAGGCTCACCATCGTAATGCGCATGGCTCGAAGACTGCAACACCCTCTGCTCAGTAACACTGCAGGCAGCATTTTTCATTCACAAGTGTTATTGCAAAGCAGTAGTTCTCCTGAAACATCACTGTCATTTCCAGATCTGACCTCTCCTCTCCCAAGGCACAAACTAAATTTGGTTTGGCTATGGCCCACTGTATTCTTTGGAACTCTGCATTCAAATGGGTATATCTTTCCTTTTCATATGAATGCAGAGTTCCAAAGAATAGCAAGGAGAGATAAGAAAGCCTTCCTCAGTGATCAGTGCAAAGAAATAGAGGAAAACAACAGAATCGGAAAGACTTGTCTGGCAAATCCCATGGACGGAGGAGCCTAGTAGGCTGCAGTCCATGGGGTTGCTAGGAGTAGGACACGACTGAAGCGACTTAGCAGCAGCAGCAGCAGAGATCTCTTTCAAGAAAATTACAGATACCAAGGGAACATTTCATGCAAAGATGGGCTCAATAAAGGACAGAAATGGTATGGACCTAACAGAAGCAGAAGATATTAAGAAGACGTGGCAAGAATACACAGAAGAACTATACAAAAAAAAATCTTCACAATCCAGATAATCACGATGGTGTGATCACTCACACTCACCTATAGCCAGACATCCTGGAATGTGAAGTCAAGTGGGCCTTAGGAAGCATCACTGCGAACAAAGCTAGTGGAGGTGATGGAATTCCAGTTGAGCTATTTCAAATCCTGAAAGATGATGCTGTGAAAGTGCTGCACTCAATATGCCAGCAAATTTGGAAAACTCAGCAGTGGCCACAGGACTGGAAAAGGTCAGTTTTCATTCTGATCCCAAAGAAAGGCAATGCCAAAGAATGCTCAAACTACCGCACAATTGCACTCATCTCACGCGCTAGTAAAGTAGTGCTCAAAATTCTCTAAGCCAGGCTTCAGCAATACGTGAACCATGAACTTCCAGATGTTCAAGCTGGATTTAGAAAAGGCAGAGGAACCAGAGATCAAATTGCCAACATCCACTGGATCATTGAAAAAGCAAGAGTGTTCCACAAAAACATCTATTTCTGGTTTATTGACTATGCCAAAGCCTTTGACTGTGTGGATCACAATAAACTGTGGAAAATTCTGCAAGAGATGGGAATATCAGACCACCTGACCTGCCTCTTGAGAAATCTGTATGCAGGTCAGGAAGCAACAGTTAGAACTGGACATGGAACAACAGACTGGTTCCAAATAGGAAAAGGAGTATGTCAAGGCTGTATATTGTCACCCTGCTTATTTAACTTCTATTCAGAGTACATCATGAGAAACGCTGGGCTGGAGGAAGCACAAGCTGGAATCAAGATTGCCGGGAGAAATATCAGTCACCTCAGATATGCAGATGACACCACCCTTATGGCAGAAACTGAAGAGAAACTAAAAAGCCTCTTGTTGAAAGTGAAAGAGGAGAGTGAAAAAGTTGGCTTAAAGCTCAACATTCAGAAAACTAAGATCATGGCATCTGGTCCCATCACTTCATGGCAAATAGATGGGGAAACAGTGGAAACAGTGGCTGACTTTATTCTTCTGGGCTCCAAAATCACTGCAGATGGTGACTGCAGCCATGAAATTAAAAGACACTCCTTGGAAGGAAAGTTATGACCAACTTAGATAGCATATTAAAAAGCAGAGACATTACTTTGCCAACAAAGGTCTGTCTAGTCAAGGCTATGGTTTTTCCAGTAGTCATGTATGGATGTGAGAGTTGGACTATAAAGAAAGCTGAGCGCCGAAGAATTGATGCTTTTGAACTGTGGTGTTGGAGAAGACTGTTGAGAGTCCCTTGGACTGCAAGGAGATCCAACCAGTCCATCCTAAAGGAGATCAGTCCTGGGTGTTCATTGATAGGACTGATGTTGAAGCTGAAACTTCAATGCTTTGGCCACCTGATGGGAAGAGCTGACTCATTTGAAAAGACCCTGATGCTGGGAAAGACTGAAGGTGGGAGAAGGGGACAACAAAGGGTGAGATGGTTGGATGGCATCACCGACTCAATGGACATGGGTTTGGGTGGACTCCGGGAGTTGGTGATGGACAGGGAGGCCTGGCGTGCTGCAGTTCATGGGGTTGCAAGGAGTCAGACACCACTGAGCGACTGAACTGAACTGATGGCCCACTGTTGAATCTCCATAGTTGGATTTTCTTTTTAACCACACAACTGGAAAAAAGAAAAGATAAAAATACAAAAACGAAGAGGCACTATTGAGAGAGAGCAGATGGATTGATGCCGCTCACCAGGAGGGGGCGGAGAGGAGCACAACAGTGGTATTTGGGAAACCTGAGGGCTAGCCTTTGACTGTGTGGATCACAATAAACTGTGGGAAATTCTGAAAGAGATGGGAATACCAGACCATCTCACCTGCCTCTTGAGAAACCTGTATGCAGGTCAGGAAGCAACAGTTAGAACTGGACATGGAACAACAGACTGGTTCCAAATAGGAAAAGGAGTATGTCAAGGCTGTTGTCACCCTGTTTATTTAACTTATATGCAGAGTACATCATGAGAAATGCTGGGCTGGAGGAAGCACAAGCTGGAATCAAGATTTCCAGGAGAAATATCAATAACCTTAGATATGCAGATGACACCACCCTATGGCAGAAAGTGAAGAGAAACTAAAAAGCCTCTTGTTGAAAGTGAAAGTGGAGAGTGAAAAAGTTGGCTTAAAGCTCATCATTCAGAAACTAAGATCATGGCATCTGGTCCCATCACATCATGGGAATAGATGGGGAAACAGTGCAAACAGTGGCTGCCTTTATTTTTCTGGGCTCCAAAATCACTATGGATGGTGACTGCAGCCATGAAATTAAAAGAAACTTACTCCTTGGAAGGAAAGTTATGACCAACCTAGATAGCATATTAAAAAGCAGAGACATTACTTTGCCAACAAAGGTCTGTCTAGTCAAGGCTATGGTTTTTCCTGTGGTCGTGTATGGATGACTGGACTGTGAGGAGTCCAGTATGGAGAGTATGGAGAGTTGGACTGTGAAGAAAGCTAAGCACCGAAGAATTGATGCTTTTGAACTGTGGTGTTGGAGAAGACTCTTGAGAGTCCCTTGGACTGCAAGGAGATCCAACCAGTCCATTCTGAAGGAGATCAGCCCTGGGATTTCTTTGGAAGGAATGATGCTAAAGCTGAAACTCCAGTACTTTGGCCACCTCATGCAAAGAGTTGACTCATTGGAAAAGATTCTGATGCTGGGAGGGATGGGGGGCAGGAGAAGAAGGGGACAACAGAGGATGAGACAGCTGGATGGCATCACTTGATGGACGTGAGTCTGAGTGAACTCCAGGAGTTGGTGGTGGACAGGGAAGCCTGGCGTGCTGCGATTCATGGGGTCGCAAAGAGTTGGACACAACTGAGCAACTGAACTGAACTGAATTGGAGGACTGGGCTGGAGAAAAAAGGTCCAGAGAGATGGATTCATGACCCAGAAAAGAAACCGCACTTTGATTCTCAAGTGGGATGATTGGCTACAAATCCAAGCCATCAGACCACGGGAGGCCTCCTCACTGAGGCCCTGGACAAGCTCCAGGTCTTTCCCAGTGTGATTTCTCAAGAATGGAGGGGACACAGAGCTGCAGGAGCGCTGCTTCGGCATCTTCACGGATGGCACCACTGTAACCCACAGTACTCAGGCCAAGACCGAGAAGTCACCCCAGGCAAAAAGAATTCCAAAAGAAGCTCTGAGTGTGTCCTTTAAAATAAATAAAGACATTTATACCTATCTTCCTAGAACAATGTAATGATCATTCTGTTTAGAGGTACACGTTTTTCTGGTTAAAGGCAGAGTAATCAACTAGACCATCTCTGAAGACACTGTCTTTTCAGCTCTTTGATCCACCATTGTGCATGAAAACTTTAAAGGCACAAGTGGCTATCTAAAATTTTTCTGGAAAAGGAAGACTAAAGAAAATAATTTAGAAAATGAAAAATAGGGACTTCCCAGGTGGACCAATGGTTAAAAATCTGCCTTGTAACGTGGGGGACAGAGGTCAACCCTGGTTGGAGAACAAAGATCCCACATGCACCAGAGCAACGAAGCCTGTTCAACACAACTACTGAGCCCAAGTACCTCAACTACTGAGCCCAAGTACCTCAACTATTGAGCCCAAGTACCTCAACTATTGAGCCCAGGTACTTCAACTAGAGGGTTCACGTGCCACAGAGAAAGATCCCGCCTGCTGCAACTAAGCCAGAATAATACATAAATATTTTTTAAATAATAATAAAAATTTTCTAATTTTTAAAATTTCTATAAGCTCTCTTTGCCTGGAACTTAAACAATTTAAACTTTTTAAGACAAGGGATGATGCTGAGTACAAGATGAACAGAATGGCAACAGGCCTTGCTGCCATCAAAATACTAATGTCAAAAAGAATCATCGGTTAGAAGAATGTGCTTATTTTTCCCCAAGCAGAGCACATCAATCCCTTCGCCAAGCTCATCTTGGTTTCATGAGCTGCTTGAGAAATTAAACTTTATCTGTATCCGCACCATTCATTTATACAGACCACCTACCCTGCAAGCTCCTGGGGACCAATTATTCTTACACCTACTGACAGTAAACTTATAATAAATGAAATCTCTGGTAGAGTCGTATAATGGGTAGCAATGAGCAAAGACTCAGTAAGCTGAATGGATATTAGTCCACAAATTCCTTCTGAAGCAGTCAGCAGCAGAAATTTGACTTTATTCATTTAATGCATTCTCCAGAACCCCAAAGAGGAAAAGGAAACAAACATTTCCTCTAGCAGCTCTGTGTCTGCCAATTAATTAAGCCAGAGGAAGGTGTGAGCTGTAAGTAAGCCTTCCCCACAAAGGGCAGTGTCCTGAGGTTATGCAAATAAAGCTACAGGGGGCTCCACACAGGGAAAGGAGAGGAAAAGGCAAGACCACCTTAGTCCCCAAGCAGGAAAGGGAGAGAGAAACATCCTACATTCTCAGCGAGATCACAGAGGTCTGGTTAGTCTTTGCTACACGGCAGCGAGCTCCCAATTACAAAGATAACCTGAAATCCTGTTAATATTAACTTAAAATAAAACCTATGCAATGTTCCAAAATACCTTGTCCCCTTAAAATGACCTAAGCTGCAAAGAAAAAAACAGAAAATTTCCCCAAGACTTGAAAACAAAACCCAACAAGAGAAGGAAAAAGAGAGTGAGGTCAAGGAAGTGTTCTGGTAGGAGAAAGGACCGGGCTGGGAGGGAAATCCGCCTGCCTGGGAAATCCTTTCCCGGTTCTACCTGAGACACCTTTTCTGGGCCAAGTACACACATCCTTCAGTGAAAGTCAAGAGCCCTGGACCCACCTCTGCCTAAGGCATTTGTAATTTTTTTCCTTTCCTTCTTTTTTTTTTTGGTACATTCAAGGGTTTGTTTTCCTGTGGTCACTGAAAACAAAAGACGTATTCAGATATGTGTGCTGTTTTAAACTGCATTTTCCCTGCCCCTGCTCCCCACCTCTGCTAACCACCTCTCTGCTCTCTGCATCTATAATTCTGAGGAAGGTGTTGAAGTTAAAGGAACCTCCACCCTCTTCCCGACCTCTTGGCTATGGAGGACCCCCCAACTCAGACCTCAGCTCTCTTTTCCATCAGTATTCACTTCCTGGGCCATCCTACCCAGTCTCATGGCTTTGATAGCATCCATGTATTGACAGTAATGACTCCATGAAGTCCAAACCCTAGGAAGTCTAGTAGATATTTCAGACTTAATATATCCAAACTGGAAATTTGATTTTTACCCCTCAACCCAAAACAGCTTCTTCCCTAGTATTCGCCTTTCAGAAATCAAGACCACCAGTCATCTGTGCTAAGCCTGCCTGTCCTCCAACCTCAGTCAAGTACCAAGCTAAAAACATGGAAACAACCCAAGTGTCCATCAACAGATGAATGGATAAAGAAGAAGTGGTACATATATACAATGGAATACTACTCAGTCATAAAAAAGAATGAAATAACGCCATTTGCAGTAACATGAATGGACCCAGAGATGATCATACTAAGTAAAGTAACTAAGAAAGAGAAAGACAAATATCATGATATCACCTATATGTGGAATCTAAAATATGACACAATATGACAGGAATGAACTTGTCTACAAAACAGAAGCCAAGACTCAGACTCGCAGACATAAAGAACAGACTTGTGGCTGCCAAACAGGATGGGGTGGTGGAGAGGTGGACTAGGAGTCTGGGATTAGCAGACGCACACTATTACATACAGGATGGACAGAAAACAAGGCCCTGTAACACTGGGAACCATATTCAACATGCTGGGATGAACCAAATGAAAAAGGTATGAAAAGAATACATACGCGTAAATGTACGTATATGTACAAATGAACAAATGATTCACGGATGTTGGCCAATTATCTCTGGTTCCTCTGCCTTTTCTAAATCCAGCTTGAACATCTGGAAGGTCATGGTTCATGTACTATTGAAGCCTGGCTTGGAGAATTTTGAGCATCGCTTTGCTAGCGTGTGAGATGAGGGCAATTTTATGGTAGTTTGAGCATTCTTTGGCATTGCCTTTCTTTGGGATCAGAATGAAAACTGACCTTTTCCAGTCGTGTGGCCACCACTGAGTTTTCCAAATTTGCTGGCATATTGAGTGCAGCACTTTCACAGCATCATCTTTTAGGATTTGAAATAGCTCAACTGGAATTCCATCACCTCCACTAGCTTTGTTCGTAGTGATGCTTCCTAAGGCCCACTTGACTTCACATTCCAGGATGTCTGGCTCTAGGTGAGTGATCACACCATCATGGTTATCTGGGTCGTGAAGATCTTTTTGTATAGTTCTTCTGTGTATTCTTGCCATGTCTTCTTAATATCTTCTGCTTCTGTTAGGTCCATACCATTCCTGTCCTTTATTGTGCCCATATTTATGTGAAATGTTCCTTTGGTATCTCTAATTTTCTTGAAGAGACCTCTAGTCTTTTCCATTCTATTGTTTTCCTCTATTTCTTTGCACTGACCACTGAGGAAGGCTTTCTTATCTGTCCTTGCTATTCTATGGAACTCTGCATTCAAATGGGTGCATCTTTCCTTTTCTCCTTGCCTTTAGGTGCTCTTCTTTTCACAGCTATTTGTAAGACCCTTTCCAAAAGCCATTTTGTCTTTTTGCATTTCTTTTTCTGGGGATGGTCTTGACCACTGCCTCTTGTACAATGTCACAAACCTCTGTCCATAGTTCTTCAGGTACTCTATCTATCAGATCTATCCCCTTGAGTTTGGCCTGAGGTCAAACAACAGGGAGGGAACACAGCCCAGCCAATCTCAGAAAATTAGATTAAAGATTTACTGGGCATGGCCCCAACCATCATACCAAGACCCAGTTTCCCTCACAGTCAGTTTCTCTCATCAGGAAGCTTCCATAAGCCTCTTATGCTTATCCCTCAGAGGGCAGAGAGAATGAAAACCACAATCACAGAAAATTAATCAAACTGATCACATGGACCACAGCCTTGTCTAACTCAATGAAACTATGAATCATGTCATGTAGGGCCCCAAGATGAACGGGTCATGGTGGACAGTTCTGACAAAATGTGGTCCACTGGAGAAGGGAATGGCAAACCACTTCAGTATTCTTGCTTTGAGAACCCCATGAACAGTATGAAAAGGCAAAAAGATAGGACACTGAAAAATGAACTCCCCATGTCTGTAGGTGCCCAATATGCTACTGGAGATCAGTGGAGAAATAACTCCAGAAAGAATGAAGAGACAGAGCCAAAGCAAAACAAAACCCAGTTGTGGATATGCCTGGTGAAGGAAGTAAAGTCCGATGCTGTAAAGAGCAATATTGCATAGGAACCTGGAATGTTAGGTCCATGAATCAAAGTAAATTGGAAGTGGTCAAACACGAGATGGTAAGAGTGAACATCGACATTCTAGGAATCAGTGAACTAAAATGGACTGGAATGGCTGAATTTAACTCAGATGACCATTTTATCACTACTGTGGGCAAGAATCCCTTAGAAAAAATGGAATAGCCCTCATAGTCAAATGCAGTACTTGGGTCCGAAATGCAGTACTTGAGTCTGAAATGCAGTACTTGGGTGCAATCTCAAAAACGACAGAATGGTCTCTGTTTGTTTCCGAGGCAAACCATTCAATATCACAGTAATCCAAGTCTATGCCCCAACCAGTAATGCTGAAGAAGCTGAAATTGAATGGTTCTATGAAGACCTACAAGATCTTCTAGAACTAACACCCAAAAAAGATGTCCTTTTCATCACAGGGGGCTGGAATGCAAACGTAGGAAGTCAAGAAATACATGGAGTAACAGACAAGTTAGGCCTTGGAGTACAGAATGAAGCAGGGCAAAGGCTAACAGAGTTTTGTTAAGAAAATGCACTAGTCATAGCAAACACTGTCTTCTAACAACACAAAAGAAGACTCCACACATGGACACCACTAGATGGTCAACACTGAAATTGGATTGATTATATTTTTTGCAGCCACAGATGGAGAAGCTCTATACAGTCAGCAAAACAAGACCAGGAGCTGAGTGTGACTCAGATCATGAACTCCTTATTGCCAAATTCAGACTTAAATAGAAGAAACTAGGGAAAACCACTAGACCATTCAGGTATGACCGAAATCAAATCCCTTATGATTATACAGTGAAAGTGACAAATAGATCAAGGGATTACATCTGATAGACAGAGTGCCTGAAGAACTATAGATGGAGGTTCATGACATTGTACAGGAGGCAGGGATCAAGACCATCCCCAAGGAAAAGAAATACAAAAAGACAAAATGGTTGTCTGGAGGCTTTACAAATAGCTGAGAAAAGAAGAGAAGTGAAAGGCAAATGAGAAAAGGAAAGATATACCCATTTCAATGCAGAGTTCCAAAAAATAGCAAGGAAAGATAAGAAAGCCTTCCTCAGTGATCAATGCCAAGAAATAGAGGAAAATAATAGAATGGGGAAGACAACAGATCTCTTCAAGAAAATTAGAGATACCAAGGGAACATTTCATGCAAAGATGGGCTTGATAAAGGACAGAAATGGTATGGACCTAACAAAAGCAGAAGATATTAAGAAGAGGTGGCAAGAATACACAGAAGAACTGCACAAAAAAGATCTTCATGACACAGATAACCACAATGGTGTGATCACTCACCTAGAGCCAGACATCCTGGAATGTGAAGTCAAGTGGGCCTTAGGAAGCATCACTACGAACAAAGCTAGTGGAGGTGATGGAATTCCAGTTGAGCTATTTCAAATCCTAAAAGATGATGCTGTAAAAGTGCTGCACTCAATATGACAGCAAATTTGGAAAACTCAGCGGTGGCCACAGGACTGGAAAGGTCAGTTTTAATTCCAGTCCCAAAGAAAGGCAATGCCAAAGAATGTTTAAACTACTGCACAATTGCACTCATCTCACATGCTAGTAAAGTAATGCTCAAAATTCTCCAAGCCAGGCTTCAATAGTACATGAACCATGACCTTCCAGATGTTCAAGCTGGATTTAGAAAAGGCAGAGGAACAAGAGATCAAATTGCCAACATCTGGTGGGTCATAGAAAAAACAAGAGAGTTCCACAAAAACATCTATTTCTGCTTTATTGACTATGCCAAAGCCTTTGACTGTGTGGATCACAACAAACTGTGGAAAATTCTTCAAGAGATGGGAATACCAAACCACCTGACCTGCCTCCTGAGAAATCTGTATGCAAGTCAAGAACAGAACTGTATATGGAACAACAGACTGGTTCCAAATCGGGAAAAGAGTATGTCAAGGCTCTTTACTGTCACCCTGCTTATTTAGCTTGTATGCAGAGTACATCATGAGAAACGCTGGGCTGGAGGAAGCACAAGCTGGAATCAAGATTGCCAGGAGAAATATCAATAACCTCAGATATGCAGATGATACCACCCTTATGGCAGAAAGTGAAGAACTCAAGAGCTTCTTGATGAAAGTGAAAGAGGAGAGTGAAAAAGTTGGCTTAAAGCTCATCATTCAGAAAACGAAGATCATGGCATCTGGTCCCATCACTTCATGGCAAATAGATGGAGAAACAATGGAAACAGTGACAGACGTTATTTTGGGGGGCTCCAAAATCACTGCAGATGGTGACTGCAGCCATGGAATTAAAAGACGCTTGCTCCTTCAAAGAAAACCTATGACAAACCTAGATAGCATATTAAAAAGCAAAGACATTACTCTGCCAACAAAGGTCCATCTAGTCAAAGCTATGGTTTTTTCAGTAGTCATGCATGGATGTGAGAGTTGGAGTATAAAGATAGCTGAGCCCCAAAGAATTGATGCTTTTGAACTATGGTGTTGGAGAAGACTCTTGAGAGTCCCTTGGACTGCAAGGAAATCCAACCAGTCCATCCTAAAGAAAATCAGTCTTGAATATTCATTGGAAGGACTGATGCTGCAGCTAAAACTCCAAAACTTTGGCCACCTGATGTGAAGAACTGACTCACTGGAAAAGACCCTGATGCTGGGAATGATTGAAGGCGGGAGGAGAAGGGGATCACAGAGCATGAAATGGTTGGATGGCATCACCGACTCAACGGACATGAGTTTGAGTAAACTCCAGTATTTGGTGATGGACAGGGAGGCCTGGCGTACAGCAGTCCATGGGGTCACAAAGAGTCGGACAGGACTGAGCGACTGAACTGAACTGAACTAAACTGAATTAAGATACTGGTGACCTGCTCCAAAAGATCCCATGCACGCACTGCTGCACTCAGTGCCCTGACCCTGCAGCAGACCACACCTCCAACCCACGCCTCCGCCGGAGACTCCTGTGCACTCACAGGCAAGTCTGGGTCAGTCTCCTGTTGGGTTAGTGCTCCTTTCTCCTGGGTCCTGGTGCGCACAAGGTTTGGTTTGTGCCCTCCAAGAGTCTGTGTCCCCAGTCTTGCGTATGTTCTGGCATACATTTGAATCACCTTACTGTACAGCAGAAATTAACACAACACTGAATCAACAGTACTTCAATAAACTTTTTAAAAGTACCAAGCTTGATTATCCAGTTACTCAGGGCAGGGGCCCCAGAGTGAAGGACAGAAGCCTTGGTTTTGCCAGCAGGGGGAGTGGGTGACCGCTTGGCTGGTGCCTGGAGGTGCTGGTGGTTTTTACTCAAAGTCCTTCACCGCCACTAAAAAAGATTCAGAGGCTCTGGGTCAAGGAAATGCCCGCAATGAGGTTGAAACGTGCACAGAACTGGGATCCGTAAGCATAACAGGGTCAGAGTCAGGGCACCTGGTTATCTGCCAGTGCTCTCAAGTTCTGATCCCCGCTGTGTGTTCTATGTTAAGAGGCTCACGTGAGGGCAGAAACATTCCTGCTGCCTCCCCAGTCCTCTGCCCCAGAAGGCCAAGCTCACCGAGAAGCGTGGCCAGAAGGAGGTTCAGGGCTTCTCTGTGCTGCTCAGTGCCATTTAAAAATGGGTACTGATGGATGCAAAAGTTGAAAAACATCTACACATGTAGGAAAACTGAGACTTTACGTGATGAAACTATGATCCATCCGTGAGGATGAACTTCTAGCCCCAGAAATGGGATCGTCTGAACCTCTGTATTCCACGTGCTCTGGTAGGAACTCCTGGGCTTACGTCTTCATTCTGTCATCCCCCAGCTGAGTGACCTTGACAAGCTTCCTCCTCTGGAAAGTGAGCACCTGTGCCAGAGAATGACTGGGAAGGTAAAAGGCAGAAAGCAGGGACACACAGAGCCGCGTGCTTGCGGGGGCGCGAGGGAGCAAGTGTGCGGTGACACGGCACCCACCCCGGGGATGGTGGGATGGGGACGTTTTGGCTCTAGGAGTCAGACCCCAAAAGGCTCTGCAAAGTCAAAATACTAGAGAAGCAAGGGAGATCTGGATCTAGTTATCTTTTCTGCTTCAAGATGGTAAAAATTCCTAAATGTTCCAGCGACATGTCTTCGTTTACAGGATAAGTCCGAAGACGCAAGAGAGAAAATCAGGATGGATGTTTGCCTTACTCACTCTTAGAATCATCTCATTTCCCCAAAAGAGCAGGGAAAGCAAATCATATTATTAACTTCATTTATATTAGTGATCTCTATTACAAATTCTCAGAGCCACACCGGAATATAAAAGCTACACACAGAACAAGTAAACAGGTCAGAGCCGCTAAGACGCTGAAACATAATGCACTGCCCGTGGCTCGGGCGCTTCTGGCTGAAACTGCACCGTCACGTTTCTGAGTCACCTCCTCACAGCGAGATCCGGTGTCAGTCCAGCAGACTCCTGGGCCTTTTGCTCACTCAGACTACCGCCAGAAAGGCCTGCAGTGCTTCCTGTAAAGTCATTCACACAATCCCGAGTCAGCACAGCTGATGTACTTTATTCCACCTCCAGGCCCCCATGAGAGCTGCCCTCGGGGCACCGCAGTAGCAGGCTCTGGGCTTGGGGAGAGGAGGTGGCACCCAGCGGCCCATGGGCTGGACCCAACCCCACCCGGAGAGGGACCGGAGGCTGGCACTCACGTCCCGGTACAGCATGCAAAGAAATGCCAGCAAGGCTGTGCTACCAGCTCTGACAACCTCCAGTCTCCAGAACGACCCCGAGGAGACGCACACGGATGGACGAGGTGAGCTTCACCCGCGCAGAGAAAGCTCCTGCAACGTCCTTCTCATCCTTCTCGCTTGCTCACAACAGGATAGCCCCCACCGCCCCTTCCTGCCCTCCAACCCCACTGCCTCCCAAAGAATCCTGCTGAACAGGGCAAAGGCCACCCGCAGCGTCCCCACCAGAAGTCACCACCAGATGGCGTCACAGAGCAACTGGCAAAGCCCACGTTCAGGTCCCAAACACCAGGCACCAGACCCCTGGGACAGCTGCCAACCCAGCCCTGCCCTGCTCCGGTTCAGTTCCTGATGACGGCTCACCTCCTCCAGGGCCTCCATGACACACAGAAGATGCAGTTTAAATGCAGTGGTATCACGGCCCCCTCTCTCTTTCCAGCTTTATCCTGTACATTTCTCATAAACCCCCACATCCAGCCAGAAGGGTCTCAGCACCATCCCAGACCTGACCTCTGCTGCCTGTCCAATTCCTACGTGTACTTAAGCCCAACTCAGTCCTGTCTCTTGAAGTAGTTGCTCCCTGACCATCCCATTTGGGAGATAAAAGGGAAAAAAAAAAACCCTCCCTGTCATCCAGATCGTGTAGGGCGTATGCCGTGTCGTGTGTGCACATCACTCATCTGTTTATTTAAAAAAAAAGCATCAGATGCTGTTTACCAGGAGATATTCTAGATCAGACGATTCAGCCCCTGGGGAAGACAGGTCTGGGAGGAAAGGAAATGAAAGTATCACTACGTTCTGAGTGTTGATGCCAAGCAGGCCATCACCTCCACACGTCAGTTCATCCTCACCCGTCAGGGAGGCCACCGTCGCTATGATGACTCCACAATAAGAAAGCTGGGTCTCCAGGAGTTGGACAGCTGGGTAAAGATGATCACATGTGTTCTTTGCCCTCTAGGGTCCCTGTCTGCCCCCCACACTGCTCATCCCTGCCCTGCCTTGTCCTCGGGTGCTGAGCTCTGAGATCCGCATCACTCACGCCCCCTGCCCTCTGGCATCCTGCTGGGTCGGGTCATGGAAAAGCGGCGCACCTGCCCCCCCACCCTCGTCCTGACTCAGCAGGCTCTGGCGGGCTGCAGCCCTCAGCCACAGCTCCTGGAAACCAGCCTTCCCACGGGGACCCAGCAAGACGACTGCCTGCTGTCACCCCTGCAGGCCAGGAGTGGTGGGTAAGCGGTAGACAGGCTCCACAGGAAGCTGGCTGCACCATCGCAGCCCTAGTCACACTTCTGGGCAGTCTTTACATGAAACTCTTAGTGTGAAGACTGCTTCCTGCCAGGTCCACAGAGGGGAAGGCAAACATGCATCTGTCTCACTATAGAGCCTGTCTTTCTCACCTGGGTAACTGCTCTGCTCAACATCTGGGCAAAGCACCTCACTCTCATGGGAAGGATCAGAAAAGACTTCCCTGAGCGGGTCGCCTGATGACTAGTCAGTGGTCAAGGTGGACTGGAAACCACCAGGCAAAAAGAGAGCAAGGCAAGGTGATCCAGGACAGACTCACCAGGCATGAGGACCACGTCTGACCACCCGCGGCAGTCGGGCACAGGGCTCAGGGGAGAATAAAGGCGCGATGATGCCGACTTACTTCTCCATCCACGTAGGAAAAACGGGAGAGAGAATTAGCTAAATTCAGAGCAGGAAAACCAAGCAGGAGAGCCCTACCTTCAACAAGGCCACATTGCAGAAGATAAGCCCCGCTGCTGTTTAGCATAAGATGCCCCCTAACGCCCAGCCAGACCCTGGTCTCATCTCCCAGCATCACTGAGCTGCCCCGAGCCTGCCGCACCATCGGGCATCCTGGCTTCTGTGTCTGCCCTCCTCATCAGAGACGCTGCCCTCTGCTTCCCACCTGCTCGACTCCCCTCTCAGGACGCCTCAGGCGTCTGCTTCTCTGCACACACGGCTGGATCTGCACAACGTTCCCTTGTGCCGGTGCATAGTCCACAGCAGCACTTCGCTAACTCGGACCCACCCTGCTTACTTATGCGCATCTGTCCACCGATGGGGCCAGGAGGCCCAGGAAGCAGGAGGGCGGCAGCTTGCAGAAAGGTGCTGGGGCTCCAATCCCTGGCACTGTTCCAGCCCCTGGGTGAACTCAGGCAAGTTATGACCCTCTCTGGGGCTCTATTTCATCATCCAGAAAATGGGGATAACACCAGCCTCCACCTCAGAGGCTTGTTAAGTGAGTCACGTAGAACAATGCCTGGGCCACAAAGAAGCCGTCAGTAATGTCAGTTGTTAACATATGTCTGTGTATCCTTTATTTCCTGTGTAGAAAAGTTTTCGTTGAATGGATGAATTTTCCCACTATTTCATTTTGCTCCATGTAGACACCAAATTCTGCTTAGCCTTTGCTTTATATAAGCATGAAAGGAAGACTCTCTAAATATGTGTTTACCTTACAGGTGGTTAAATGGGACCTTTTCTGTAAAGGAATTCAGCTTCTTGCCACTGTTTCTGGCCTGGGAGCAAACTCCACATACATTTGCTACACAGTCACCCCAATGAATGAACAGCAGGGCTGTTTTCACAACTCACAGGGACATATCATCACATCAACTCTTGCCGGCTCCCCTCGGGTGACCAGAGTCACAATGACCATGGGCCCCCACGACACAGAAGTGACCCACAGGAAAACTTGTCTCAACGCTGAAGCAATGCAAGGTTAGTGAAGTCATGAAATACTCTCTACAAGTTTTTAAAAATGTCAGCTTCTAAGCCCCAAAGTCTTAACTGTTACAAGCCTGGCAACACATCCCTTGGTGAGAGCCCCAACAGAGACAGAAAATCAGAGCACATGTAATAGTGTGCTCAGGAGGTGAGGAGGGGAAACCGGCTTCCAGGTGCGCCCCACACTTCCCAGGTAACTGTCCAGGTGACTTCCCAGCTAACTGTCCAGGTGACTTCCCAGCCAACTGTCCAGTCTGGCTGACAGAGACCGAGGGTACTCCCTAGAAAAGGAGAGCATGGTCCCGTGGGAGCAAAAGAAAGCCCATCCCAGAGGACGCAGCACCCCAGCATCGCCCCAACAGGAGCTGCAGAGGAGGGGTCAGCCCTCCGCCCAGGCCTCCCAACTCCAATGCCGCTTTGTGGAGGCCCCTGGTCCCTGGCCCAGCTCTCACCACGGCCAGGCCTCGGCGGGGGAACCCTGTGGCCCCATCCGGCCTGTGGACCCCGCACTCAGGGTCAGGATTCCCGTTTTCAGTCTCCCCTCCCGCCAGCGACCAGGACTTCCTGGGAAACCACACTCCACACTGACACAGCGGAGCTCAGTGCCACTGGCCGGGACGATCAGAGACTCACTGAGCACTTCAGGTCGACCTGACCATTTCTGAGGACTGAGATGGACCGCTCCAGGCGACACCGCACCTAACACTCCCGGCACGCCCGCCCCCACTCACCGGTCTGCGGGCAGCGGCGCTCTGCACGCTCTGGTAGAACTCGGGCGGGACGCGCGCGCCCCTGCGGAGCCGCCGCCGCCTCACTGCGCCGTCCTGCTCGCTCTGCACCGGGACCTCCGCGGCGGGCTTCACGTCCTCCAGCCGGGCGGCCGCGGCGGCGCGTCTGCGGAGGTGTCGGGGGCTGGATCGGAATCCCTGGGCAGGAGACACAAGCGGACACATGCAGGTTGGTGCCGGTCAGCTGCGCTGTTCCCTGCGGCTCGCGGTGCAGGCGGCGCCAAAGCCACCAGCCCCGCGGGGGCCCGCTGCCCACCCACAGGAAGCCCGACGCGGGGCAAGACCCAGGTTCCCGGTCCAGAGTTATTCTACACTGAGAAAAGCTTTTAATAAACAACAGAGTCCTTCCGTATAAAGCGCAGGGAACCATACTCAATATCCTGTGATAAACCGTCATGGAAGAGAATATGAAAAAGAATAGATGTGTGTACAACTGAGTCACTTTGCTGTACAGCAGAAATTAATACATTATAATTGACTACACTTCAATACATTTTTTTAAAAAAAGAGAACTGTTTTTAACCCAGAAATGCCAGTTTTAAAAAAAAAGAGTAGGCAGACACACTGCTTTACTTCTGTGTACACAGTCAAAGTGTGAAGAAGGGGGCTCCGTGATGATGGGGAAGGTTGGGACCCAGTAGAACCTCGGAGAAAGGGCCCTCTGCCTCCCTTCAGGAAGGAAGGCCAGGAATGCAAGGCATCACAAGCAACACCTTAAAGTGAAGACCTAAAACTAACTGGACGAAGGACGGTGTAGTGTGGGTTTGGAGGTCAGATGGGCCGGGGTCCAAACGCTGCTCATTATAGCTACACGTTTATTAAATATTAATGACTTAACTTTTCTAGTCTAACAAATGGATAACATTCTCAAAGGTTTTTATTTTACCCTTTATTTTACTACACGCATAGAATTTTATTATTTTTTCTAATTAACTTTTATTGAAGTGTATAGTTGCTTTATCAGAGAAGGCAATGGCACCCCACTCCAGCACTCTTGCCTGGAAAATCCCATGGATAGAGGAGCCTGGTGGGCCATAGTCCATGGGGTCGCTAAGAGTCCGACACGACTGAGCGACTTCACTTTCACTTTTCACTTTCATGCATTGGAGAAGGAAATGGCAACCCACTCCAGTGTTCTTGCCTGGAGAATCCCAGGGACAGGGGAGCCTCGTGGGCTGCCGTCTATGGGGTCACACAGAGTCAGACACGACTGAAGAGACTTAGCAGCAGCAGCAGCATAGTTGCTTTATAATGTTATTTTCTGCCGTACAGCAAAGTGAATCAGCCCTGTGTATACATATATCCTCTCTTTTTAAATTTCTTTCCCATTTAGGTCACCACAGAACACTGAGTAGAGTTCCCTGTGCTATATACTCTGTTCCCATTACTTATCTATTTTACACACAGTATCAATAGCCTATACGTATCCATCTCAATCTCCCAATTACCCCCACCCTCCTTTCCTCCCTTGGTATCCATACATTTTTTCTCTACTCTGTGTCTGTTTCTGCTTTCTCTCACAGGGTTTTTTAGAAGGTAACAGATGTTAAAGGGCTTCCCTGATGGCTCAGCTGGTAAAGAATCTGCCTACAATGCGGGAGCCCTGGGTTCGATCCTTGGGTCGGGAAGATCCCCTGGAGAAGGGAAAGGCTCCCCACTCCAGTATTCTGGCCTGGAGAATTCCATGGACTGTATAGTCAATGGGGTTGCAAAGAGTTGGACGCGATTGTGCGACTTTCACTTCAATTTCAATGGATGTTAAAATTCTAAGCACAGCATCTGGCAAACGGCAGGCGCTGAACAAAAGGTTAATTTCCCTTCTCTTTTAAGTAAGGTAAGTATAAGGACAACTCGCTGGACAAGGAAACAAGCTCTGTTGTGCATCTGGGAATGTGCATCTGGTTTTGGAAAACACCACAGAATTCCATAAAATGATGCCTATCCACGGCCGGTGCTTTGCGGCAGAGCAGAAGCCAGCCACAGAGTTCATGAGCAGACTGGGATGGGTGACGGGGGGCAGCAGAGGGCACGTGGGGCCAGCAGATCCCACACGAGGATAAATGGATGAAGCTGAGCTCAGTGGGGTGAGCGGCACGTGCAGAGCAGATAGGATCTATGCTCCAGGCATGGGAGCAAGAGGGAAGAACAGAGGGGTAAGGGATGACTTAGCAGCAGCAGCAGCTCTGTCCATGGGATTTGCCAGGCAAGAGTACTGGAGCGGGTTGCTATTGCCTTCTCCACTAATGTTATTACCAATAGACTTTCTTGGTGGCTCAGATGGTAAAGCGTCTGCCTACAATGTGGGAAACCCAAGTTCAATCCCTGGGTCGAGAAGATCTCCTGGAGAAGGGAATGGCAACCAACTCCAATATTCTTGCCTGGAAAACTCCATGGACAGAGGAGCCTGGTAGGCTACAGTCCATGGGGTTGCAAAGAGTCGGACACAACTAAGCAACTTCACTTTCTTTTCTATTATTACCAATAGAAGGCCTCAAAGGCCTTACAAATTCTAGAAATAAAACCACAAAAAACTCGCTTAAAGTGATCAAAAAAAAATTAGTAGTCATTCTGGAGAATAATAACCCAGTAAATCCACACCCCTGTATCTACTCTAGAGGAACTTTGCCAAGTATGCCCAAGAAGATGGTCAAGCATTGCTTACATAAAAATTAGAAACTGTTTAAATCAGTCTTTTCTAAGATTCTTCAATTTTCATTCCACCTTCACATTTGTGAAGCTCTGAGCACCATCACATAAGCCTCTGTGATTTCTCTCATATCCAAATACACGTGCACTATTTTAAAATAACTCTTTACAAGCATGACAGGGCAGGACACAGACAACAGCCAGCCTATCTGGGCTCATGACGGCCTCTGTCACTTCCTAGCTGTCTCATCTTGAAGAGTTGCTTAGCCACATCCTCATCTGTAAAATGGAGCTTAAAAACACTACTTAATTCACAGATTTGTTAAGAAGAATAAATAAATGTAAAGTACTTACTGCCTGGTACACCGTAAAACATAAGGGTCACCTATGATCATTCAGTATATTGCTTGTGTAAATAAAAGATATTCTTAAAGACTAAGGCGTGTTATTAATCCAATACAAAAAGGAAAAGGATCACACTGCAGGTATTCCTCGCTGCCAGACACGGAGGCACCAACCTCCCTGCTCATCAGGAGAGCTCTTCACTCCAGAGCATCCCAGGCGCTCACTGTCCTGAGTCAGAACCATCTGCGCTGGAACCCCAGCTCTCCCACTTCTAGATGTACGATCTCGGAGCTCAGAGATCACTACTTCTCAGAGCCTCAGATTCTTCTTCTGCCGAATGCATACAATACTCGCCTCTCACGGGGTCAGACAGTGTTTAAAGGAGACGGTCCACATGAGCCTCCTGGAACAGTACACATATCAGTGTACGCAGTCGATGCGTTACCCCCTTTATTACTACAGTCCCACTTCCTGGATCCTGAGGTACCAATTCACCTGCCAGAAGCTCAGAACTACGACCACAGACACTGCAAACCGAACGGACTCATCACTGAGCGGGCAGCTTCTTCGTTTCCCTAAAGCAATGCAGAGCATTGGGGTTTACTGCACGGGCTCGTTCTAAACACTATCAAAAAATATGCCGTGACTTTTAAAAACAATTTATTTATTTATTTAGGGCAGAGCTGGGTCTTGGGTGCTTTGCGGTCTTTCTCCAGTTGCAGGGAGTGGGGGCTTCTCACTGCTCTGGCTTCTCCTGCTGTGAGCACAGACTCCAGGTGCCCAGCCGTCAGCAGCTGCAGCGCGCAGGTTCAGTAGTTTCAGGGCATGGATGAAGCTGCTCCACACAACGTGGAATCTTCCAGGGCAGAGATCGAACCCATGTCCCCTGCGTTGGCAGGCAGACTCTTATCCACTGTGCCAACAGGAAGTTCCTAAGTCATGACTTTTAACAAAAAGAAATTTTCTTTTGAAACAGCAGGTGGTGCTATAAGCTCTCATAGGTGTTAACAGGCTTTGATGCCATCAGTATAAAGTCCACTTCTCCCTCCAGTCATTTGATCTTGCCCATGTGCCCTTCAAGGACTGATGCTGAAGCTGAAACTCCAATACTTTGGCCACCTGATGCGAAGAGCTGACTCATTTGAAAAGACCCTACTGCTGGGAAAGATTGAAGGCGGGAGGATAAGAGGACAACAGAAGATGAGATGGTTGGATGGCATCACCGACTCAGTGGACATGGGTTTGAGTAACCTCTGGGAGTTGGTGATGGACAGGGAGGCCTGGAGTGCTGCAGGGCACAGGGTCGCAAAGAGTCGGACACGACTGAGCAACTGAACTGAACTGAACATGCCCTTCAACCAGTAGGTGACAGGCACTTGGCAGTCTCTCGGTAATGGACTTCTGTCATTTTTAGGGCACGCTATTATTAAATTTTTAAAATTCTTTATTGAAGCATAGTTGATTTAAAATGTGTCTGTTTCCGGTGCACAGCACAATGATTCCATAATTGTATTATATATGGTGGTTTAGCTGCTAAGTCCGGAAAAGGCAATGCCAACCCACTCAAGTACTCTTGCCTGGAAAATCCCATGGATGGAGGAACCTGGTAGGCTGCAGTCCATGGGTTGAGAAGAGTCGGACATGACTGAGCAACTTCACTTTCACTTTTCACTTTCATGCACTGGAGAAGGAAATGGCAACCCACTGTTCCTGCCTGGAAAATCCCAGGGACGGGGGAGCCTGGTGGGCTGCCATGTATGGGTTCGCACAGAGTTGGACGTGACTGAAGCGACTTAGCAGCAGCAGCAGCTAAATTATGTCCGACTCTTGTGACCCCATGGACAGTAGCCTGCCAGGATCCTCTGTCCATAGGATTCTCCAGGCAAGAACACTGGAGTGGGTTGCCATTTCCTTCTCCAACTTTTTTTTATTTTATATACATACACACATATATATAAGGCTCCCCAGGTGGTACTAGTGGTAAAGATAAAGAACCAGACTGCTAATGTAGGAGACATAAGAGACACAAGTTTGATCCCTGGGTCGGGAAAATCCCCTGAAGAAGGGCATTGCAACCCACTCCAGTGTTCTTGGCTGGAGAATTCCATGGACAGAGGAGGCTGGCGGGCTACATTATGGGATCACAAAGAGTCAGACACAACTGAAGAGACTTAGCATGCACATGCCCACATATATTCTTTTTCAGATTCCTTTCCCATATAGGTTATCACAAAGAATTTGAGTATAGTTCCCTGCACTATACAATAGGTCCTTGTAGATCACCCATTTTATTTATAGTAGTGTGTATATGTTAATCCCAAACTACTAATTTATCCCTCCCCTCCTTTTCCCTTTGGCAACAATAAGTTCATTTTCTATGTCTGTGAGTCTAGTTCTGTTTTGTAAATAAATTCATTTGTACCATTTTTTTTAGATTCCACAAATAAGTTATATCATACGATATTTGTCTTTCTGACTTCAGTTCAGTTCAGTCGCTCAGTCGTGTCCGACTCTTTGTGACCCCATGAATCGCAGCATGCCAGGCCTCCCTGTCCATCACCAACTCCCGGAGTTCACCCAGACTCATGTCCATCGAGTCAGTGATGCCATCCAGCCATCTTATCCTCTGTCGTTCCCTTCTCCTCCTGCCCCTAATCCCTCCCAGCATCAGAGTCTTTTCCAATGAGTCAACTCTTCGCATGAGGTGGCCAAAGTACTGGAGTTTCAGCTTTAGCATCAGTCCTTTCAAAGAAATCCCAGGGCTGATCTCCTTCAGAATGGACTGGTTGGATCTCCTTGCAGCCCAAGGGACTCTTAAGAGTCTTCTCCAACACCACAGTTCAAAAGCATCAATTCTTCGGTGCTCAGCCTTCTTCACAGTCCAACTCTCACATCCATACATGACCACAAGAAAAACCATAGCCTTGACTAGACAGACCTTTGTTGGCAAAGTAATTTCTTTGCTTTTGAATATGCTTTCTAGGTTGGTCATAACTTTTCTTCCAAGGAGTAAATGTCTTTTAATTTCATGGCTACAGTCACCATCTGCAGTGATTTTGGAGCCCCCAAAAAATAAAGTCTGACACTGTTTCTACTGTTTCCCCATCTATTTCCCATGAAGTGATGGGACCGGATCCCATGATCTTCGTTTTCTGAATGTTGAGCTTTAAGCCAACTTTTTCACTCTCCTCTTTCACTTTCATCAAGAGGCTCTTTAGTTCCTCTTCACTTTCTGCCATAAGGGTGGTGTCATCTGCATATCTGAGGTGATTGCTATTTCTCCGGGCAATCTTGATTCCAGCTTGTGCTTCTTCCAGCCCAGCGTTTCTCATGTATGATAATCTCTAGGTCCACCCATGTGGCTGCAAATGGCATTATTTCATTCTTTCTTATGGCTGAGTAATATTCCATTGTGTGTATGTACACACATTTTTGATCCACTCCTCTGTCAATAGACATTTAGGCTGCTTCCATGTCTACAGGCCACCCCATGTTGTCAGCACCCTTTGAGTCAGCACCCTCTCAGACTTGCAGTCCTGATACGCAGCTAAGCCCAGGAGCTCCACAGACCACCCAGCATCTCCTCTCTTAATAACCCGGCACAGTGCCTGGGGGAGCTCGAGGCTGAGAGTCAGCCCACCAAAGTCCCACTGTTTGGACACTGAGTACTGAATGGAGGGAGGGAGAGACTGAAAATAGCAGAAGGAATTCACTCATCCAGTGGCCACACCAACCACCTTCTGAAGCTCCTAATTCTGTCTGTTCTAATCTTTCAGTCTTAATTGTGAGTTTTACCATATATTTGTATTAAATTCTCTTTCAGTAGGAGATGACACTGCACTCCCTTATTCTTGCCTGGAAAATTCCAAGGACAGAGGAGCCAGACGGGCTACAGTCCACAGGGTCACAAAGAGTCAGACACAAATGAACACGGCACATCCATATATACTCTTTCAGTTTAAGTCAGACTCGGATCCCACTGCCTGTAAACAAAACCCCTGATGCATGCACGTGGCTAGCTATTTCCCTCAGGTGCTAAACACTCAGACTGAACCAGGCTGTTTGTGTAGACTGATAAAAAAAAGGAGAAAGCAACAATTTACTAAGCACCATTTAGATGCTAAGCCTAGTATACCCACTGAGACAAGCAAACTGAGGCTTATCAGGATTAAGAAATCTCCCTATGGCCAAAACCTCTGCCACCAAAAGAAATCATAGATATTTGAATACTGAATTATAGGGGCTGCAGATATCTAGAAATACCATTTATATTCATTCACTGTTACTTCAAAATCATAGTAGTTGGTAAACATGCCACTAGATCTTGTCATTTAATGCATTAATCAGTTCAGTTTAGTCACCAGTCGTGTCCAACTCTTTGCGACCCCATGGACTGCATTAATAAAGAAGTACATTTATTGCTCTGTCAAAAATGTTTTTTATTGAAGCATAATTGATTTACACTATCTGCATTAGCTTCAAGTGTACAGCAAAGCAATTCAGTTATACAGATATATGTATGCTGCTGCTGCTGCTAAGTCGCTTCAGTCGTGTCCGACTCTGTGCGGCCCCAGAGATGGCAGCCCACCAGGCTCCCCGTCCCTGGGATTCTCCAGGCAAGAACACTGGAGTGGGTTGCCATTTCCTTCTCCAATGCATGAAAGTGAAAAGTGAAAGTGAAGCCGCTCAGTCGTGTCCGACTCTTAGCGACCCCATGGACTGCAGCCTACCAGACACCTCCACCCATGGGATTTTCCAGGCAAGAGTACTGGAGTGGGGTGCAATTGAGATATACGTATATATTTATATTATTTTTCAATTATTTTCCATTATAATTTACTACAAGGTATTGAATATAGTTTCCTGTGCTATACAGTAAAACTTTATTGTTTATGTGTTTTATATATGGTAATGTGAATCTGTTAATCCCATACCCTAGTTTATCGCGCTCTCACCCCTTCCCCTTTGGTAACCATAAATTTGTTTTCTGTATCTATGAATCTCTTTCTGTTCTGTAAATAAGTTCATTTGTACTATTTTTTAGATTCCACATATAAGTGATATCATATAATATGTGTCTTTCTCTGACTTACTTCACTTAGTACGATCATCTCTAGATCCATCCATGTTGCTTCAAATGGCCATATTTCATTCATCATGGCTGAGTAATATTCTATTGTGTATATGTACCACAACTTCTTTATCCACTCATCTGTGAGTGAACCTTTAGGCTGCTTCCACGTGTTGGCTATTATAATTAGTGCTGCTGTGAACACTGGAGTGCATGCATCTTTTCAAAGTAGAGTTTTTGTCTTTTCTGGATATATGCCCAGGAATGGAATGCTGGATCATACGGCAACTCTACTTTTAGTTTTTAACATACCTCTGTACTGTCTCCATCGGAGAAGGCAATGGCACCCCACTCCAGTACTTGTGCCTGGAAAATCCCATGGGGCAGGAGCCTGGAAGGCTGCAGTCCATGGGGTCGCTAAGAGTCGGATACGACTGAGCGGCTTCACTTTCATTTTTCACTTTCATGCATTGGAGAAGGAAATGGCAACCCACTCCAGTGTTCTTGCCTGGAGAATCCCAGGGACGGGGGAGCCTGGTGGGCTGCCGTCTATGGGGTCGCACAGAGTCGGACACGACTGAAGCGACTTAGCAGCAGCAGCAGCAGCAGCACTGTCTCCATAGTGGCTGCACCAGTTTACACTCCTATCAATAGTGTAGGGTTCCCTTTTTTCCACACCCTTTCCAGCATTTGTTATTTGTACACTTTTTGATGATGGCCATTCTGACCAGTGTGAGGTAGTACCACACTGCAGTTTTGATTTGCATTTCCATAATAATTAGTGATGTTGAGCGTCTTTTCACGTGCCCGTTGGCCATCTGTATGTCTTCTTTGGAGTCTTTAGTCACATCGTTTGCAAATATTTTGTCCCAGTCTGTAGGTTGTCCTTTCATTTTGTTTATGGTTTCCCTCTCGCTGTTTAACTTTGCTTTTATTTCTATCGCCTTGGGAGACTGACCTAAGCAAACACTGGTACGATTTATGCCCAAGAGTGTTTTGCCTCTAACCTCTTCTAGGAGTTTTATGGTATCATATCTTATGTTTGGGTTTCCCAGGTAGATCAGTGGTAAAGAACCCACCTGCCAAGCAGGAGACGCAGGTTTGATTCCTGGGTTGGGAAGATCCCCTGGAGAAGGAAATGGCAACCCACTCCAGTATGCTTGCCTGGAGAATCCCACAGACAGAGGAGCCTGGCAGCCTGGCAGTTCATGGGGTTGCAAAAGAGCTGGACATGACTGAGTGGCCAAACAACAGCAGCAACAGCTTATGTTTGAGTCTTTAAGCCATTTTGAGTCTATTTTTGTGTATGGTGTGAGGGAGTGCTCTAACTTCATTGATTAACTTGCTGAAGAGATTGTCTTTGCTCAGTTGTATATTCTTGCCTCCTCTGTCAAAGATTAATTGACAGAGGTATGTAGGTTTAGTCTGGGGCTCTCTATTCTGTTCTGTCGATTCACGTGTCTGCTTTTGTACCAATAGCACGCTGTTTTTGGTTACTGTAGCTCTGTAATACTGTCTAAAGTCTAGAAGGTTATGCTTCCACAGCTTTGTTCTTTTTCCTCTTTAGCAATTCTAGGTGAAAATTTTTTAACAATTTATAATTATGTTTCAATATAATTGATTTCCTTTGTATTCTATTATTTTATGCATTTAAAAACATCTTGAGAATCAGTCCATGAGCTCTGATGAGGCTGTCAAAGGAGTTTCTGCTACAAAATAAGTCCAGAATGATACAGAGAAAGAACCTCAGAAATGTTCATAAAGATACTGCAAGCTGCTCACCAAAATGCACGTTTGCCTCTTTCCCCTCAGCACAAGCTAGACTACTTTCACAGCCTCCCCTGCAGGCCAGCAGGGCCACGTGACTGAGCTCTAGCCAATGGACTATGGACACAAGTAATTCTGGACCCAGCCCAGGGACTCATCCCTCTGCCCTTTCTCCACACTCTTCTCTTTTGGCTGGGATGACCTCCAGACAGCCTTGAAAGTCACATAATAAAGACGGCAGCACCTTCATCACCCTGAGTCCCTGAATAACTGCACAGAGGAGCCCACTCTGGCAGCCTGTTCACCCACCTGCACCTTTAAATGAGCAACAAATATATGTCTATTTGTTTGAGTCGTTGAACCATTATACACTGAACTGAGCATTCAGTATAGGAGTTTGCATGACCCAGTGAGTGGTTCTCAAACTTTATCAAGCACCAGAAACCTCCAGGAAAGAAGACTAAGACTGCTGGGCCCAGTCCGGAGCTTCTGGTTCAGCAGCTCTGGGATGAAGCCTGAGAGTTTTCTAATGTGTCCTCAGGTGACGCTGCCGCTGCCCGCCTGTGACTGCAGTCTGACAATCCCTGCTCTAACCCACACCAGCTCCTGACCCTTGCTGTGTGGCTGGTGAGTACTTGGGTCAGAATAATACTGTTCCCCCTGTGCTGTGTGCAGCAGGGCCCTCCAGATCAAAGCGATTCCTCCCTTTGTGGATCTTAATAACCCCACATGAAAAGAATGGCCATGAAAGCCACTCTGTCAGCTGAACGGGAAAACACTGTACCTTTCTGTTTTCAGAGGGAACTTATTCCCTGACAAGGAATAAGCAGGTCACCATATTACTTTTTAAAAACCTTATTCCCTATTAATTAATCATTAGTTGGTATAGATCACTGGTCCTAGAGGTATGATGACAGCAGAAAGTCTTTTTTTAATCTTTGCAAAATCTAAGGAATTATACATTTATGTTAGACAAAGGCTCACTTACTAACGTAACTGTGTTTCTTTAATATTTACTAATAGTATATCAACTGGTGATTTATTCCTGCCGATCAGAATCTCTAATGAGCAGACAGCCTTGATGTTTTTTTCAAATTGTGAATGAATTCCAACTGAAATGCAGTTTTGTACTGATGCTAATCATTCCCTTTTGGACATATGCCCCACCCACAGCTCCTGCTGCCTGGGGGTGTGTGCTTTGTACCCTGGGTCACGATGCCGGGGCGGAGTCCCAAGTATGATAGAGAAACATCAAGAGCCTGGACCACTTAGAACAGAACTTGAAACTGAAAAAAAAAATCATTCTGTGGCCAGTCCTTCTCAAACTGTACTCATAATGTATATGCACAGCCTAGGATTCTTAATAAAATGCAGATGGTAGAGCCTGAGATTCTGAATTTCTAACAAGCTCCCAGAGAATCCCAGGGTTGTGGGTCTGCAGACTCAGTTTCCAAAGGCCTGATGGAAGCTGTGTGGCCCTCTTACAGGCTGAGGGTGAAAGTACAGAAACCGCGGTGAGGACTGAAAACCAGCAGACAGCAAAGGAAAGGCGGCAGCCGCTGGAGTGGCTCTGAGTCACACCTTCGCCATTTCCGTATGGCAACCCCCACAACCACAACTCTCATTTCTCTGAAGCCAAACTCCCTCACGGGTCTGATTCTTAAATTCCACTAAAGTACACATATATCCTTACAACACGCCCTCAAATACAGCAGGTCTCTGATTCTGCGTCCAAGTGAGCCTAAGACAGAAAACACGTCCACCATGGTGGGACTAGGGGAGGGGAAAAAGAATAAAAGGAGATTTGGAGGTTGAAACTACTTGAGATGGAGCATCATCTCCTGTAAGGAGCTTCAAGTGCTTTTTAATTATAACTGTTAGATTAACCTAAGCCAGGACCACAGGATCCATGCCGAAAGCCAACTAGACTGCCCCTCCCGCTGTCCTTCAAATCCACCATCCGGAATCAGTTCTTTCTCAACCTATGTACAGTGTGGGGTAGAGCCTATAATTGCTCTGGTTGTTCTCAGATGATTTAAAAGTGCTCTAGCCACTGACAGTGAAAAACAGTGCTATTTCAGTGAGGTCATTCCACTCCTCTCGGCCTCCTCTTGGACGCATTTAAAGTGACTGCAGGCTCTCCCCCAAGAAATCCACAGGAAATACACATGCTTCGCCCCAACTCACTCTGCTTCCCTCCTCTGCCCGCTCCCCTGCGGCACTCAGCCAGCCACAGTCCCCGGCTCTTTGCAGTCATCGCCTGCGGTCTGGCACCAGCCTTGGCACACTGGCCCTGAGGACTCAAGTCAGCTCCCTAGTGGTCTCCTTCAGTTGCTCACTAAGCTTCAGACAGCCTGGCGTGGACCCAGAGCCCTGCTCAGAACTCCCCAGCCTCTAACCCTGAGCTCCCAGCAGGGGAGCCACTGGCCACAGGAGACGATGTGCATTCAACTTCTAGGCTCTAGGGACCTCCCTGGTGATCCAGTAGTTAAGACTCCAGGCTTCTGACATAGCGGGCACAGGTTCTATCCCTGGCCAGGGAACTAAGATTCCCACAGGCTGTGTGGTGCAGCCAAAAAAAGAAGCGTACTAAAAATAATAAAGGAAAGAGTAGTCAATCTATTTTAAATAAATAAATGTTAGGCTTTAGATATATACATATTTTTTAATTGAAGTATAGTTGGGAAAATCCCCTGGAGGAAGGCATGGTAACCCACTCTAGATTTTTGCACGGAAGATTCCATGGAGAGAGGAGCCTGGTGGGCTACAGTCCATGGGGTTGCAAAGAGCTGGACACAACTGAGGGATGGAGCATATATACACACAGTTATTTACAATGCTGTGTTAGTTTCAGATATAAAGCACAGTGATTCAGTCATACATACATATGCATGTTCTTTTCTGAATATGTATATACATATACACACATGTGTATGCTCAGTTGCCTCAGTCGTGTCCGACTCTGATCCTATGGACTCCAGGCTCCTCTATCTATGGAATTCTCCAGGCAAGAATCCTGGAGTATCAGGTTGCCATGCCCTCCTTCAGGGGATCTTCCAGACCCAGAAGTTGAACCCACATCTCCTGTGTCTCCTGCTTTGCTGGTGGATTCTTTACCCACTGAGCAACCTGGGAAGCCCAGATATATATTCTTTTTCTGGGGAAAAAAAAAAGCTACAAATGAACTTATTTACAAAACAGAAAAAGGCTCACAGACACAGAAAACAAACTTACAGTTATCAAAGGGGAAAAAAGGGGGATAAATATATTAGGAATTTGGGTTTAACATACATGCACTATTATCAACCCTGAATATGCATCGGAAGGACTGTTGCTATAGCTGAAGCTCCAATACTTTGGCACCTGATATGAAGAGCCAACTCATTAGAAAAGATTCTGATACGGGCAAGATTGAAGGCAAAAGAAGGGAGCAGCAGAGGATGAGATGGTTAGGTAGCATCACCAACATGAATTTGAGCAAACGCTGGAGACAGTGGGAAACAGAAGAGCCTGGTGTACTGCAATCCATGGGATCTCAAAGAGTCAGACATAACAACTGAACAACAAGAGCAACATTACTACATATAAAATAGAGAACCAACAAGGTCGTCCTGTGTAGCAAAGGAAACTTTACTCAGTATTTTGTAATAACCTATAAAGGAAGGAGAAGAACCTGAAAAAGAATATATACACATATATTGGACATGAATCTGAGCAAACTCCAGGAGACAGTGAAGGAAAGTGAAGCCTGGCAGGCTGCAGTCCATGGGGTCACAGAGTCAGACAGAACTGAGTGACTCAAAAACAACAAGCAGATCTATGGGCATCCCAGGTGGCGCTAGTGGTAAAGAACCTGCCTGCCAATGCAGGAAACAAAAGAGATGCGGTTCAACCCCTGGGTCAGAAAGACCCCCTGGAGGTGGGCACAGCGACCCACTCCAGTATTCTCGCCTGGAGAACCCACGGACAGAGGAGCCTGGCAGGCTATAGTCCATAGGGTCATGAAGAGTCAGACACGACTGAAGCGACTCAGCACAGTATATATATATTTATATATATATATATATGCATTCAGATGACAATGAATTAAAATCAAACTGAAAATTCAGTTCCTCGGACACACTAGCCACATTCCCAGATCTCAAGGGCACATGCAGATGCTGTACTGGGTGATGCAGGTAAAACATTTCCATTATCACAGAAAGTTCTTAACAGCACTTCTCCAACCTCTCAACCCTGGATACTCAGCCTTTATCCACACAGCCTAGACCTGATGACGGGAGACTCTGAATGTCAGCACAGGCTCACCACTGCAGCAGGCACCACCACAATCTCAAACTGAAAAACAGTGATCTCTTCAGCGCAGGCTCACCACTGCAGCATCCTGGTGCAGCGGTAAGCCTGCACCACAATCTCATCCTGAAAAACAGTGGCTTCTGCCCCGCTCAGGGCGCCGTCACACACAGCCAGCAGGGGGAGAGCCGCTCTGCTCCAGACACTCACGCGGGGCACGAGGCACCTTCCACCTTGCAGCCCAGGAGGCGCCCTACGTTCTCTCCAGGCTGCCAGTTGATGGAGAAAAAACCAGGACCGTGTACGCAGGGAATCCACGGGCCCGGCCTGTAGACAGCACCTGTCCCTTCTCATAGCTCATCAACCAGAATCCACTGACACAGCCATCAAGGGAGGCTGCAAACATGGCTAGACCACGTGCCCAGACGGAGAGAACACAGATGTCTTGAGCACAGCGGTTCGGCCGCAGAGCTGGTCACAAACTGCTCTCCACTCACCCCCTCCTCTGGGAGTCCTGTCTGGCACTGTGAGCCTCCCCAACAGCAACTCATAGGGCCTCAGACAAACCCAGACAAAAAGAGTTGCCTGCACACGTCTGGTTACACAGCCAAATTTAATTTGAGCCCATTTATCTAACACTTTTCCAACCCTGTTCAGCTGGTTAATTACATCCAACTCTCTTTAGAATTAATTAGCATTAATAATAGCAATTTCTAGTCATCAAACATTTCCCACGTGCCAAATACTATGCCTGCATTATATCATTATTTCTTATAGCATTCCTAGGAGGTAAATATTTTAATGCAATTTTACAGATTTAAAATATAGACACTTGGGCTTCCCTGATGGTCCAGTGGTTAAGAATTTGCATGCCAATGCAGGGGACACAGGTTCAATCCCTGGTCTAGGAAGATTCCATGTGCCACAAGGCCAGTGAGTCCGTGCACCACAACTTCTGAATTGGAGCCTAGAGCCCGTACTCCACAAGAAAAGCCACTGCAATGAAAAGTCCATGCACCACAACTACAGAGTGGCCCTCATACAGCAACAAAGCCCTCATACAGCAACAAACATGCAAATAAAATATATAAAAATTATTTTAAACTCATAAAATAGATACTTAGAATTTTGCCTAAGACTTAGAAAGTATCTGCTCTCCCGAGGAAGCCCCAGGAATAATACTCCAGGAGATCTTCCCGACCAGGGATCGAACCTGGGTTTACTCACATCGCAGGCAGGTTCTTGACCATCTGAGCCACCAGGGAAGCCCCAGGCCTCCGGCAACCAGACCTTCCCTCTCCAACAGGGGTCAGCAAACTGTAACCCTCAGGCCAAGTCTGACCGACTACCTGTTTTTGCAAAGTTTTATTGGAATGCCAGCATGCCCATTGCCCTTCATTGCCTATGGCTACTTCTGTACTAGAAAGGAGCACAGTTGAGTAGCTGCAATAAGAGTTCACACGCCCTGCAAAGTCAAAAATCTCTACGAGGTGGCTCGTTACAGAAAATCTCTGCCAACCCCTGCTCTGCAGTGCCCCGCAGGGCCTTGAGCACTTGCTTCTCCCGTAGACTGAAAAGTAACCCTGACTTGGTGTTTTGGTTGGCTGATCTGTGCTCTGAACCAACAACCTGGTCTGTGAAATATACAGGTCAGGCTAATAATACCCTGCTGGCAGCCTCTACTCCATCTGTTTGTGTCTGCTGTTTCACAAGCAGATTAAACAACATCTGCTACACTGTTTCATCAAACACACAGGTGACACCATTGAAGGATACACTTGCATTATTTTCTAGTAAGGAATATGCCTATTCCCTGATGATTGTTTAAGACTTGGACTGTAACTACCAAGCAAAAGGTTTGCACAAATTTATGAGCTCTATGGCTTTTGACACAACAGGTTTCATCCTTTTACCCTTTCCACTTCCTGCTTTGGTTTTTCAAGATAAAACCATCAGCACAGGGCAACAGTGAATTTTATGGTCAGTGGCTGTCCAGTAAGGTGAGGAATGTTCTGCGAAACTGGCCTACACTCACTTTTTTATTCGATGCAATTCACCAACGTGTTTTTTTTTTTTTTTTACAAAAATGAACCGTAAAAAGAATATAAATATGCTTAACCTTCAAGAGACTCAAGAGCATGGAACCCACATTGGCTGCACGTTGAAATAAGAGCAAAAGAGGATAGAAATTTCACCTACTTATCCAACACTAGAGAAAGGGTATGTGAGTGGATGCCATGCAGGCACCACCCAAACGCCACCTTCAAGAACCAGCCGCTAGGACTGCGGGCAGCCTGACTTTTAGCTGAACCCCTGTGTGGAAATTCCCCTCAGCCTGAGCACTGGCTGCCTGGGCCAGCATCACAGCCCTCCCCGGGGCCAGCGCTGGTCCGCAGAAAGCGCACATGCTGGCCTCAAGCAGAAACAACTCTGCCGGGCCTCTCGGCTCCAGAACAGTCTGTGGGACCAGCTGGGACCACTGCTGCACATGCCTCACGTTGCAGCTTCTCCCCCGCCAGGTCCTGCTTCTCCCTTCCCTCTAAGCACTCTTCCCCAGGGCCCCCTCCCCCTGTCAATTCCCCTGGCACATAACTGCCCTCTAAAAGTTTCTCTGCTTCTGCAGGGAAACTGACCTGCAACAAACATGAAGTCTGATTTCCTAAACAGCACCATCAATAACTGATGCGCCATATTAAACATTCAATAACAGCAAAGAATCAGCAATAAGGAGATTCCAGGGGACAGCAAATCCATCAGTACAAAAAAATAACAGTAACAACAAAACGTCAGGCGGTATAAACATCCAACACAGGGAGTGTCAAGGCAGAGAAGCAGCGGGCATTGGGGAGGTGAGGCAGAGACAGACAGAGGTCCGGAGTGAAGTTAAGGAGAGCGAGTGAAGGTGGAGCAGAATCAGTGCCATCTGCTCTCTGCAACCACAGCTCCGGGCGCAGACAGTCATGCGCAGTGACAGGCTCTATAAATAGCAGATCAACCAGGAAATCATAACCCAGCCTTCGTGATTACAGGCCCAGGGGTCTCACAGATGATTCTCTAAATAAGAGCATGGTCAGCTTGCAGCTAGCCTTTTCTGAGCTGCCCACTCACAGACAGTAACTAACCACCGTGTCTACTAAATAAGAGTCACAGTTTAAAACAGGGATGTGCCAGAGGCACTGTCCTTTTCAGGACAAAAAACTAGATAACAGAAAACACGGAAGCTTGTCTTGTGGCATGTATAAACTTCCCAGTTGCCAAGACGCCAAACAGCATCCAAACATCAAGACACCCACAGTGACGGCCGCACAAAGCAGAAGCCACAAACCTCAGGCCTAAGAAAGAAGCAGTACAGGGGCAGCCCAGAGGGGTGCAGGGCGGACAGGCAGGGGACAGCAAGAAGGAGAAGACAGGCGGGGAAAGCAAGAAAGGAGACAAGAGGAAAACAGGAGCGTGTGCCTGTTTGCAACAAGCCACAGCAAAGTCCTAGCAAGGGGTCACCAAGCCTTTACAAGGGCATCCTTTAAGCACCTTCAATACTCATTACAAAATCAGAGTCTTTAAGAGACTAAAGGCAATTTATGAGACAGCACAGCAGAAACAACTCAAGGGACTTCCCTGGTGGTCCAGTGGTTAAGAATCTGCCTTATACAAGGGACTGGGTTCCATCCTTGGTCAGGCAATCAAGCCCCTGCACCACAATTAGAGAGCCCAAATGCTGCAACTAAGCCCCAACACAGCCAAATAAATCACATTTTTGAAAAAGGAAGAAACAACTCAAGTCACAGTAGAGGGCAGTGGACATGACCAAGAGGAGAAAGTGAGAGACTAAAAGGCTAACACTGAACAAACTGAACAGCTAACACTCCATACAAAGGAAGAATGGTGATTAACTTCACAGCTGCAGCTCCATCAACAGTGTCGTCAACAAGCTATTCTCAAGTCAGAGTCCAGTCTTACAGTCCAGTGTAGTCCCAACAAGATATTGTTTCTGAGAAATTCCTACACTGAGACCGATGGAACGATGCCTCGGGGCAAGTCAGGCTCAAGACAAACGGGGCCTCACTGGTTCAGGGGGCCTCTGCCCCTGAACAGTGATGGGGAGGAGTTAGCCAGGCCTGCCAGGGGTCACGGGTCCGCACAGGCAAGACCCCGCGGGCGGGCGCAGCCAGGAGCCTCTGGCCAGGCGTGCAGGAGTGTCAGGGCACCCGGGGATCGGCTCGGCCAGGGTGAGAGCAGAGTGGCCCTGAGGGGGAGAAGCCCCGAGACCCCAGGTGTCCTCAGGGCTGCTCACCTCTTCTCCACACTGAGCTCCTGAACTGCCCCCCGGCTTTAAGCAACCTAAAGGCATCAGCCTTTCATTCGGCACCTGTTCTGATGGATCAGAGCCCATTTTCTCCTTGTGGTTAAATATTTCGAATATCAAATACTGCTACCAAAGCATTGGGCTGGCCAAAAAGCTTCTTCGGGCTTCCTATAAGATGGTACAGAAAAACCAGAACGAACTTTTTGGCCAACCCAGTACAACAGTAACAAGAGCTATTCCAGCTTCTGCACCGGTGCTCAGGGCGGGCTTTCATATCCCAGAGGTGAGCTCCAGCACAAGCGCAGGCCAGTGTGGGAGCCATTCACTGAGACCCAGCCCAGAGCCGGGGACCGATGTTTGACAAGCTCAGCACCAAGCCCTGGGCAGCGCCTTGAAGGGCAGGAGCTTCCGGCACACAGAGCTGAGACCAGAAACATCTCAGAAGTATCACCAGCCCTCACTGGGAATTCAGTGGGCATTCCCACTCATAGTCTAAAGGTGGAACCTTTCCCCTAAAGAAAGGAATCGAAGGTGCATTTGGTCTGTGTTCAAGTCTTAAATGCCTTTCTGGAAGCACATTTTCTCTCAAAGTTGGCTTACTCTGAAGACACACTTATCAACAAGAAGGAAAAAGAAATGTTTTCATGACCTCATGTCTTCGGATAATTGATACTAAGTAGAGAGAGACAAGGAGAAGGGAGCTAAAAGGATCAAGGGCCAAACAAACACAGCTCATCAGACCAAGACACGTGAACTTGCCCAGTCTGGGGGTGGCGGCAGCATCGCTTACTGTGCGTTTCTGCTCCGTCTTTGGCCCGCATCTCACGGACACGAGCAAAAGCTCTGCATTAGAAGTCACCTTGGGCTTTTGTCCTGAGATGATGTTATTGAACACTAGCTAAAAGCATTAAAGAGATTTTGTTACTCTCTCTGGCAGTTATTGGGACAAGAGCTATGAACTTTTTAACCTAGATCATATGATCTTGTCTTTCCCAGTAGACTAATGGAAGTGGTGTTTATTTCAATGTGGCATTTTTGGTTTTGTTTTTTTTTTTTACAGCATTTATCACAGTCTGGCTCATTCATGGACCTGAGAGCAGAAACAAGCTTCTTTTTCCTCTGTATTCTTCATTGTTCCTATCTGAACTTGGCACAAAGTCCATTCTCATTAAGTTTGGGGTTTTATTTTCTTTTATAAAGATCTACTTGTCTAAAATTTGCAGAAAAGAACAAATTAGAAACTTAAACCCTCCCCAAAGAGCACACTACCCTCTTTAAAGTATATAAATTAATGAATGTTCCTCTTCTGTACCTCGAAACACCTCTCCAGAGTAATACCTGGGAAGTCAGTAAATAGCATCCTGATTTTTTCCTTATGCTTACACAGATATTTACAGAATAATAAATAATAATTTTTAACAAAACAGGATCTTGTTATATATATTGGGTTGCACTTTGTTCTTTTTATCTAACAATAACAGAGATAGCATTTCAGATATACATCCTTTTTAACAATTGAAGAATTCTCCAGTATATTGGTATGCCATACCATAGTTAAATCCCTGGTCAGGGAACAAGATCGCACATTTTGCGATTAAAGAAACAAAGATCAAAGATCCCTAGTACTGCAACTAAAACCCGCTGCAGCCAAATAAATAAATTAAATAAAGACACTACCACATTTGTCTCTAAAAATGTCGAGCCGATCACATTTCTAGCAACGCTCTGAAAGCCCTGTTTCCTCCTGTCCCCAAAAGCAACAGGAGAGTATCAGTCTTATTTGTTGCCAGTCTGATGGGGTAAAAAAACCAGTCTTGATTTGTACTTTTTATTAGTAAGGCTGGAAAGATCCTCATATTTTTATCAGTCTTTTTTTGTTTTCTGCTTTAAATTATCAGTTCATATCCTTTAGTCTTTTTTTTTTTTTTTAATTTTAAGGTCTTTATTGAATTTGTTACAATATGGCTTCTGGTCTATGTTTTGCCTTTTTGGCCAAGAGGCATGGGGGATCCCAGCTCTCTGATCCCTTGCGCTGGAAGGCACAATCTTAACCACTGAACCACCAGGGAAGTCCCTCCTTTACTCACTTTTCAATGAACTGTATGTATGTGCCATATTGCTTTTGTGGAAGCTTTTTATATAATATGAATACAAGTATTTCCTAAATATAGAGCAAGTATGTTTGCCTAGGTTGCAAACTTTTAATTTTATTGTACAGAAATCTATAATTCTTTATTCAAATCTGCCCATCTTTTTCTTTATGACTTTAATAATTTTTATTGAAATATAATTGATCTACCATGTTGTTTTAGTTTCAGGAACTAACAGCAAAGTGATTCAGTTACACATGTACATATAAATACATATTCTTTTCTTACATTCTCTTCCATTATAGGTCATTACAAGATAATGAGTACAGTTTTATGTGCTATATAGTAAGTCCTTGTTGATTATCTATTTTATCTATAGTTATGTGTATATTTTAATCCCAACCTCCTAATTTATCCCTCCCTTGCCTTAATGACTTCTAAATTTTTTTCCTAGAAAGTTTTCCCAACTTGCAAGATTACAAAATGTTCTCCTATATCCTCTTCTATTCCTTAACTCCTTTAAGGGCATATTTACAATCCATCTGGAAATTACACACACATTTCTAATCTATCTGAAATCATTTTTTGGCTGTAGTATAAACTATAGGCTAATTTTACTTCCTCCCAAGTGGGTAATATTGTCCATTGACCTATCCTTTCTTCAAAGAGTTTATTTTTAATTTTCTAAATGTTTGTTTTTTTATTGTAGAAAATTCAAAAATATATAGAACGAAGAAGTGAGACAGACTGGGTTCTGGGTCCCTCTACTTGCACACTTGCACCTGGTCCAATGTCCCCTCAGACAACAGACACAATGAAACTATAAGGGACTAAAAATAACTGCACCCATGCCCAGCTGGGGCAAATCATGAACAGTAAGATACAAAAAGACTACCAACCAGCCGGCACTTCTGAGGTGCTAGGAGCGTGATCCCTGCACCACCAAGGGGAAGGGCAAACCACTGAAGCCACTCCAATGACGCCACTCAGGCAACAGCCCCCACCAAAACCCCATTTAAGGGACCAGCCTGCCCCGCCGCAGGGAGCAAGAAAGGGCACCTCTGACTTGTTTTCCCTCCCTCCCGCTGCACCACGAACCCCAGTAAGGCCTTGCCTGAATTTCTCATCTGGCTTCATCAATTTCTATTAGAGTCCAAGGACTTAGGTTGGTAACATGAGTACAAAGAACCCTAAGTAGCCATCACCCAACCTCAAGAACTATCAGTTCATCCTTTTTGATTCAAAACAGTATTTTTATCATTTACTAAACCTCTACATCGGAGAAAGCAATGGCACCCCACTTCAGTACTCTTGCCTGGAAAATCCCATGGACAGAGGAGCCTGGAAGGCTGCAGTCCATGGGGTCACTGAGGGTAGGACACGACTGAGCGACTTCACTTTCACTTTTCACTTTCATGCATTGGAGAAGGAAATGGCAACCCACTCCAGTGTTCTTGCCTGGAGAATCCCAGGGACGGGGGAGCCTGGTGGGCTGCCGTCTATGGGGTCGCACAGAGTCGGACACGACTGAAGTAACTTAGCAGTAGCAAACCTCTACATGTACTTGGATATACATCTGAACGATCTGCTCTGTGCTACTTTCATCAATGTGGTCGTTAATATTCTTATAAAAATATGGGTGTGTGTTAATTCGCTTCAGTCACGTCTGACTCTTTGCAACCCCATGGACTGTACGTAGCCTGCCAGGCTCCTGTCCATGGGATTCTCCAGGCAAGAATACTGGAGCAGGTTGCCATGCCTTCCTGCAGGGGATCTTCCCAACCCAGGTACCTGATCCACATCTCTTGCGTCTTCTGCATTGGCAGGCGTATTCTTTACACTAGCACCACCTGGGAAGCCCCTTATAAAATACAGAAACACATAAAAATTTTTGTAAAAACAATAAGAATATACTCTTTATATACTACGTTATAATGATCTGAAAAGCACAGGAAAATACAAGCCTATTCCTGTAACAAAAATCCAAAAATACGGTGATATAAACAAGTAGAAATTCACCTTCTCTGTGGCTAGTTCTTGCGGCTGACAGATGGCTCTGCCCATGAGCTCACCTGAGGACCACAGTTCTACTCCGTCGCTGCCCTGCGTTCCCCACAGGCACACCACATCCTCATGGCTGAACCTGGCAACTCCTTTCCAAACAGAGGAAAGGAAGATACCGGCGGAGATAAGTAGCTCTCTCTCCAGGCATGTGCATGCATCACTTCCGCTTACACTGGCCAGAATTTTAAAAACTGCAGGACAGGCTGAGAAATGGAGGCTCCTGCGGTTCACTATATGCCCATTTATAACTGCAGCATTTATATTACAGAGAAAAGGGAAGGATGAACTCTGAGGAAAAATCATAGTCCTAACTATAAAAATGAATGTAAACTGTGTATCACAGATGAATTGGCTGACATATTTGCATGTGCTTTTTCTCACAGGGGTCAAGAATAATTCATATGGGCACCCTGCTGCTGCTGCTGCTAAGTCGCTTCAGTTGTGTCCAACTCTGTGCGACCCCATGGACTGCAGCCTACAAGGCTCCTCCGTCCATGGGATTTTCCAGGCAAGAGTACTGGAGTGGGGTGCCATAGGCTGTCTAATTTAAAAAGCTTTCTTAGCAGAGTAATGCTGGGCCAACAGGTCAGAAAAAGATACAGTCACAACAGCATTAAGCAGGAAGAGTGTGACTTTCTCATCCAGACCCTGCAGAGCCTGCCAAGGACAGCAGTCACAAGTCCTTGACAGCTCGGCCTGCCCTTCTCAGAGCGAGGAGAGGAGCACGGCCCTTCACAGGATGCCTGGTCCTGGGGTGAGTGAGGATGGCACAGGGGCGACGTCTAGGACAGAGACACAGGAGGAGGAAACGCCTGTGCTGAGGATGCAGACTGACCAGGAGACAAGAGAAGAGCTCACGAATCAGAGACCGAGGCCTTCCCTGGCAGTCCAGAGGTCCAGACTCTGAGCTGCCACAGTGGGGCTGTGGGTGTGACCCCTGGTTGGGGAACTAAGACCCCCATGCCGGCAGCACAACCAGCAAGAAAAACAAACAACAACCATACGGAGTAAAGAGATCCAAAGGCCTGGGCGGCGGGGCTGGGCTGGTCCTTGACAGAGCCCAGGTCCTCCTCCCCTCATCCTCCACTCTGAGCATTCTGGAACATGCAGCTAAAGCCTTACTGGATCTTCCTGGGATTCAGTGTGCACCGATGTCAAGGACAGGAGGCAGCAGGCGTTCCCACTCTTCCCTGGGGAGCCGGGAGGCCACTGCTTATCTGGAGAAACAAGATCAACCTCCCCCGGACTCCATCCTATACCCACAGCACACCCACCACCACCAAAAGAAGACAGAAACCAGCTCTGGGAATAGAAAGAAGCACTCAAACTGACTTACAGGTAAGAATTAGCCTCCCCTATCACAGTTGGTAAAATGAAATGGAAAAACACTTCTGAAGCCAGGTTATAAAATCATCAAATCTATCCTGTCAGCATCAAAAAATTTTCCTTCACTTGGCAGTGATGCTAAACTCTTTATGAAGATTAATTCTGAATATTAATGCAATTCAATAATAAGCATAGACACGTGTGCAAATCTTCAAAAGTGTCCCCATAAGATTCAGCATGACTAAACATAATTAAGTAAATCAGTAAAAAAAAAAAAACTGGCACACAAAATAGCTACCTAGAGAGTAAGAATAAAGAACACACAGAGGGGTACCCTGGGCAGGATACCCAGCATCAGTGGAGGGGTAGGCAAGGATAACAGTGTTTCAATGGCCCAGAATAATTTCTGCAGCTAAAGTGGGTCGAAAGAATTCGAAATTCCTCCCTTTGTCATCCAAACATGGGCTGCTAATTAAAAATTTTCCAGCAGCTCACGATGGGAACACATTCAAGCAAAACCTAATCCCATGTTCTATTTATATTTACACTTTGCAGGTGGAGGCATCATGGAAAGAGCTCTGATTTCCTGCAAACCCCTCAGTTTAATCCTGACCATTCAGGTCAGCCAGTCTCCCCAAAGATCTATTCTTAGCCTTCGTATTACTCTCTTTGAGCCCCTTACCTCTCCTGTCAGCATTTCCTGAAGCAGGAAATAAAAACACAAATGTCCTGATACGAAAGGTGAATTATTATAAAACCACCAGAGGCTCTAAATTTTGAAAGCTGTTTTCTGACTTATTTTGATGTACATCTACCAATAAGCAGATTTTAAATGTGTGTTGCCAGGAAAGCATCTGCAATGTAAACATATCGAATATAAATTCAATTCCCTCTGAATGAAAACATTATGGTTGCTTTCATACTGTTTCAAGTGAATTATTTTTAAAAACCCTTTTAGCATCTGGCACATGGTACTGAAATCCGTTCAGGGTCCATTCATCCATTTGCCATCCACCTTTCTTTATGTCCACATTACTTGGATTTCATTTATTCAATAATTCAACTAAGATTTTTGAGGCCTCCTATGTGCAGCAGCACTGGGAGCCCTGGAAACAAAAGAGCTGAGACACAGAACGCTGCCCAGAAGCACTCAGTCCAGAGGGGACACAAATGTGAAGCAAGGGATGTGGTGAGCGAAACAGGACTCACGCTCAGGAGACGGTGCAGGGCAGAGGAGGAGGCGGTCAGCGACGGGGAGTGGGGCAGGGGGCCAGGGCCACGGCGTCAAAAATGAGCCAGAGGCGAGGGAAGGCCTGCTGACCGGAGAGGGTGAACATAACTGAGGCTAGAGCTGAGATCAGAAACTTGACAAGGTGTCATTTCATCTTTTCCTGGACTTACTCCAAGGGAGCCACATGGTGACCCTGATGGGTGTGCTTTAAAGAAGGCTGGGGACCTGCTAAGGTTCCCGAGTGGAAAGTTTATTAACGGAGTCCATGGGAGGATGGACTCTCCCCTACCTGGCGCATTTATGCGTCACCGCAGATTGAGTGTGCCCGGAGAACCTAACAGAGAAGCCGGGGGCACCAACTGTGCACATGTCTATATCCATGACAGAACATGATTCTGTCATGATTACATTCATGATTCGCCTATTAAAATGCAAGCATTTCTCGACTAACAAGGGCTTACTTTCCAAAATATACAAACAGCTTATACAACTCAATAACAAACAAACAAAATAAACAACCCAATGAAAACCCAATGAAAAAATGGGCAGAAACATATAAATAGACATTTTTCCAAAGGAGACATAAAAATTGGCCAAAAGACACATGAAAAAAAGCTCAACACCAGTAATTATTAAAGAAATGCGAATCAAAACTACAATGAGGTATCACCTAACATCGGTCAGAATGGCCAACATTAAAAAACCTACAAATAACAAATGCTGGAGAGGGTGTGAAGAAAAGGGAGCCCTCCTACACTACTGGTGGAAATGTAAGTTGGTGCAGGCACTATGGAGAATAGTATGAAGGGTCCTTAAAAAACTAAAAATAGAACTACCATATGATTCAGCAATGCCATTCCTGGGCATATATCCAGACAAAACTATAATTAAAAAAGATACATGTACCCCAATCTTCTGGGCTTCCCTGGTGGCTCAGACAGAAAGAATCCTCCTGCAATGCAGAAGACCTGGGTTCGATCCCTGGGTAGGGAAGATCCCCTGGAGAAGGGAAAGGCTACCCACTCCAGTATTCTGGCCTGCAGAATTCCATGGACAGCGGAGGCTGGTGGGCTACAGTCTATGGGGTCGCAGAGTCAGAAACGACTGAAGTGACTTAGCATGCACCCAATGTTCATGGCAACACTATTTACAATAGCCTAGATGTGGATACAACCTAAACGTTCATAACAAATGAACAGATAAAGGAAACGTGGTACAAACCCACCATGGGACACTGTTGCAGTTAAGTCGTGTCCGACTCTTTGCAACCCCATGGACTGTAGCCCGCCAGGCTCCTCTGTCCATGGGATTTCTCAGGCAAGAACACTGGAGTGGGCTGCCATTTCCTCCTCAAGGGGATGTTCCCAACCCAGGGATCAAACCCTTGTCTCCTGCATTGGCAGGCAGATTCTTTAGCACTGAGCTACCAGGGAAGCTGAAGGGTTTAAAGCAAAAGTTAGTAACACCGAAAAGGGGGCACCTTGAAGGAAACCTAGGCATATCTTCTTTCCCTTTGACAAGCAGCCCCTCCTCTGTACAAAATGTGCCTGTGAAAGCACAAAAGAAATTAAATGTGCAAAACTCACGTAACAGAGTTAGGCTTCAAGCCCAGAAACTGTAAGATAAGAATCCTTAGTAATGGACCTAGAGACTGTCATACAGGGTGAAGTAAGTCAGAAAGAGAAAAACAAATACCATATATTAAATACATATATATATGGAATCTAGAAAAATGGTAAAGATAAACTTATCTGGGAAACAGAAATAGAGACACAGATGTAGAGAACACATGTATAGACACCAACGGGGGAAAGAGGGGGTGGGATGAATTGTGAGCTTCTTATTAACGTTACACACTACTGATGCTATACATAAGAAGGTAACTAACGAGAACTTACTGAATAGCACAGAGAACTCTACTCAGTGCTCTGTGGTGACCTAAATAGGAAGGAAATTCAAAAAGGAGGGGACATATGTATACATGCGTCTGATTCCCTTTCCTATACAGCAGAATCTAACACAATATTGTAAACATTTATACTCCAATAAATAAATAAATAAAAACACAACAAAATAAATAAATGTTATTGGAAATATTCTTTTAAAAACCCTTACCAAGAGCTCCCCTTCTGCATAGAACCCTCAGGGACAGAGTTTCAGAATTCCAGACACGTCCCTGACTTGGGCTTTCTTTCTCCACATAATGAAAGACTAGAGATGGGCTTCAATTCCATAAGCATCCATTTGAGGCAGAGAGTTGACTCTTTGGCCTCACCTGATGATTTTGTATATTTTTGTATGAAGTGCATTAACTGTGTGAGATTTAATTTCCCATTACCAGCATAGGTAGTTATTTTTCCAATGTTCAGTCATTTATGTTTTTTTAAAAAAGACACAAAAAATCAATAAAGTATTCAAATAACTGTACAAATGCTGCTGAACAAAGACAGTAATTTTGCTGAAACGGGTTGCAGGCAAGGCAGCTCTCAAAATATTCCTTTGTCATGACTGAATGACATAATCCAAATCCCGGCATGAAAACCTGAGTAGAGACGGCATTAATATTCTGCAGGAAGTGGAAGGCAATGTGCCCAGTCAGAAATCTGCAACCCCGTGTACTGTGGAATCCAAATCTCAGCGTCTCCTTGGGGTCTCTCCATCAGTCTTTTATAACCTGGGATGAATTAGGTTGACATGATTATCCTTTAATTGTGTCTAGCTGCATCCTTCAGTATAGAAATGGCATTCTGATTGGAACCAAGGGTGAAAATCTGGAAAGGAAAGAGTATTGTAGGAGTTCAAGGCACTCAGGGACAAGGCAAGCCTGTAATACCCAGAGGAACATGTTCTGGGAAGCCCGAAAACCAGCCTGAGGGCAGTGATACCCAGAGCGGCAGGAGGATGAGGGACAAGACGGAAAACAGGAAAACCGAAGTTCAACTACTGCGTTTTTCTCACACAGGCCCCAGTGACTCCAATGATCTTACCCACTTAATCCCATTCATTGGTCCATCAAATATTTACCAAACATCAAATATTCAACACACAGGGAGGAAGGACACATCCCACGCCAGATGCCACGTAAGGCTACAGAGAGACAAGATGAAAGGTGTGTGGCACCTGCCTTGGGAAGACAGATGCATTGGTCCCTATACCTGGTGCCCTCATCCAGTCCCGGGAGGATTAAGGAAGGATTGTGAGATAAAGGGACGGAAGAGGTGAGGCTTCATTCTCCTTCTGAAGTAGGAAAAGGAACGACTGAAGTGGCTTAACACACATACACACACACACACACACACAATTACCAAACACACAAATAAAAGAGCGGCAGAATTCCAGCTCTGGCAGTAGCATGAAAGCGTAGCAGGATGGGAGGTGAGAACTCTACCACAGAACGGCCAATGCGAAAGCACAGCAGGCAGGGCACGGGGGGCGGCTGGGCCGCTTCTGAGTTCAGGCTGTGTGCCCAGCTGAGGCTGAGAAAACACGACCGATCCCACAGGCAGACGGAGCTGGGGGTGCCACCTGACCCAGGCAACTAACTCGGCCGACAGGATAGCAACAGGCGACCTGGAACCGCAGGCCAGGAGACCAGGTAACAGACTGTGTAGGAGCGGTCCCCTCCGTGTCCCGGCCCTACGTCTGTCGCTGTGACTCTATTTTATCAGGCGCTCCTCACCTCTGCAGCGACTGCCCTCACCAAGGGGCTACGCAACTCACCCTCCAAACAGGTGCGTTCGGAAGAGCAAATGGAAGGAGCACCACAACAGGCATACACTCACACTCCCTCTGACCCAGAGGATGATCAGATCTCTCCATCACTGGGTGTTGGTACACTCCCTCTGACCCGGAGGATGATCAGATCTCTCCATCACTGGGTGTTGGTACACTCCCTCTGACCCGGAGGATGATCAGATCTCTCCATCACTGGGTGTTGGTACACTCCCTCTGACCCGGAGGATGATCAGACCTCTCCATCACTGGGTGTTGGTACACTCCCTCTGACCCGGAGGATGATCAGACCTCTCCATCACTGGGTGTTGGTACACTCCCTCTGACCCGGAGGATGATCAGATCGCTCCATCACTGGGTGTTGGTACACTCCCTCTGACCCGGAGGATGATCAGATCTCTCCATCACTGGGTGTTGGTACACTCCCTCTGACCCGGAGGATGATCAGATCTCTCCATCACTGGGTGTTGGTACACAACATGTACTCTGACTCGAGAAGAGTGGCAACTTTAGCTTTTCCGTTCAGTTTCTGTTTTGTAAGTTACTCTGTGGTATGCTGTGCCTTTATAATAAATTCTAGCATGTAGGCTGTCAATGGTTCAGCTCAAGAGAGGAACCGTTTACTAATTTGTTGCCCATCAACCCACTGGTGCATTTCACTGGGACATGTTAACAGTCTCCAGCATCAAAATGGAAATAACATCCATTCTGTGACCCACCCTAGGTTGGCCGCCCTCCAGGTTGGCCTTCCAACTGTCAGTTAATGTGTACTCAAGAATTATAAATTAATTTGAACACTAATCTTAAAACCATAATCAGGAAACTATATTCTCTTTAAATATATGCATAACATTCTAACATCAAATACTGATGTCCACTAAAAGAGTTTCCCTATCATTTCTTTGAACAATATACAGAACAAAGAATTACCAAATATATCTAAAACGAAGTATTTTTTTTTCAGTTGTCTGGATTATTCTCGTACACTCTTCCTATCAACTGGCAGCATCTCTGTTTTCTAAGCCACACACACTACTTCAGCTTTAATTAAAAGGCCCGTTGCCATAGTTTCCCTGAGAACAGCTCGAGGCATGCTCAAGACCATTATTTTCTTAAGGTTTCTAGAGAAATTGTAACATAGCAGTAGCCAGCCAAAATTCCCCAATTTTACCTCCCACCCAGTACAGCAGATGACTCAGACACAGAGCTAGGTATTCTGAACATTTTTAAGAGACTCAAAACAACCAGGAATGTTACTTAAAATTCAGCCTTTGGTTTCTTCTCTTCTGCCACGTTGGTAATGTAACCAGCAGGCCCAGATTGATGGGGGATTCAGCCTACAGACACAACACTGCCTGCGTCTGTGGAAACACCAGCACTTTTTCCTTTCTCACACTAAAGGAGAAAATGCACTGTATTTGCACATTAATAGCATCTTTTGCTTCATATCACCTAATAACTCAGATATGTAAGCCCAACATGTTGGGGGAAAGCTCTCAAAAATAGAGAAAAGCAATGGAAGTTCATTTCTTTAAGGATTTCAAAATTAAAAAGTGGAACGCACAGAACCTTACTTTTGGGGGGTTTTGTTTTAATTTTCGTGCACACCACACAGCATATGAGATCTCAGTTCCCTGCCCAGGAATGGAACTGGGTACTCCGTGCCATGGAAGCATGGAACCTTAAGCATTGGACCACCGAGAAAGTCGCCCTAATTTTTATTTTATTTTGGAGTATAGTTGATTTACAATGTTGTATGAGCTTCAGGTGTACAGCAAAATGATCACTTCCTAAAAGAACCTGCTTCCGTCCTAGTTCTCACCCTGCTCTCAGATGGCAATTACCACTATCTCTAGGTCTTGAAGAGTAAGCTCGAAGGTTATTCTGAGCCTTCAAGGTTAAAGAATGTGAATTAACACTGACCCCTATGAACCCCAGGAAGGGCAAATGCCAGTTCAGCTCGCTGTAATTCAACCCCACTTCCCGGCTTCTCAGGAGCTGTGAGCACAGACTCTGCAGGTTAAAGAGCCAGGGCTGGAATTTCAACTCGGGGAGCCCCTGAACCTCAGGCAAGGGATGATTAAACGAGATAGACATCTGTAAAGATGGGGCGCGCTCAGGAAAGGGCAGCTATCATTCGCCCCTGTAACTAGTTCATCTCCAGGACAGGGAAGGGGACAGGATCAGATCTCACTAGTTTCAGGAAAGCCGAAACTCATCCTACTCCCTTTGACTGTCATTTTAAAAGCCACGATAAACTATGCAATTACTGATCTTTCCAGTGTAAACATTATACAAATCATTTGACTTCCTTATTCTGTATTACCAAACTTCCTTTTATTCTCTTTTCTACATATGAAGAGATTCTAGAAAGTATTTGAGAGATACTGCTGTGGTTCTTTCAGTCGCTAAGTTGTGCCTGACTCTTTGCAAGCCCATGAACTGTAGCCCACCAGGCTCCTCTGTCCATGGGATTTCCCAGGCAAGAATACTGCAGTGGATTGCCATTTCCTTCTCCAGGGGATCTTCCTGACCCAGAAGTCAAACCCATGTCTCCTGAATTAACAGGTGGATTCTTTATCGCTGAGCCACTAGGGAAGGCCTATTTGAAAGACAGAAGAACCATATTCCCAACCAGGAGCACAGGCAAGTTACAGATGCCCTGAGTATGAGATGAGACGTATTTACTATGAGTAAATGCATGATGAGTAACGACAGTGCCATTTTTTCATAGCTATTATGCAATGTGTCCCTTCCACTTTGAGACGCTTGCGTATTTTAAAAATCACATATATTATTGTCACTAATTCTCACAACTGCTAACTGCTGCTAAGTCGCTTCAGTCGTGTCCGACTCTGTACGACCCCATAGACGGCAGCCCACCAGGCTCCCCCGTCCCTGGGATTCTCCAGGCAAGAACACTGGAGTGGGCTGCCATTTCCTTCTCCAATTCTCACAAAGTCCTATAAAATGACAGAACAGGTACTGCTATTTCTACGTTACCTAAAGAGAAAGGGATTCACAGCAGTACTAAGCGACTCACCCAAGGTAAGCTAAGGAACACGTTGCCAGTAGGTCTTCAATGCCTGAGTCAGGACTCTCCCCACCCCTCCGCTTGGTCAGCACTCTCCCCACTCTCATGGGCCCTGTAACAGCAGCATTTGAAGGGGGGCTGAGAAATCTCTCCTCGGGGAGCTTTTGTAGCCCCATACACTCCAGAACACACACTTCATAAGTTCCAACAAACTTGGAGCAACCTCACCGGCCTGAAGGGTACCTCCTGCCTCCTTACTGCAGGAAAAAGATCTGAGCTGGAATTTCAAGTTGTAGGCTAGGGACTGAGGACTCTGTGATACTATTTCTCCAAGTATCACAGGTAATTTACAGGAGGTTTTCCACAACATCTCACATCTAAGTTCAACCTGCCAAGGCACTGCCCAGGACAATCCTAACAGGCAAGGATGTCTGGTCATTTCACTGCAGGAATTCTTACCTGGGGGGTCTACCTCTGCCCTGGGTTTCCAAAGATGAGCATGAATAAAGTATGTGCACTTAAAAGTATGTGCAAAACTATGTCTGTGTATCTCCAATTTTTCTCAAGATGTGGACCACAGTTTTCATCAGATTCTCAGAATGCCTCCCCACCATGGGTTAAGATCCTGTACAAGGATTTCAGAGCAGCAGGAATTAGTTGGATCTCATTATTATTATTTTACTTGGAAAAATTTTAAGTTTCTGTTTGTGACTATGTCATTTTTTTAAATTGGAAAATTACACCAAATCTCCGCATACTAGTGAACCAGTGAAGTTGCTCAGTCTTTGCAATCCCATGGACTGTAGCCTACCAGGCTCCTTCATCCATGGAATTTTCCAGACAAGAGTACTGGAGTGGATTGCCATTTCCTTCTCCAGGAGATCTTCCTGACCCAGGGATTGAACCCAGGTCTCCTGCATTGCAGGCAGATGCTTTACCGTCTGAGCCACCAGGGAAGCCCACATATATATCTCCCCATATATATCTGTAATTCCTTCAGGACACCCTAGAGCAGCTTTCAAAACAAGAGAGCTATAGTCTAGGTGACTTGGAAATACAGACTCCTACTGCCTCATCCCTGCAGCCACTGCACAGGGGGTCAGGTCAGGAATTTACCTATCGGGATTCATTAAGGATTCTCCAGAGTCGATCAGCTAGTTATTTAAAAGTAACAGTCTAATGCTAAATTACTTCTTAATGTGAGATTTCTATTCTCTTTGTAAATAAAATCTGTATGTGGTTCTTTAATCTCAACCTATTTGGTTTTCAAGAATTAGAAAGAAATCCAGAAAATCTGGAGAATGATAAGATTAAACGAAAAGAATTTTTTTTTTCAAAAGACAGTGTATTGAATTTAGATTTCTAAAAAACCTGCATAATGATGAAAGAGGTGGAATCTTCAGTACTGCATGGGTTATATGTAGCAAAACACATCTCTACCAGCATCATCTTTTTTTTTGGTGGCTGTGCTAGGTCTTCATTGCTGTGCGGGTTTTTCCTTAGTTGCAGCGCTCAGGCTCCTCATTGTGGTGGCTTCTCCTGTTGCAGAGCACAGGCTCTAGGGCATTTGGCCTTCAGTAGCTGCAGCACATGGGCTCAGTAGTTCTGGCTTCTGGGCTCTAGAGCACAGGCTCAATAGTTGTGGCCCATGGGCTCACATGCTTCACAGCATGCAGGATCTTCCGGGACCAGGGACTGAACCCATGTCTCCCGCACTGGCATATATGCCTGCCAGTGAGCCACCAGGGAAGCCCCCACCTACCAGCATCATCTTATTAGACGGCAAAATACAATGAGATTTTCCAAAAAGTAAATAAATTAAAGAAGGAAGGCAATGGGTTTAAGGTGAAAGGGAGATAGACTGATTGAAAACAGGCTGTGGTTCTGGTTACAATAAATAAGAACAAGCGTATACCCGCCACTGAGCACAGATACACACTTGGACAGAATGCACTGAGCCACTTCTGAGGATTCTGAATAGGAAAGAGTAGTGAGAAGCCTGAAGCAAAAAGGCCAGAATTCCAAGTACCACCAAACCAGTGCTGTGTTTGCTGTGTTTGCTGTGTTTGACCTCCAGCATCCCCCAGGCTGAATGCAACTCAGCAGGACAGCTTGAAACCCAGAGCTGGTACTGAGTCTGAAGCAAAGACAGTTCCAGGAAACACCCCCTCATCCTGGCTTCTGGAGTGAGGGAGGGAATCCTTAAGACTTAGACAGAAAACAGACCTCCCCCATCTTTTTCTTCTCTGAGGTCTCTTAAGCCTCAGCTTTCAAGCAATCCCATGCGCACTGACATTAGAAGTCACTGCTAATCCGATGACATTAGAAGTCCCAGGGGAATAGGAATTAGAACTCTTAGGAAGGAAACCTTCCTCTCTGATCTCAAGAAAGTGGGAAAAACTCCCATCTTACTCTTTCTCTCTCTTCCTCCCACTTGGCCCTGGATACAAGAATAGTGACAAAAGTGTGCAACGGAACAGGAAAACAAACTCCAACTTCCTGGCTGAATGAAAGCAATCTGAAAGTATTAACAACCCTACAGAAATTAAAAGGAGTAGAAGAGATTTGTTGGCCAACAAATCAGACAATTTAGATAAAATGAACAAATTTTAGAAAGACACAAATTATCAAACTGACTCAAGAAAAAATAGAATATCTTAACAGGCAGGTACATAAAGTTTAAAATCTGAATACTTAAATTTTAAATTGATATCTTAAAAATATTCCCACAAAGAAAACATCAGCCTCAAATGGCTTCACTTTGAACCCTATCAAATATTTAAATAGTCAATACCAATAATTTACAAACTCAAAAAACAGAGAAAAACTCAAAAATGGATCATGGCCTACATGTAAGAACCAGAACTGTAAATTTCTAGGAAAAAAAAGGAAAATGTTCATGACTTTGGGTGAGGTAGAAGTTCTGAGATATGACATCAAAAGCATGATAATAAAGGAAAATAACTGATAAAATAACTTCTTAAAAATTTTAAACTTTTGCATTTAAAAAGATACCATTAGGTAAATGAAATGACAAACCACACACTGTAAGAAAACATTTGCAAATCATGTGTCTATTAAAGGACTTGCAACCAGAATATATAAAGAACTGTTACAACTCAAGAGGAAGACAGAGAACCAATTTTAAAATAGGCAGAGATTAGGTCTAGGAGGATCCCATCTTGTACAGCTCTTCCCTGGAACAGAAGTCATTTCTCTTTCTCTGCCTTCTCTCCCACCTACGAGTGAGCCACAGTCCACAGAAAGCCACCCAGAGGCCGCAGAACTGTCCTGGTCGTGAACTGTGATGAAAGTGAGCAGGTATCTTTGAAAACAATCAGTAGAGGGGCCAGGGCAAAAGATGGTTTTGCACATTATTGAAGCAGAGGCAACGAATGATGAGCCCAAGTAAAGCAACACTGGCGACTTTGAGAAATATCTTTCCAGTCAACGGTTTGCCTTGGGGACTATGAAATGACACCACCTGGGGTCTCACAGTTGAATGGCGGTGCAGGTCTGTGCGTATTAGCGGACAGCACGTGGCAGCAGTGGAGGAAGATGAAGATGATGGAAACTCCTAAGTATCTCTGGAGAGCAATCTGCCCCTGGAAGTGGTAACAAGCTTCCACAGGAAAAAGCAAAACGTGATGCTGATGAAGGTGATGATGATGATTTTTGCAAGCTGAAAAGCTCCAGTAAAGAAATCTTCATGATGTATCACTGATTCACTGCGGTCTACAGCAGAAAGTAACACATATTGTATATCAACTAGACTCCAATAAAAAAATTTTTTTAAGAAATCTATATGAGATACTCAAGCAAAAATTGCACACAAAAATCAAACGAGAATGGAAGAGACTCAAACCATCACTACCAAGATCAAGATGTCAAGAATATTTTTTAAAATGGGAGGGGGAAAAACTCCTAAGACACAGAAAGGACCTGTTTTGTAGAAGACATTAAAAAAAATGCAAGCAAGTATAGAAAAGGGTGGTTATCTCCCAAAATGGAAACCAAAATTATCGATTATGTGAAGAATTGCTCCAGATGACTGACCTGAAAACTACTCAAGATTTCCTGCAGTTGAGGAATTCTCTTTAAGAAAACAATGTAAATCTTTTGTCAAAACTTTCCATCTTATTTCATTTCTGTCCCAGTTGATATCTGGTTGTACTTTTTATAATGCAGGGTGAAAACTTCCCCTACTGTATCGGATAAATGCTACCCAGGTTCACTGCCAAGAACGCATTGTCCAAAATGGCCATTTTATTTTTAAAAATGGAACTCTACCATTTGCTCAGTCTTAAGAATATATGGAATGCCGTGATAGGACCCAGTAGTCATGGTGATCAGACAAACTAAAATGGTGGAAAGACGAAAATATACATGTGAAACAAATGCAGTATTTCAATAAAGCAAAAAGTAAAATAAAGATGGGAAAAGAGTTGAACGTTTCACTAAAGAAGATATCTGAACTGCTAACAGGCACACACAAAAACGCTCAAAAATCATTAGTCATTAGGGAAATGCAAAGTGAAAACTACAGTGATACCACTTCAGACCCACTAGAAGAGCTATAATCAGAAAGACAACAAGTTTGCCAAGGAGGTAGAGAAACTGGAACCCTCATATGTTGCTGATGAGAATGTTAAATTGTACAGTCACTTTGGGAAAGAGTGTAATAATTACCTTTAAAAATTAAACATACACTTATCACATAAGCTAGGAATTCAACTCCCAGGCATCAACCCAAGACAAATGGAAATGTATGTCCACACAAAGATTCCAAGCAAATATTCAGCAGTATTATTTATAATAGCTAAAAATTGGAGAAAAATAAAATGTCCATCAATTGTTGAATGGATAAATGAAGTATGGTATATCATAGACTAAAATAAAAATGAACAAACTACTGATACATGACACAACGTGGATGAACCTCAAAAACATTAATATTCATGAAAGAAGCCAGATGCAAAAGACTATGTACTTAAGATTCCACTTATATATAATGTCCAGAAAAGACAAATCCATAGATACTAAAAGCAGATTCATAGTTTTGCAGATTAGGGGTGGGAACAGGGATCAATGGCAAATAGACATGAGAAATCTTTCTAGGGTAATGGAAAATATTCTAAAACTGGAACATAGAGCCACCCACGTTGTTGAAATTGTTAGGCTTAAAATTTTTTCAGGCGGAAGTAATTTTTATATGGATGTAAACAAAGGCATTAGAAGACTACCCAGGGAAAACAACAGAAAAACCTTAAAATCAGTGCTAAGGAACAGCAGACAGCAGCAAACCAGACATAAATCAAAAGACTAGCCACAAGATTACAGAAGTGGCCAGCACATGATTCTACTTTTCCCACCAGGACTCTACTTCCCTCACTTCCTATAACTTGCTTTGGTCAAAACAATGTATGAGCAGAGGCCACAGATGAGCTGAGAGCCTAGACAGACCCCCAAAGGCCTCATGCACTTCCACTCTTGCTGCTTTGAGAATCCGAATCTAACCAACCACGGGTGAACCAAGCCCGGGTGGTCTGATGGAAGGGGACAGACTATGTACAGGCAAACTGTGAGTCAGCCAGAAGCTCATCAATTGAAGCCAACATGTGACTGGGGCCGGCTGTGATGAGCCAAGCCTGACTCAGACCAGAACCACTGGCCAGCTGGGCACAGCTCAAACTGCCAGTTCTCAGACTTGCAGGCTAAATAGTTAACATTCGAACTGTTATTGTTCACTGTTACAAAGCAGAAGCTAGCTGATACTCTCTAGGAGCAAACCTGGTTGCTGGATAACATAACAAATGGCTGGGTTTTACGATGCTGTCCAGTAAGGCCAGGCCTCCTGGGCATAAGAAAGAAAAGCAAAGTCACTGACTCAGATCTGATAAATTTCAAGTCACTGTGGTAGAGGAACTGAATGACCAAAGTGAGAACAACAGTAAAAGCTTCTCTACACAATTGATTAACAGTCTATACTAAGCAGAAAGGCAAGTGAAGTTAAACCAGGAAGTGGTGACAGGCTGAACTTAGAGAAGCAAGAAACTCATTAAGAGCTCATGATGAGATGCAGAGACAGGCAGGGATGTGGTCAAAGAGAGATACTTCAGAACTTAGGATCTGGGACTTAGAGTAGTTCTAAGACATGGTGAATAATTAGAGAGCTATAAGATATTTGTCCATTTCATCTAAGTTGTCAAATTTCTTGGCATAAAGTTGTACAGAATACTCTCTTTTCCTCTTAATGTCTGTGATTTTTATTGTTAAAATGTTTCTTCCACGTGTTATATCAGTGATTTGTCATTTTTTGATCAGTCTAGCTTGATATTTATAAACTTTGTTGATCTTTTCAAAAAACCAACTTTAATATATACACTCTGCTGCTGCTTCTGCTAAGTCATTTCAGTTGTGTCTGACTCTGTGTGACCCCATAGACGGCAGCCCACCAGGCTCCCCCATCCCTGGGATTCTCCAGGCAAGAACACTGGAGTGGGTTGCCATTTCCTTCTCCAGTGCATGAAAGTGAAAAGTCAAAGTGAAGTCGCTCAGTCGTGTCCAACTCTTGGCAACCCCATGGACTGCAGCCTACCAGATTCCTCCATCCGTGGGATTTTCCAGGCAAGAGTACTGGAGTGGGGTGCCATTGCCTTCTCCTAATATATACACTCTACTATATATGAAATAGGTAAACAACAAGGATCTACTGTGAAGCACAGGGAACTATACACAATATCTTGTAATAATCTGCAACAGGAAAGAATCTAAAAAGGAACATACACGTATATATAAATGAATCACTTTGCCATCTACCTGAAACTAACAAAAAATTGTAGATTATACTTCAATTTTAAAATACTTTTAAAAAAACAATCTTGCTTTTGTTAATTTTCTCTATTGTATGTCTTTTGTTTAATACCAATGTTTACTGATTTTTATTATGTCCTTCCTTCTACTTATTTTGCATTTACTTCTCCTTTTCTTAATCCCCTAGCTTCTTAAAGTTGACAATTTGTTAGATTATAGACCATAAGCAGTAAAAGCTATATGTTTTCCTCTCAGCACTGCTTTGGCTGCATCCCACAATTTTGAGATACTGTGTTTCATTATCATTCACTTCGAAATATTTTCTAATTTTCCTTATGGTTTCTTTCTTGGTGAACGAATTTTCTAAAGCATGTTATTTAGCTTCCAAATATGGGAGGTTTTTCCTAGAGATATTATTGTTATTGATTCCTAGTTTAATTGTGTTATGATCAGAAAATATACTATATATGATTTCAATCCTTTCATATTTAAATTAATTTGTATTGTGAACTGATTTATGGCCTAGAATATAGTCTGTCTTTGGGAATGAGTCATGTGGGTATGGTGTTCTATAAATATCAATTAGGTCAAGGCAGTTGATGGCATTATTAAGATTGCTTATAGTTTTACTGATTTTCTATTTGGATATTGTACCAATTGCTGAGAGAAGGATGTTGAAATCATCAACTGTGATTCCAAAACTGTTTGCTTCTCCCTTTAATTTTGACAATGTTTACTCCATGCATACATTTATGATTACATCTTCCTGAACATTTAGTCTTTAAATCATTAAAAAAGAAACATCCTTTTTAATCTCTGTTATTTGCCTTGATATCTATTTTGTCTGAGCCACTCCAATCTTCTTCTGATTATTATTTATAGCATTTACATTTTTCCATCTGTTCTCTTTCAATCTAATATAATAATTGATAGGATTGGACTGAGGTCTACCATCTTCTTATTTTCATTCTGTCTTCTCTGTTTTTTCTTCCTTTGTCCCTTCCTTCTATGGATCATTTGGATATTTTTTTAGAATTAAATTTAGGTTTATCTTTTGGCTGTGTATTATTTTTTACTGGTTCCTCTGAGAATTAAAATGTTCATCTTTAACGTTTCATTCTATTTAGTATTTAGAGTTAATACACCACTTCATATAAAATATAGAAATCCTGCAATCATATGGGGAGCCCATTTACTCCCCTGTACTTCTCTACACTATAGCTGTCATTCTTCGTATACATTACAACTCCCACAATGTTATCATTTGTGCTTTAAACAATCATATGTTTTACAGTTTCACTAGAAAGATGGTAATGATGAAATTGTTTGCAGGGCAGCAATGGAGATACAGACCTAGAGAACAGACTTATGGACACAGTGGTGGAGGAAGGAGAGGGAGGGACATATGGAGAGAGAAACACGGAAACTTACATCACCATATGTAAAAGAGACAGCCAATGGGAATTGGCTGCATGACTCAGGGAACTCAAACCAGTGCTCTGTAACAACCTAGAGGGGTGGAATGGGGAGGGAAGTGGGAGGGAGGTTCAAGAGGGAGGGGACATACGTATACCTATGACTGATTCATATTGACGTATGGCAGAATCCAGCAGAATTCTGTAAAGCAATCATCCTTCAATTTAAAAAAACAGAAATTACAAAGAATAAAATTTTATATTTACCTTGGTATTTGGCATTTCTGATCTTTTTTATTTAAACTTACCACCACACTTCTTAAAACTAGCTGAACAAAGATACCCACAGCACATTACTTGGCCTTCACCTGGCATGAATGCATAAAGCATAGGTTAAAATTGCCCTGGTGTTTTCACTTAAGATCATGACAGTTAAAGCAACACCACTGGACACCAATTTGATTTCGAACAAAACATAAGATGAGGTACTACAGCTGGGAAACCAAAACTGGTAATAAGGGAAACATGTACAAGATAATTCAAAGTACATTTATGTTGATGTTTCAGATTATAAATTGAAGCAACGTTAAATATTAGGCTTGCCTGTAGGCTCAGTGGTAAAGAATCTGCCCACTAATTGAGGAGATGGAGACATGGGTTTGATCCCTGGGTGGGGAAGATCGCCTGGAATGGGAAATGGCAACCCACTCCAGTATTCTTGCCTGGAGAATTCCATGGACAGAGGAGGGTGGTGGGCTTGTCTATGAGGTTGCAAAGAGGCAGACCCGACTAAGCACACATGCACACACATTAAATATTAAAGCTCAAAATTCAAAATATTAAAGTTCAAAATTCTCACCTCAAAGTATAAAAATCTCTTCAATAATATATAAAAATGTTGGTAAATACTTTCAACTCATTTTAAAAAGGGCCTGTAGATGAGATGGATATCATTGATATCTTCAGGACATTCCATCCAAATGCAGAAGAATACACTTTCTTCTCAAATGTGCATGGAACATTCTCCAGGATAGACCACATCTTAGGTCATAAACCAAACCTCAATAAATTTAAGAAATTGTATCAAGCATCTTTTCTGACCACAGCGCTATAAGACTAGATATCAATTACAAGAAAAAAACCGTAAGAAACACAAACACATGGAGATTAAACAATACATTTCTAAATAACCAACAGGTTACTGAAGAAATCAAAAAACTTCTAGAAACAAATGATAATGAAAACACAACAACTCAAAACCTATGGGATGCAGCAAAAGCAGTTCTAAGAAGGAAGTTTATAGCAATGCAATCCTACTTCAAGAAACAAGAAAAACATCGAATAGACAACCTAACTTTACACCTAAAACGACTGGAAAAAGACAAAAAAAATTAGCAGAAGGAAAGAAATCATAAAGATCAGAGCAGAAATAAGTGAAAAAGAAATGAAAGAAACAATAGTTGCTGCTGCTGCTAAGTCGCTTCAGTCATGTCCGACTCTGTGCGACCCCATAGACGGCAGCCCACCAGGCTCCCCCGTCCCTGGGATTCTCCAGGCAAGAACACTGGAGTGGGTTGCCATTTCCTTCTCCAGTGCATGAAAGTGAAAAGTGAAAGTGAAGTCACTCAGTCGTGTCCGACTCCTAGCGACCCCATGGACTGCAGCCCACCAGGCCCTTCCGTCCGTGGGATTTTCCAGGCAAGAGTACTGGAGTGGGGTGCCATTGCCTTCTCCGAGAAACAATAGTAAAGATTAATAAAACTAAAAGCTGGTTCTTTGCGAAGATAAACAAAATTGACAAATCTTTAGCCAGAATCATCAAGAAAAAAAAAGAGAGAAGAATCAAATCAACAAAATTAGAAATGAAAAAGGAGAGGTTACAACAGACAATGCAGAAATACAAAGGATTATAAGAGACTATTATGAACAACTCTATGGCAATAAAATGGATAATCTGGAAGAAACGGACAGATTCTTAGAAAAGTTCAATCTTCCAAGACTGAACCAGAAATTATGAATAACCCAATTTTAAGCATTGAAATTAAAACTGTGATCAAAAATCTCCCAAAAAACAAAAGCCCAGGACCAGATGGTTTCACAGGAGAATTCTGTCAAACATTTACAGAAGAGCTAATGCCTATCCTTCTAAAGCTCTTTCAAAAAATTGCAGAGGAAGGACCACTTCCAAACTCATTCTATGAGGCCACCATCACCCTGATACCAAAACCAGACAAACGCAACAAAAAAAAAGAAAACTACAGGCCAACATCACTGATAAACACAGATGCAAAAATCCTCAATAAAAATTTTAGCAAACAGAATTCAACAACACATTGAAAAAGCTCATACACCATGATCAAGTTATTCCAGGGATGCAAGGATTCTTCAATATATGCAAATCAATCAATGTGATATAACAATATTAGCCAATTCAAAGATAAAGACAAACGATAATCTCAAGACATGCAGAAAAAGCCTTTGATAAAATTCAACACCCATTTATGATGAAAACTCTTCAAAAAATGGGCACAGAAGGAAACTACCTCAACATTGTAAAGGTCATATATGATAAGCCTACAGCAAACATTATTCTCAATGGTGAAAAACTGAAAGCATTATTCGTAAGATCGGGAACAAGACAAGGGTGTCTACTTTCACCGTTATTCAACATAGTTCTGGAAGTCCTAGCTACAGCAATCAGAGAAGAAAAAGGAATAAAAGGAATCCAGATTGGAAAAGAAGAAGTAAAGATCTCACTGTTTGCAGATGACATGATACTGTATACAGAAAACCATAAGGATACTACCAGAAAATTACTAGAGCTAATCAGTGAATTTAGCAAAGTTGCAGGATACAAAATTAGGACACAGAAATCAATTGTATTTCTCTATACTAACAATGAAAAATCAGAAAGAGAAATTAAGGAATCAATCCCATTCACCATTACAACAAAAATAATTAAATATCTAGGAATAAACTTACCTAAGGAGACAAAAGAAGTGTACACAGAAAATTATAAGACACTAATGAAAGAAATCAAAGAAGACATAAACAGATGGGGAAATATTCCATGTTCCTGGGTAGGAAGAATCAATATTGTGAAGACTATACTACCAAACACAATCTACAGATTCAATGCAATCCCTATCAAATTACCAATGGAAGTTTTCACAGAACTAGAACAAAAAATTTCACAATTTATATGGAAACACAAGAGACCCCGAATAGCTAAAGTAGTCTTGAGAAAGAAGAATGGAGCTGGAAGAATCAACCTTCCTGACTTCAGATTATACTACAAAACGACAGTCATCAAGACAGTATAGTACCAGCATAAAAACAGAAATACAGACCAATGAAACAAGATAGAAAGCCCAGAAATAAACCCATGCACCTATGGGTACCTTATTTTGACAAAGGAGGCAAGAATATACAATGGGGCAAAGACAGCCTCTTCAATAAATGGTGCTGGGGGAACTGGACAGCTACATGTAAAAGAATGAAATTAGAACACTTCCTAACACCATACACAAGATAAACTCAAAATGGATTAAAGACCTCAATGTAAGACCAGAAACTAGAAAACTCTTAGAGGAAAACAAAGGCAGAACACTCAATGACATAAATCAAAGCAAGATCCTCTATGACCCACCTCCTAGAGTAATGGAAATAAAAACAAAAGTAAACAAGTGGGACCTGATTAAACTTAAAAGCTTTTGCACAGCAAAGGAAACTTTAAGCAAGGTGAAAAGACAACCCTCAGAATGGGAGAAAATAATAGCAGATGAAACAACTGACAAAGGATTAATTTCCAAAATATACAAGCAACTCATACAACTCAATACCAGAAAAACAAACAACCCAATCAAAAAGTGAGAAAAAGACCTAAACACACATTTCTCCAAAAAGGACATACAGATGGCTAACAAACACATGAAAAGATGCTCAACATCCCTCATTATTAGACAAATGCTAATAAAAATTACAATGAGGTATCACCTCACACCAGTCAGAATGGCCATCATCAAAAAGTCTACGAACAATAAATGCTGGAGAGGGTGTGAACAAAAGGGAACGCTCTTGCACTGTTGGTGGGAATGTAGATTGATACAGCCAGTATGGAAGACGGCATGGAGATTCCTTAAAGTACTAGGAATAAAACCACCATATGACTCAGCAATCCCACTCTTAGCCATACACCCTGAGGAAACCAAAATGGAAAAAGACACATCCCATTGTTCACTGCAGCACTATTTACAATAGCTAGGACACAGAAGCAACCTAGATGCCCATGGACAGATGAATGGATAAAGAAGTTGTGGTACATATACACAATGGAATATTATTCAGCCATAAAAAGGAACACATATGAGTCAGTTCTAATGAGGTGGATGAACCTAGAGCCTATTATACAGACTAAAGTAAGTCCGAAAAAGAAAATAAATATCGCATACTAATGCATATATACGGCATCTATAAAAATGGCACTGAAGAATTTATTTGCAGGGCAGCAGCGGAGAAACACATAGACAACAGACTTGTGGACATGGGGAGAGGGGAGGAGAGGGTGAGATGTGTGGAGAGAGTAGCATGGAAACTTACATTACCATATGTAAAACAGATAGCCAACGGGAATTTGCTGTATGGCTCAGGAAACTCAAACAGGGGCTCTGTATCAACCCAGAGGGGTGAGATGGGAGGAAGATGGGAGGCACTTTCAAAAGAGAGGGGATATATGTATACCTATGGCTGATTCATGTTGAGGTTTGACAGAAAACAACAAAATTTTGTAAAGCAGTTATCCTTATATTAAAAAAAAAAGTGTCTGAATCTGCATATTTTCAAAGCAAACACAGGACGTTAACCAAGGCGCAACTAAGGTAACCATCAGGGGTTATGAGTATGCCCGAAATAAAAAATGAAAAAATCTGTCTCTTTCCCTTTAAATAAAACAAGGATATGGGAATATTTTGAAAGTTAACATCCATGAGAACTGAAAACTAAACTGACTTTAGAAAACATCAAATACATTCATTCCTTCACCAAACATTTACGGAGCTAAAAACCAGGGTTTTAGTCTATCTTCAACAGTCCACTGGATCGCAGAGTCGGACACGACTGAGAGACTTCACCTTCACTTTCAAGATACTTACAATCTTTTAAGAGAGACAAATTTTTAAAACTCAACTATTATTATTATTATAACAAGGGAGTTAAGAAAGGTTCCTGAAGACAACTTATGAACTGAGTTTTGAAGGAAGAGCAAAGAGTTTGTCTTTCGGTGCCTGAGTATTTCTGCTTTAGTTAGGAGTGGGTGTGCAAAGAAAGAAAAGGAAGACAAAGAAGGGCTTTCTCTGTTGGAAATAACATGATCAAAACCAATAATCCAAAAAGTCATGGTCTGTTTGGAGAATTAGAACCGTCACCAGGACATCAGCATAGGGATCCCTCTGATATCACATTAAAAAGGTCAAACTTTATTACTCAGAACAAAGTGGAAAGCCACTGAAAGATTTTAAGCAGGGGAGGAATATGGCCTATCCAACCTTTTCTTCCTGCCTACCTCTACCAGGAAGCCAGGAAAAATGAAAGCTCATATTCGAAACTTCCTCTGCAGTGAGAGGTGAAGCTGTGACACAGTTCTGACCAATGAAGCATAAGAAATCTAACTGGAAAGGCATCCGGCAAAGATTTTGATTTCCTAATGAATATCTTTCCTTGACTGGCTCTGCCTTTTCCCTCACTTCCTTCCTTGAATTCGGGCATGATGTCTAGAACGGTGCAACCACGAGGGAAAGGCCAGGACCATCCGAATCGCCCCAGCGATAACAAGCGGGACTGCTGCACCAAAGCCAGCGGCATCTCTAGACTTCCTGCTGTGAGAGAACAGAAATCCCTGTAGTTTCTACTTTTTTTCTTAGCTGTTTTTTTTTTTTTTTTTTTGGCCACACCACGAAGCATGCAGGGTCTTAGTTCCCCAACCAAGGATCAAATGCAAGCTCCTCTGCACTGGAAGCATGGAGTCTTAACCACTGGGCCTCCAGAGAAGTCCATAGAAATCCATGGTTATTAATAACCCATCTTATGCTGGGATCACCAGGATCAGAACGGCTCCCTGACTAGTAAGTTTTAAGACTTAATCTGTATTTTAGATGATCTTTACTAAATTAGTGTACATGGACTGGGAGTGGGGAGTTAGGGAGACTTGCCTGGAGGATTGTTATAGGGTCTGAAGCAAGGTAGTCATTGGGAGGATGGTAAGGAAGGCAGGACAGGATAGGATGGATGAGGGGGTCTGTCACAGCTTCTAGATTTCTAGCTTGGACAACTGCAGCCTCAGGGGTGAGGGTGTGCCACTCTCCACAACGGGGGCACATACTTAGTCTGAGATCCCTGCGGGGCACCTACGTGAGGATGAGAGAAAAGGGTTGACTCTGTGTATCTGGAGGTCAAGAGTGAAGCCTGAATTGACATAGGGATTTCAAAGTAACCATTCTGTGAAGGGGCTTCCCTGATAGCTCAGTTGGTAAAGAATCCACCTGCAATGCAGGAGACCCCAGTTTGATTCCTGGGTCAGGAAGATCTGTTGGAGAAGGGATCGGCTACCCTCTCCAGTATTCTTGGGCTTCCCTTGTAGCTCAGCTGGTAGAGAATCCGCCCGCAAAGCAGGAGACCTGGGTTATCCCTGGGTTGGAAAGATCCCCTGGAGAGGGGAAAGGCTACCCACTCCAGTATTCTGGCCTGGAGAGTTCCATGGACTGTATGGCTGCGAAGAGTCAGACACGACCGAGCAATTTTCACTTTCATTCTGTGAAAAGGAACTAAAACAGGAAATATGTGAGTACAAGCACAGTTTGAACAGGATGAGTAACATGAGGTCCAGCCAATCTATTTAGACAAAACTAGGTAAGTGGTTGCCTATGGTTGGGGTGTGGAGGTGGGAGGTGAATGCAGAGTGACTGCTAACTGGTATGGGCTTTCTCGGGGGGGATGGTTGCACATTATAAACACACTAAAAATCACTGAATGGGTGAACTATATAGTATGTGAATTTTATCTCAACAAAGTTATTTTAAAAATTAGGAGAAAGGGAATAACTTGGGAATATCAACGTAAGTAAAAAGAGGGTTTAGCATAGGAACAGAGGGAGCCGTGGCCAGAAAATAAAAGGGGGAAGAGTTTCAAGAAGGGACTGGTGTTGGGACTTCTGTGGTGGTCCAGTGGCTGGGACTTCAAGCTCCCAATGTGGGAGGCCTGGGTCCAATCCTTGGTCGGGGAGCTGGATCCCACATGCAGCAACTAAGACCCAGCGAAACCAAATAAATACATAATAAACAAATAAATAAATATTTTTTAAAAAGAAGGGATCAGTTGTCAACAAAGTCCAATGCAAGACAGGCCGATGAAACCTAATACAGAAATATGGAATGTAATATGGAACTCATGGCTGAGCAAAGGGTGAGTGGTTTCAAGCTGCAGCAGCAGAAGTAGATTTTACTAAGTCGAGAAATAAATAAGAGCATGGAAACAGTGACAGGCTTTATTTTCTTGGGCTCCAAAATCACTGCAGATGGTGACTGCAGCCATGAAATTAAAAGATGCTTGCTCCTTGGAAGAAAAGCTATGACCAACCTAGACAGCGCATTAAAAAGCAGAGGCATTGCTTTGCCAACAACAAAGGTCCATCTAGTCACAACTATGGTTTTCCAGTGGTCATGTATGGATATGAGAGTTGGACTATAAAGAAAGCTGAGTGTTGAAGAATTGATGCTTCTGAACTGTGGTGTTGGAGAAGACTCCTGAGAGTCCTTTGGACTGAAAGATCAAACCAGTCAATCCTAAAGGAAATCAGTCCTGAATATTCATTGGCAGGACTGATGCTGAAGCTGAAACTCCCAATACTTCGGCTACCTGATGCAAACAACTGACTCACTGAAAAAGACCCTGATGCTGGGAAAGATTGAAGGCAGGAGGAGAAGGGGCTACCAGAGGACGAGATGGTTGGATGGCATCACCGACTTGATGGACATGAGTTTGAGTAAGCTCCAGGAGTTGGTGATGAACAGGGAAGCATGGCATGCTGCAGTCCATGGGGTCGGAAAGAGTTGGACATGACTGAGCAACTGAACTGAACTGAAGGAATGGGAGGTGGCAGATAAAGAACCTTTTTCAGGGAACTTTTTTTGCCAAGAGAAGAGCTAGTGGTATAGGGAGGTTTGCACTGTTTTTGAAAGGATGCACCTATGATGTTTATATGTCAGGAGCAGGTGCCAGCAGAGAGGGAGCAACAGAAGACAAAACAGCAGAGTCAACTCCCCTGAGAGACAAGAAGACAAGGAATTCATGGCATAAGCATAAAACATCCATAAGGAGGCGGACAAATGGGTGGGAGGGAAGATTAAGATGCCACTTAATATGCAGGGGCAAGAACTTTAAAGTGCTATTACTTGGTGGCACTGATGTCTTCAGTGAGTTAGGAGACAGAAGTCACTGGCTGAGGGTGACGGGCTAGGCTTGAAGATTTGAGGAGGAAACAGACATTCAGATTATTATGGGAGGGGGATTTTCTTCAAGAAGAAGTTTAAAAGCAGAGACATATTTGAAATATTTTTGAAAACTGTAATGTATCACATGGCCTTGTACATAATAAATTGCCTGCAAATCCCTGGACACACACGGTGTCCGTGGTCAAGTATAACCCAGTGATGCTTGAGAAGTAAATCTGAAACGCACAATGTCCTGCAAGAACACAGCTTTCCAGTGACCAGGAAGGTCCCCGGCCAGCCATGGTCCCAGGCCTTAGAGCTGAGGCCACAACTCTCCACACTCTGTGACACAGTAAAAAGAGTAAATGGGCTATTTTGCCGTAGTTGCTAGAAAAGAAATAAAAACTCTGCTTCTTTTGAGAGTTCAGAGCAGGTTTCCTCCTAAGACACTCAAATAACGTTCTGTGAAAGCCTTTGTCAGCTACTTAGTGGTACTCAAAAATAATTTTTTATTATAGCTGGCACCTACTTATGTTTCCAGTTCTACATTCCATGATATGATCTCAAGACCCCTACCTTCTAACCACATGGACATGTTCTGAGCTATCAAAAAACAAGTGTGTTTCCTAAACTGTTGCTTATTATTAAGTGGTTCTGCTGTCTTGGGGGTTTGCTCTGAGTCCCTCTCTGTCTAGCTGGATACTACTCAGCCTGCACGCTGCAACAGAAATATCACCTGCTCCTGGAAGGCTTCTCTGATCACCCCAGCCAGAAGCCATCACATCATCAGAATTATTCCAACCTTTTTATAATAATCTGTTACTTCATGCTTATGCTATATTCTGTGACATGCTTATTTTACCTTTGGAAGTGAAGTCGCTCAGTCGTGACCGACTCTTTGTGACCCCATGGACTGTAGCCTATCAGGCTCCTCCATCCATGGGATTTTCCAGGCAAGAGTGCTGGAGTGGATTGCCATTTCCTTCTCCAGGGGATCTTCCCCACCCAGGAATCGAACCCGGGTCTCCCGCATTGCAGGCAGACGCTTTAGCGTCTGAGCCACCAGGGAAGCTATTTTACCTCTACCTGCTTTAAATTCGTAGAAAGAATTGTGCTTTACATGATGCCTTTTTTAGCAGGTTGCTTTTTTTGCACATAGCAAAAACAGGGCCTGTTTACTCAGAGATCACCTTCGTGTTACCAGTGAGAACAGCAGGTCTGTGTCAGAGCCCCTGAGAGACTAGACTAAGATGGCACAGTTAGTGGCAGAGCTGGAACCCAAACCAAGACTCTAAACTCTTATTCCTGTAGTCTCATCAAACCACTGCTTGTTTTCTGCCTGGTTCTATGCTGTAACTGCAGTGTCAAAAATTGAGTTCTTAACCCTTAAGTTTAGACAAAGATTTCAGACTTCTCTGAAAAAGCTTTCTTCTAGATTAGATTTAATAGGTTTGGATACAAGAAAAAACACTAGGTTTCTTTCTTTTTTTCTTCTTTAGCTCTCAGCATCCTCTGTCACCACAGAGCTGAAGTAAGGGTGACTTCTACGCTAGTGGTGACCCGGTGGATGGGGTGAATTTGTCCTTTTCATGAATGTACTCGCTGTACTTGCACAGCTTGGCCTCTGATGCTTCCATCACATTTGTGATTCATAGCTGGAAATCGCACAACAGCTCAGTTACGGGAACCCAACCAGTAACTGCAAAATTCCAGCACTGCTATTGGGAGTGACCTGAAAAGTTATCATTAAGGGCAAGGGCTATACCTCAGACCCTTTGTTATTCCTACCATCTAATGTTATACCTTGTAGGTGATGAAAAAATAAATGTCTGCTTTTAAAATAATTGAGTGAAGCAAAACGAACCCAATATCATGTGTCGAGTTCAACTTAAGATTGGTTTAATTAGCATAAACTGACTTAGATCTAGAATTTAACTCCAGGCAAGGAATCTGTTTATAAAGATACATTAATTGCAAAAGAAAACTCAATAATAAACTATCATTTTCTCTAATTCACTAAATGAGTAACACTCTTTTTCCTTTGGGTCTCAGCTGCAGCACACAGGATCTTTAGTTGCAGCACATGGGATCTAGTCCCCCGGTAAGGAATCGAACCCTGGTCCTATGCACTGGAAGCTCAGAATCTTAGCCACTGGACCGTCAGGGAAGTCCCTAGATTGGTAATTCTTAATGGAAGATGCAGATTCCAGGAGAAGCTGTGAACCACGGTTACTCCACTGAACATGCTTCCATGGTTTGGTGCAGAGAGGCTCTGGGAACACGATGAGGCCGAGAGAGTCTGTGGACCACCTATTCATCTAGGAGAAGGTAATGTGGAGAGTCCCTGGGAAAATCTAAAGGATATGCCTTGACAGCTTCATCAAATGGCCACTAAAAACTCATTCCACTGAGCTTCTCTCTTTCACTGAGAATTCTGGGCACATGATTCTCTGGAATGTGAACGACACAGTTAAAAATCACACAGTGGTTCCTTTTCCCTGAAACGGGAAGTGAAGTTATTTACTCAATCCTGATGGACACAAAGCACACTCTTGCTTTTCCTGATATCAAACAAGGCTGCCCTTATTCCACTGAGCTGATGAATAGGGATCATGTACCGCTGTCCACACTGGGTATTCTCAAGGGCATTATATGTAATTGTCTCCACTCTCCTGAAGGGCTCCCAAAGCTCTTTCTTGTAATCTAATGGTACCTCAATTACCCGTATCACTTTCTGAGATTTCCTTAAAATCAAGATTGTCATTGTCTGGTCCTCATCACAGGCGTCTAGGGTAACAGGCATTGTGTAAAGTCACAGCATCAAATCTTATAAGTCCTCAGGAAAAGTATCCTTCTTACAGACCCAGAATGAGCACTTGGTTTCCAGACTGTCTCACATCAATATGAAATCACTTCTCATCAGTATATGTATTGTTGATATATATATGTATGTGTGTATGTGTGTGTGTGTCACACAGAACAAGTTCTTTATTTTTACATACAAAGTGCATATTTCTAGTTATCTAACTGAGCCCCTCTTCATCTGTTAGAGAATTGGGGTTTAGCCCTTGCTGGGTCGTTAATAATTTCACATTCTCATATGCTATCATTAAAATTTAGGGAAATCCTAAGCCAGTAAAGATGAGTTTGCAAGTGTGTGAAAATAAAAAGGGATTGTTGGTAGTTGCCAAATATCTCATAAATATCTGTATCAATTACTTCTAGCTTTATGAGGGAGAGATTGAGATGAGATGTTGATTAGTCACTTGTGAAAGTGAAAGTGAAGTTGCTCAGTCACGTCCGACTCTTTGCGACCCCATGGACTGTAGCCCACCAGGCTCCTCCGTCCATGGGATTTTCCAGGCAAGAGTACTGGAGTGGGGTGCCATTGCCTTCTCCGAAAGGGGATTGTTGGTAGTTGCCAAATATCTCATAAATATCTGTATCAATTATTTCTAGCTTTATGAGAGAGAGATTGAGATGAGATTATTCACCTGTGAAAGTCTAGTTGCTCAGTCGTGTCCGACTCTTTGCGACCCCAAGGACTGTAGCCCGCCAGGCTCCTCCATCCATGGAATTTTCCAGGCAGAAGTACTGGAGTGGGTTGCCACTTCCTCCTCCAGTGGATCTTCCTGACCCAGGAATCGAACCTGTGTCTCTCGAGTTGTAGGCAGACGCTTTTACCATCTGAGCCACCAGGGAAGCCCGATTATTCACTTAGTGAGAACTAAAAAGCTGCAGCCACTCAGATGAGAGACGTGGATTTTTTTTTTTCCTGCTGCAAAACTTCCCCAAAGCATGCTGGGTCCTGATGACAAAGTCTCCCCGCTGGGAGTATTTCTCTCCCTACCTGGGAAGAAACATCCTGAAATTTCCTGTCCAATGGGACTCCTTTCTGGACATATGGAAAACAGAAGCGATATCCTCCACCAAGTAAAGCACCAAGCGCTAACTGAACTTCTCCTGTGTTCGAGGGCATCCCCAAACCTCTTTCACATTTCCAAATATGCCAGCAGATCTTAAACCCACTTCCCTCATCTGACCACTACAGAAACACTGAGAGTGACTTACCTACAGACTGAGACTGGGATAAGTAATAGAATACTCGACAGGACTATAACTTGTAAGAAAACAAAATCGTTTTATTTGATACTTATTTTGCATCAGCTACTGCTAAAAAGCAACCCAAGTTCTAATTTTCTAATTTGCTAGAATCCAAAAACTTCAGAGGTATTTCCCATGGAGAAAATCCTGCAGGAAATGGCGTTTTGAAAGGGAGAAGGGGGAAAAACTCCACCCCTCTGTTTTCCTTAGGAGAAAATGTTTTATTTGTAGTGAACATGAAACAATGATGAAACAGACATTCTCCTGGAACAGTCTAAGGGTGTTCACTTATCACATGACTTTCTTTGAGTAGTTTAACACCAGACCTTGGTACGAACAAGAACACAGGTGGGCTATCAACAAACGACAGTAACACTGCACTGAACTTTCTGAGAAAAAAATTCTAACCAAATCCGTTTTCTTGTAATTAGTGATGTACATTTTCAGTACAAACTCCAGAGCAATATTTTAACATCTGGAAATAAGAGCTGGGATTTAGCAAATACTGAATTCTGAGCACTGTCCTGAGAAAGTACAAAAAGTTTTTCTCTTCGGCCCAATTCTGAGTTGTATTTGCCCAGTTATGGGAACAGGCACTCATTGAGGAATTTTTCACTCATTTGATAAATATTTATTATACAACAGGCAGTGGGGATACAGCCCTAAATGAGACACTTGGTCCAGGCCGTCAAGATGCTCACAACCCAGCAGATTAGGCAAATATGAAGCACACACAGGACGTCAGTCTCTACAGGGGATCTTGTGAAATGAACTATAGAGTTAAATAGTCACTCTCAGCTTTCCTAACCAAAGGCAAGTTTAGGAATAAATACTTAACTGACAGGTAACTAAACAAAACATAGTCCTATCTCATTTTTTCTGTCTGCACTTTTCGCTGAAACACTTGATGGTTGATCTAACAACCCATAACAGAATTTTAATTCTGGTTCTAGCATTGATGTGTATTGGACTGGTAATCTCTCCTTAAAATAAAAATCGTAAATTTTGGTGTTCATACCTTGACTGTGATGGATTTTTTTTATCACTTCTAGATGGGTTATTCTATTAATCAGATATTCAAAAAGGGCTGGTTTATAATAGACACAGTTTATGTTGTTTCAGATAACTTTGAATTAATTAATCTAATAAAGACTTTAAGATTTGCAGACAAATCTTTTATTTTTACATATTTTAATTCAATTTTACAAAATGTAATGATACCTATCAGGTACTGAATAGCTACTATAAACTAAATGAGTTTTTGTTTCTGGGTTGTTTTTTTTTTTTTTTGGCCTCACTGCACAGCTTCTGGGATCCTAGTTCCCTGAATCCAGGCCCCCTGCAATGGAAGGGCAGAGTGCTAATCACTGGGCCGCCAGGGAATTCCCATAAATGGGTTTTTTTTTAAAAAACATGATTGTGGTAAACCCTGCCCTCCCCTTACAGCCCTGTAAGGTACTATTAGCCCTATTTTACAGGAAGGGGAACTGAGGGTCTGAGAAGTTGAGTCTTCCAGCACCACACAATTAGTTAGCATTGGAACCTCTGATTATCTGATTGGTTATTTTATTCTCTTTACAGTCCTAAATTGAGCCCAGAGTTCTCACCCACCGGGACCCCACGCATAATTCCTCACTGGGCAGCATTATCAGGGTGTTACAGTAGTACAGTGAAAGCTTTCAAGCAACCAGCGTCCAATCAAACATCCAGGGTGCAACAAAACACCGGATTAACAAGGGAAATGAAATGTGAAATAACTTCTCAGGTACATAGCAAGCCGATGCAGGGTGTTTAACTATCAAGTCTTTGCTAAGATGATCAAGCCACATCACCCATTGCTACTAGCAACCTCCTGGCTGTGTGAAACTCCCCGGGAAAGAAGGGGAAATCATCTGGCCTTAAGTGGGGGTTGGCCTGGAAACTCATTGAGAAACGTTGCGTTGGGAGAGCTTGTGCTTCTCGGTTTTGTTCTGTCTCCAGCAGGCCTAGTCCTACAAGAGTTCCACTGGATCAGTGCAGCCGGTCACCTGTTTAAGTAGGGATGGATGGTTCACCTTTTGAGGGTAAAGCCGGATCACTATCATCATCACTTTGCAAAAGTCATCAGACGTCCCTAGCAAAACATGGAGCGCTTTCTGGGTGAATAGGAATACAAACTTGCAAGTCTAAAAGGTAATACACACGGATCAAATTGCCCTGCACTAACTCCTTAAAAGCTCCCAGCGTGGTTGGATACCCAAGTGAACAGCAGCGGGTGCCTGACTGCGCCCTGAAAGCTTCCGGCCACTTCCAGATGGTCAAGGAAGCTGACAGCCACCGCAAGGCTGCGTTCCTGAGGTCAGGCGGCTTTTAGGGGCTGTCTCTCCCCTTCCAGCACAGCGGCTCCACGACACAAGAAATCTGTCACAACCACTCCCCGGGAACTCATGCTGGGGAGTCGCTTCAAAGCAAACATGTCCCTTTTGGCTTGGGGGCTGTGGGCTCGCAATACAACACCCTCCCTGCTGGCTTCTAAACACGCCTATGATTAATACGGGTACCCAGGAAAGAGAACTTCTTCTGACCTTGAGCGTGCGCGCTAAATAAATTACCTCGGAACGAAAGTGGTGAGATCTCAGAACAGCATCTAGGGGAGAAAAAAAAAAGAGAAAAACGAGACTTCAGTTAACTCCTTGTTCTTCACCTGCCGAGTCACCGACGACTTACCTGGGGGGCCGGGGACCGGAAGGCGCGTTCCGGACGCCTTGAACGCAGTGGGGACAGACCGCAGGGCGGGTTGGCTGCTAGGCCATCAGTTTAGAAGTTTCAGGGAAAGTTTTGGGGGAGTTGGGGCGCCCCGACGTCTCCCTGCCCCAGGCTCCGGCGCCGGGGGGCGCGGGTGGAGGCGGCTGCCGCAGCCTGGACTCAGCTCGGTCACCCCGGGCTCAGGCGCCGAGCCCGAGCGTCCGCCGCCTCCCCTCTCCCGGAGCTGTGCGCGCCACGGGCACCACGACCCGGCGGACCCGAGGAGGCGGCCGGGGCTTGAAACAGCGAAGCGCACCGGGCCGGGGGAGGGAGAGCGAGGACGCGGCGAGGGCAGCGGCGCTGAGGGAGCGAACCGCGCTCCCCTCTCCAGACTCGCCGAGCGGTCTCCCCGGTCCCGAGGAAGCCCGCCGCGACGCGCCTTACCTCGGCTCCTTGAACGACCCGAAAAGACCGATTTCATGGGATGCCTCGCCTTCTGGAGCCTGCGGTGCCAGCAGCAGAAGAAGATGATGGTGGCGATGGTGCCCAGCAGAAGCAGCAGGAGGAAGAGGGCACATTGGATGCTATAGGGTCTCAGCAGGACGAGGAACGCGGCGGCGATCATGGTGCTGGCGCGGCGCGGCCGGCCGGCGGGCGGCGGGACCGGAGGGCGGCGGCACAGGCACCCGCGCGGGGCGCACGCGGCGCGGCGAGCGAGGCTCAGCGCGTCATGCCCGGCGCTCGCGGCCCCGCGCCGGCCCAATGGCTGCGCACCCGCGCCCGCCGCGCTGTGCGAATGAGCCCGGGCTGCGGGCAGCGCTGCCCATGACTCAGCAGACGGCGGCCCGGCGGGCAATCGGCGGCGGGGAGCCGCCCCCGCCCCCCGCGGGCGCCCCCGCCCCGCCCCGCGCGCAGCCCCCGGGCGCAGCCCCGCCGCAGACGCGGCGCGGGGGGAGGGGGAGGGCCCGCCCAGCGGGCCCCGCCGGCCCCGCCCGGACCCGGCGCATCGCCCCGCGGCCGCGGCGGCCGCAGCATCCCCGGAGCCGGAGCTCGTGGGGCGGGGCGGGCGCGGGGCGCGGGGGGCGGGCGCGGGGCGCCGCGGCGGGGGCCCGCGATGACATCACGGCCGGGCTGCGGCGGCGCGCGCGGACATGGCTGCGGCGGCTCCGGCGGCCCCCGGCTGCGCCCGGGCCTGAGCGCCCAGCGCCCTCTCGCCGGGCCGCCCGCCCGTCCGCGCCGTCCGCGGGGCTCCGGCCGGGCTCCCCTTAGCTCCCGAGCGACCGGGCTGCCGCCTCCCTGGCCTCCCGCGGCCGGATCGCTGGGGAGTCCGGCGACAGGGGGCGCCCCGGAGCCGGGGGTAGACCGCAGGGCGCGGGCGGGAGCCTCCGAGCGGTGCTGCCCCCGCCTCCCACCCCCCCGCACCCCGACCCGCGCGGCTGGGGCTTCGGAGGATGCAGCCGGGTGAGCGATTGCTTGCGGGGGTGGGGTTCCTGCACGACCACGCGTGAGCCCCAGGCAGGGCCTTCCCTGGGATTCGGGGTTCCCCGGAACAGGGGGCCTACCCCTACCTCTCCAGCCCCCCTGAACTGGACGCGCGCCCCAGCTTGGGTCTGCAGAGGTGACCCCTACCACCCCTAACTTGGCACAGTTTGGCAGCCGAGAAGTGGGCACTTGCCATCCCCCTCTATCCATCCATGCGTTGACCCTAAAACCTCGCCTCCTTTAGTGCAGCTGGAGGGAGAGGCAATTTCAGTTTATGGAACCAGCAGATGGAGAAGCTGGAGGTTGACTTGTAAATACTCTATTTTGAGGAGAGATTTTGTAGGGAGAGGGAGGAAATAGTAATCTGTCCCACTCAAAAGGCACACACTCCTTCTCTCCGTCTTGCCCGCTCCCCTTCCTTCGTCATCAGCAAAAGCGATCCTGCAGTTGGAGGTTGTCCCGGGGCCGCTGGCGCAGTGCGGACGCGGGAGGCGCGGAGGGGGCGCTGCAGCGGCCGCAGGGCACCGGATCGGAACCAATGACAACAGCGACCTCGGCCGGCCGATTCTGCGCCGCTGGCTGCTGCCCCATAGCCGGGGCTGGTTTTGCTCATGCGGGGCTGGGTTTTGCTTGTTTTGTTTACTTGAATAATGAAACAGCAATTAGAATGACAAGGTAACCCATTACTACATGTGTGGAGTTTCTGCTAACTACTAAGGTGAACTCAAATATTTAGGAGGCTGAAGAAATCGTGTAATTTTGTAAAATTCTGGAAAGCAGTTAAAGAATTGATGGCAATTCTTGTTTAGTTACTTGATTGTAGGATATAAAAATCCGTATAGTTTTCTAACTATACGTAATCTACTGTTCAGCTCTGCATAAAGGCTTAACTCTTGATGTTCTTAAGGCCTTTAAGCATCATCACATCTAAGTGTTATGGGACACTCAAAAAGGCATTGCCTAGCGCATGTCTTAAATGAGATTCATCACCACGGGAAACATGGGGTTGAGTTTTCTTATGAACATCTTGTTTCTTAAAACAACATGTTCTGGTTTGAAGATGGACCTTGCTTGCAGTGGTTGTATAAAGTGAGAATGGTGGATCAGAGTGCCAGCAGGATGGGCTTACCAGCAAGGTCCCAGGCTCTTGGGCTGACAGGTAGCACTGTATCTGTGCAGGTAGCTCAAAGGTTTCCTGATTCTGCAGCCACTGCAGTGAGACACCACATTCCCATCCACTGTGCAGGGGTCATTGAGGAAAAGTCTGGGAGCCTGCCGTGAGGGGCACACCAGAAAAGGAAGAATTCCATATCCCTTTGCTTCGCAGAGGCACAATGGAGTAATTTAAAGCAACAACAAAACGGAATTAACCTTTTGCAAACATTGGGAGAAATATCTCACAGAAGATAGGAAGGTCATCTTTACTTTATCCTTCTTATTGAGGAAAATTTCTGAGTGAGAAGAAATGGCCTAACTCTCCTTGAAACATGCCTAAGAGCACAAACACAGCATAGTAACCAGTTTGCCCCAAACTGTACATTTATAACAAGAAAAAGCAACTAAATAGCAATTATGGTTTTCTGAGCTATAACTTGAGCACAACTGTTATCATCCTGAGTCTTACTGCAGCCATTTGTAAGTTTCAAGTGCACACAAGAACATCATTTATCTCTTTTGGCAGGCAAATACTTTACCGCCCTGCAGTTAAGATTATAGATACTTCGTTTTAGAGCTGTTCATTTCTGTTCTTTGCATCAAAATTTCAAGGATACTAATAATAAGCTAACAAAATCGTTGAAAGAATTTGGTATTTAGGTTCTATTCTTATTTTCTGGCTTGTTTGTTGCTAATTTATCATCCCCTTATCCAAATGATGGCATGTTATTAATTGCTTCTTTCTGTGTTGTTGTGCAATGCTAATGCATTGTGGAATTCAATAAATATTAAATCAGCCAATCAATCCTTTTGGTTAATTTAGTAGAATTCATACCTATTCTTTCCAGTAGGTTTTTATTAATAAAGAATAATTGATATAACAAAATCACAAATTTAAAGTTTGGAGGTAGCAATGGAGGAGGAAGAAAGTCTTTCATACCTTGGAATGAAAAATCAAGATGGAAAAGTATATATAATTTTTTTATTTTTATGATAGTGAGTTAGCATTGTCACCCAAGACAAATGAGTTGTGAAAATTAGTTAAGAGAATTTGGTATCAGGGATGTAGATGATACATCCTGCAGCCCTTTTTCCCTTTAGATTTTCAACCAAACTGAGAATGCATACAAGGATTCAAAAGGAAATTAAGAGCCTGGCTTAGATTCAGAGCCAAGATGGAGCATCTTATCCCTTTTCCCCCTAATTCTGCTGACCCGCCCAGTCACAAGTGAAGTATAGTCCTTCCCAACACTGAGGCAGGAAGGAACCCTACCTGTACTGCTTCTCACCTGAAGACTAGGGACTCAAAAGAGCCTGACACCCTCCAGTCCACATGGCCTGCAGCACAAGTGAGCAAGAGACAGGACCATCTGTGAGAGGACCTTTCCTACACCAGCCCTGCCAACAGTGGTCCCAGTCCCTCCCCAGGAACCCTCCTCACGGAGTCATTCTGCTCCCAAAGATAAACGTGAGTAAGGGGCTTAATAAGGTGACAGAAACATCTTCTACAGTACCTCCCTAGAGGTAGGAATGGCACGAATTCCTCATGTGTGCATCAGAAAGAAACATCAAGAAGAAGTGTCTTCACCTAAGCTGTGTGGTGACCAGTTGAGGAAAAGACAGGGATTGCAAATGACTCAGGTTTGGGGCTCAGATGAAGGAACAGTTGTGAAGGCAAAGAAGACAAACTGAGGTTCAGACCCATTGAGGAGCAGAGTTGTCAGAAAGTCATCCGTGTGAAATTACCCATGGAAACCTGGCTGGGGAATCAGAAGCAGAGAAGGGTGGGAATCACACACAACAATTATAGTTGAAGTCACGCAGGTGGACAGAATTACAAAGGAAGAGAAAGTGTAGAAAGAACTGAAATCTGTTGAGGTCTATCCTGATGGGGCTTTTTGGTAAACCTACATTGCTGGAAATGCCTCATAGAGTAACTGTGGTTTCCTTTAATCACAGAGCTATGTATTAGATCTGTGGTAAAGAACTGTAAGTCGGAACTGCCAAGTAAACTATGAAAAAATGACCAAACTTTTTTATCATAGATATTGGTATATCCCAATGATCTGTGCTGTTCTAGTGTGTGATAGCTTAGGAATGAATATAATCTGAACTTCATGCATTCATTGAGGGTGTCTAAAATTCAGAACCATGCAGATCCATCTCCTGCCCCTAAACATGGTAAATTGCTTGAGGAAATTGGATCCCAAAAATTACAGGTGAGGAACTTTCAAGTGTGTCCATATTCCATTTGGAGAACAAAGAAGCCAACTAAAAGAATTGTGGACACACTGACATGACAGCTGTGGATTGAGCAAAACATCTGTTTGAAAGGGCTATCTTGAAGATTCTGACTTTGGAGAACTGGCGATTGGTAGTGAAAAGAATCAGAACACGTGAAATTCCTTAAAATTTTATTGAATGAAATAGTTTTGCCTGTTACACATAATAATAATAATTTTAAAAAGAAAACCTTTACACTTTGTGCAGAAAGTAAAAAAAAAAAAGAAGAAGAAGAAGAACTAATATCAGAACTTTGGACACGTCTAATCCCTTGTGGGTTGGAAAATGAGAGCAGGAAGTGCTTCCGGTTCAGGGGCTTCTCAGGACAGGCGCACATCCGGAGTAAGGAGTCAGAGCACCGAGGACCAGTGGGGAAGAGCCCTGTGCACACCTTCCAGGGAATCGGTTCATCACACTGGGAGAGGCTGAAACCAGACGGGAGGGGGTTGGAGAGGGACTAGGATGTGGAGAAGAGGCAAGAGCGATGTCTACAATCTTTGGAGAAATTTAGCTCTAGAATGAATGGGCAGAAATGCGAGTAAAGCCCAATAATTGTGCTTTCGTCAGAACAGGATACAACTTGGGAGAAGGAGCCAATAGTGGAAGAGAAATTGAGAGTTGAAGGGAGGGGAGAAGACAACCGCCTCTCCCGTGTGTTTTGTCGTTCCGCTACTTGTCCTCAGGCCCCCTGAGTCTCCCAGACCTGTTCTTTCTGCTCTCAGGCTACCTCTGACTCTACAGAGTTAAAACTAGCCCTGACTGGTTGTGCTGGCTCCCTACCCCAACTCCTCCCCACCGGCTCTGGCTACTAATGTTCAGATAGAAGAAGGATTTTTAGGGAAAAAGAAAGAATACCTTGGAATATCGCTGAGGCTATTTGTAAGCGTTTATTACAAACTTCGGTGGAAGTGAGTGGATGACCTGGTTGGTAATGATGCAGAGATATTCCACTGGAATATTACCCCGGAAAACAAAAAATTTAGTAAGAATGACTCTAGCAATAAGATACATGAAATCATACTGATTTCAAATAATAATAAGTTTAGGTAAGAATGACTTACCTAAAAAAAATTGAGGTAAGAATGACTCTAGCAATAAGTTACTTGAAATCATACTGATGACCTTCTTGATTGAACTTGTTTACTCTCAGAAATCAGTGGTGTGAAAGGAATTGGGAGGAGTCTGAGAAAGGTTGTATGCTTGTTCATTCCCAAGTGGTTTTCATGACAATCTGAGACCAGGGGCTGTGCCAACCGTATACATGCCCTTGATTTGAAAGTCCAAGGAGCCACATCATTTGGGAGCATCACTACAGCATCTAATGTAATCCAGGAGGCAGTTTCCAGCCACCAGAATCAGGGGAGCCATCATATGAATGGATCACTGTTTTCTTTGAAAAGTTTGCATTTGAAGGTAAAAGAATTATTCTTTGCAATAAATACCAAATATTATTTGTAGCAAATATGTCCTATAAAAGGTCTTTATTTTACCATAATAAAAATTTGAAAAATAAAGGCATCATTATAAGAGAAAATATTTTATATGACATCATCCCAAATTGTTCTTTTATGTTTTAGAAATTTTAGAGTCAGATTCGGATTTGTTGTCCTAGCGGTGGCAAAATTCATGATCATTCTTGGGCGGGGGAAGGGGTTTGTTCTTTTTTTCTGAACACTACAGACTTCTCGAAAACGTCTGCTGACTTTGAGAGTTTAAAAACATCAATATAATTGAATTCATCTCCTCTGTAACGCTTTGCAGACAGTTTTTGGAAAGTAATCATTTATTATCCAGAAGCAAATAGAATTCATTTCTATAGTTTCCACACTGAGTGTGGGATTAGTCATGCAGCAAAATACTGAGTCATTTGGCTGGAAAATTTACTCATAGTTGTATGAACTGCCAATGGAAGATGTGAGAGCTGTTCATAAATCAAATTATAAAGCTCTCAGAGTTATAAATCACTGCACAACCTTATTCATTATTGTTCAGATAGTGTGGACTACTTCTACCATTTCTAAGAATGGGCAACTTATACAAAGCAAGTTGAAAGCAGAAGTCACTGCCTTCTAGATCCAAGATAAGAGTTGTCATATTCATTACAAGCATTTCAACATTCTTAAGGGAAAAAAGTAAGATAAGCAAGTGGTTTATAGTTGAAGCCCACCTGGTGGCTCTACGATAAAGAATCTGCCTACCAATGCAGGAGACTCAGGAGATTTTGAGTTCAGTCTTTGGGTTGGGAAGATCCGCTGGAGAAGGAAATGGCAACCCGTGTTCTTGCCTAGGAAATCCCATGGACAGAGAGGCCTGGTGGGCTGCAGTCCATGGAGTCACAAAACAGTTGGACAAGACTGAGCAACTAAACTAAACAAAAAGCAAAGCAAATAGGTTACAAGATGAGTAAATTCTTGATTAGCTAATGTTTATGGATTAAATTCCAGATTTCTTAATAAAATGACAGCAGTATTTATTAACTAAAGGATCTCCATTTCTTACAATAGTTTTTGTAGGACTTTTCCATTAACTGTTTTGTGGTAACAGATTTGTATACTAATGCATCAATGTGCTGGTAGCCTGAAAGGATGTCACCAAGAGAACAGAAGTAGCATGTGTACCCAGGAAAAGAGAATGAGTAACTGAGAATTAGTAAAAGATATGTCAATAACATACAGCTCCAGATGTTATTGAAATTATCCAGGTGTAATGGCATCCCATGGATCTAGGAACAGAAAGAAAAAATTTATCTTAACATGACTTTATGGTTCCAAAATACTTTTTGTAGTAAAATAGGAAAACAAATAGCAAACTCACTAAATTAGGATATAGTAAAATTTATATTTCAAAGACAAAAGCCAAAAATCTAAAGTGTGTTCTTGCTGGTCTTATCTGTGCTGTAGGAGTCTTTAATCTGGGATTCACAAACAGGATTCTAGGGACCTGAAATTATATGTAAAACTGTGGATCTCTTTAGAGGGACATGATCCACAGTTTTCACCAGCTTCTTAAGGAGTTATTACCAAAAAGAGCATCCTCAGAACCATACACAGCCACACAGATATACCAAGGCTTCTGCACCATCAAATCATTTTTTCATCCATCAGCATCACATCACATCAGGGACCACCCCCGTCCCAGACTGGGAGAAGGGTCTGAAGCATCTTCAGACTAGGATGAACTGAGGAAGCTCTCAGCTGTAATTAAACAAGCTCAGGGATGCTTCCCCAGTGCAGGGAAACAGCTAGGCAGAGACAGTGTGCTCTGAGCTTCCTTGTCCTCCTGCAACTTTAAATGAGTTTGAAGAGGAACTAAAGGGCTCCTTCAGTAACTTTTATTGGGATGTCAGTTTCAACCCTGAGAGGGGAAACCTGTATTAATTAATTAATTAATTAATTAATCCAGGGCCACTCCACAGACAGCTAGATGTTTGAAGGCAGAAGCCCATTCTGAGCCAGAAACACTGGTCCTGGAATTTAGTCTTCAGCTCAGAGTCTGCAGGGATCTCCATACAATCTTAAAGCTTAACACAGAGGCAGGCGGACTTCCCTGACAGTCCAGTGGTTAAGACTCCCTCTCCACTGTGGAGGGCTGGGGTTCCATCCCTAGTCAGGGAATGTGCCACTCTGTGTGGCCAAAAACTAAAAATAAGAAAAATTTTTAAAAAGAGCGAGGCAAGGACTTAGTATTAGGCTCCCGGAAACTACTCCTAGACATCCTAGTGAATTTAGCAGCCACTCCTCCTGTATCCTGCTTAAGCCACAGCTGTGAGGCTTTTCAATACCCAGTGTTCCCTGGGGATCTGAGAACTGGGGCCCTGAATCCCGCCAGGATAACCCTGCCCGAAGTGTGGAATGGGCTTTTCAGGTGGCTCGGTAGGTAAAGAATCTGCCTGCAGTGCAGGAGATGCAGGAGACACAGGTTTGAGCCCTGGGTCAGGAAGGTCCCCTGGAGGAGGGCATGGCCACCTGCTCCAGTATTCTTGCCTAGGAAATCCCGTGGACGGAGGATTCCATGGGGCTGCAGAGTTAGACACGCCTGAAGCAGTGAGCCCTCGTGCACGTGGTGTGGAAGACTGCCATCCGTCCCCAGGAGCTCAGCCCCGTCCTCCCACTACTCTGCCTTCCCCTCCCCTTGCCGTGCCTGTGAGCCCCGCTCCCCTGCCCCTCATTTCCCAGGACGCTGGGTCCTGTGACCTGTTCCTGGGATCACACTCCCCCACTTCACGAGGCCCTTTGCTTCATTACGGGACTGCCTCACCCCAGTGGGCAAGTCCACCATCCAGGGGTCCTCGTCTCTGGGTCTGGTGGCTGCATCTCCTCCAGGTTCCCTACCGACCCCACAGGCTGTGGAAGGTTTTGGGGTACGACATACACACATTCCACACAGGAGCGGACTTGAGACAATGCCATTTCCAGAGTGTCTCTGGTCCCTCTCTGCACTGCTCTTGGCACAGTTTCATTTGGGGTCCATCTGCAGTGAAGCAGGAATCCACTTTGAGGAGATACTGCGAGCTCACAGTTCGTGCCCCGCCTCCTGGTGGTCTGCCCAGGCGAGCTGACCTGGTCTGGGTCTTGGGGCCCCGGAAGCTGGCTGGTGTGATCGCTGTTCACCTCTTGCCCTCACTCACAGGGCTCAGGACTCTGTGTGCTGGGCTTCCTCATCACGGAATGGAATACTGCTTCAACAGTGTGTGAAAGAATATTAGAGCCAAAAAATTACTGATAGTAGGTGAAGGGGCACCTACTTTTTTGTTACAATTGATTAAGTAAATTATCTGAAGTATGTGACTCAGCAGATTAATTATGTTCAGATCTAAACTTTTAAGACTATTAAAGTACAAAATTAATAGAGACATTGGTAATTGGTATACACTTAATTTCATTAGTATACAACATTAATATAGGATATAGGGTATGTGCTTAGTCGCTCAGTAGTATCTGACTCTTTGTGACCCCATGGAGTGTAGCCCACCAGGGCTGTCCATGGGATTCTGCAGGCAAGAATACTGGAATGGGTTGCCGTGCCCTCCTCCAGGGGATTTTCCCAACCCAGGGATTGAACCCAGGTCTCCCGCATTGCAGGTGGATTCTTTACCAGCTGAGCCACCAGGGAATGGGGCAGATATTTCAAAGAGAAATTAGCTTGTCCTTTATGTTATAATCAATAAGATAGATTAATATTTGAAAGTTGAATCACTCCTGATTTTTAGGCATAGGCATTAATTCCTGCATCAGAATGATTACATTTTATGAATTTTTAAAATTTGTCTAAAAATTATTAAAATTATAGTGATCTCATCTTGCAGTCAACTTTCAAGACAAATAGAATGTTCTACATTAATCAAAAAAAATGTGAAGTGGAAGATGGTTTACATGACTTAACAACTATCCTAATATAGAACGTTTCATTGATTCTTACTCTTCTTTAGGCGTGACTCTGCACTTGTGTTTCTGATAAATTGGGAAAAGCACATAAATATCAGAGTGTAGAGTGAAGGGACAAGTAATAACAGAGGAATAGCCAAGGAAAATAATACTCACAAAGACTGGTATTCCTTAGAAAAGATTTTGGAGGCCCTATAACCATGGGAAAACTTATCCGAGTCCTTCTGAGTTTTGCATATACTCTCTTATGCAGACTTTTAGACGGTCCTACACAGACACACACGGCTATAGGCTTTTTTAAATTGAAGTATAGTGGATTTACAATGTTAATTTCTGCTGTACAGTAAAGTGACTCAGTTATACACATATACTCTTTTTTGTATTTTTTCTATTATGGTTTATCACAGGATATTGAATATACTTCCCTGTGCTATACAGTAGGACCTTATTTATCCATCCTATATGTAATAGTTTAAATCTGCTAATCCCAGACTCCCAATCGTTCCATCCCCCTGCCCCCCTGGCAATCACAAGTTTGTTCTCTATGTGGCTACAGGCTTTCTGTAGACATTAGAGGGGACAGGTGACATTGTGGAGCAGGTGAAGGTTGTCTTCCACTGCTCCCAGCCTCTGACTTCCACACTATTACCGCTCTGCTGTAAACATCTTCTTCCTGAACACATCAGGATAAAAATGAAGTGGTCTCACTGTCTCATTACAGAAGAGTTGGAGACTGGGCCATTTTGCACCTGGCTCTCCCACTAAGTCAGGAGCAGCAGAGAGACTTCAGTGCAGAATATGAGGTTGATGTCTTTCTTTGTTCAAGCTACTATAGAAAAATACGAGACATTGAGTAGCTCATAAACAACAGAAATGTTCCTCTCACAGTTCTGGAGGCTGAGGTCCTGGATCAGGTGCCAGCATGGTCAGGTGCTGGCGAAGCCCCTCTTCCGGCTGCAGACTGCCGATTCCTCACTGTGTCCTCCCCCGGCAGAAGGCTAAGGATCCCCTGGAAGCCTTTCTAACAAGGGAACTAATCCATTCATGAGGCCCCCCACCGCTTCATGACCTCATCACCTCCCCAAAGCTCCACCACCTGATACCATCACCAATGAGGGTGAGGATTTCAACATATGGATTTCGGGAGGCACCCATTCTGACCATAGCAGCTGGGTGTAGGGAAACCAGGAGGAACTTCCTCCAGTATATATATAGTTTAAAAAATAATATGGACGTCTCCTACCCCCATGTCCCACCTTGCCAGAGGCAGAGCTCAGACTGGTAGCCCATTTCACAGAGAGCATTAAACCAGCACTGGATATTTAGAAATATGTTGCCATTATTTTCCTGGCACTTTGGAACTCCCTGAGAGGAGAGTTCTCAGTTTGTATTCTGACTTGAGTACTGAAAGGGACCTCCTATGTCTACACATTCTAAAACTAATATGTATAGAAAACAAAACTTTTGGCAATTTGGAAGAATACTTAAGTTTTATTTTGCTATTTCTTTAAATGTGGTACCTTTTGTTTCTTACAGTTTAAGAGGTGGCTTTTGTATTTTGAATTCCTGAATTAATTGTATTAATGACATATTAAAAGTAAACCTAAATGCATTAATAATTTATATTTTTATTAAATTCATTTGCCTTCATTAGTTACAAAGTTCTCTGTTCTCTATGTCTTATTTCTCAGATATGTTTTGTATAATTTGAAGGTTTCTTGGAATATTCTTTTTCAAACTATTGGTTATAATCCATTAGTGAGTTGTGAAATCAATTTAATATGCTATGATCATCCCTTATTAAAATGAAACAAAATACAGTACATAGAATAAAAACTGAGAGAATGCATCACATGCAGTAAAAATGAGTATATTTCCTGAAATTTTGTTTTAGATGTATGTGTGTGGGTATGTCTGCAGGTGTGTGTTTTCTGGATCAAAATATAGAATGTATTAATATAGATTACATTTAATATATTTAAATATAATAGTATATATTTTATTTATAAATTCTAATATAATATGTGGTCATGTATGGATGTGAGAGTTGGACTGTGAAGAAGGCTGAGCGCCAAAGAATTGATGCTTTTGAACTGTGGTGTTGGAGAAGACTCTTGAGAGTCCCTTGGACTGCAAGGAGATCCAACCAGTCCATTCTGAAGGACATCAGCCCTGGGATTTCTTTGGAAGGAATGATGCTAAAGCTGAAACTGCAGTACTTTGGCCACCTCATGCGAAGAGTTGACTCATTGGAGAAGACTCTGATGCTGGGAGGGATTGGGGGCAAGAGAAGAAGGGGACGACAGAGGATGAGATGGCTGGATGGCATCACTGACTCGATGGACGAGAGTCTCAGGGAACTCCGAGAGTTGGTGATGGACAGGGAGGCCTGGCGTGCTGCGATTCATGGGGTCACAAAGAGTCCGACATGACTGAGCGACTGATCTGATCTGATCTGATAAATATATTTAATATACAGAATATATTTACTGTGAGCTTTGAAAGACTGAAAGTCATTGACATATTATTCATCCAATCCCATGTCTTGGAGAATCTCATGGCTGTGGTCGTATTTAATCTTGCCCACTACAACTACCTGGGAAGTTAATGGTTTCTTTTAGCAAAAAAGTAAAAAATAAAGAAGGGCATATAACTACACGATTTTTTTTTACTAACTAATAATGTTTAATATACAGTCATATTCATAATATCCCTTCTGAATTTGCTAATTGGCTGGTAATATATACATTGACCCACTTGTTTGTGGATATTAGAACAGTGGCCTGAAATCTACTGAAAAGCAGAAATTCTGCAAGAGGTCTGATATGTCTATTCTGGTTGGTCTTAAATGAATTGTCTGTTTGTGAAGAAACTTGAAGATTTGTTCTATAAGGAAATTATGTCAGCAGGAGAAAATTTTAGTACAGTTAAGAATATTAAAAAATTCTATATTTTTGCCAACTGATTTTTTCCAATTTTTTTACTAAACACAAAAAACATAGCATCGTTTTTTACCAAAACACATAGCATCAAATTTACATCTTAATCATTTTTAAGTATATAGTTCAAGGGCATAAAGTACATTCACATTACTGTGCAACCATCACCACCATCCATCTCCAAACTGCTTTTCATTTTGCAAAACTGAGCTCTATATCAATAATTTCCAAGTTCCCCCTCCCCCCACCCTGAGCATATGAGCAACTGCTGTGAATGGGACTCATATCTGTCACCATCACTAAGGAATACTTAACAGGTCTTGGAGTTGGTGCAGGGAGGCCTGGCGTGCTGCGGTTCATGGGGTTGCAAAGAGTCAGACAGGATTGAGGGAATGAACTGAACTGAACTGGTTAAATCTGGCAAATCCAGTTTTATCAAATAATAACAATTTGCTGTTGGATCTTCAGTTCAGTTCAGTCGCTCAGTCGTGTCTGGCTCTTTGCGACCCCACGAATTGCAGCACGCCAGGCCTCCCTGTCCATCACCAACTCCCGAAGTTGACCCAAACTCATGTCCATCGAGTTGGTGATGCCATCCAGCCATCTCATCCTCTGTCGTCCCCTTCTCTTCCTGCCCCCAATCCCTCCCAGCATCAGAGTCTTTTCCAATGAGTCAACTCTTCGCATAAGGTGGCTAAAATACTGGAGTTTCAGCTTTAGCATCATTCCTTCCAAAGAAATCCCAGGGCTGATGTCCTTCAGAATGGACTGGTTGGATCTCCTTGCAGTCCAAGGGACTCTCAAGAGTCTTCTCCAACACCACAGTTCAAAAGCATCAATTCTTTGGCGCTCAGCCTTCTTCACAGTCCAACTCTCACATCCATACCTGACTACTGGAAAAACCATAGCCTTGACTAGACGGACATCTGTTGGCAAAGTAATGTCTCTGCTTTTCAATATGCCATCTAGGTTGGTCATAACTTTCCTTCCAAGAAGTAAGCGTCTTTTAATTTCATGGCTGCAATCACCATCTGCAGTGATTTTGGAGCCCAAAAAAATAAAGTCTGACACTGTTTCCACTGTTTCCCCATCTATTTCCCATGAAGTGATGGGACCAGATTACAGGCTCTAAATTATGTCTTTCAAGTACCGTTCTAAATATTTTAGTAATAATGTGCAGTGAAGTAAGGCACGGAGAGGAAAAGGTTAAAGCAGTTGTTTTGCTCACCAGGAAAAGAAATGAAGATGAAAGTAAAGGAAGTGTGTGACACAGCTAAACTCCTTTTCAGTGTGATAACTGAGCCCCTAGGTCAGGGTTCAGCAAACTGCTGCCCCTCTGCCTGCCTTTTGTTTCTGTAAAGCCTGTAAACTAAGAGCAGTTTTTTACAGTTTCAAGTCATGAAAAAAAAAAGTGAGAATATCGTATCATGATATGTGAGAATTGTATAAAATTGAAGTTTCGGTGTCCATAAACTTTCATTGGAGTACATCCACACTGTTGTGTGTACAGACTGCCCGTGTGCTTTCGTGCTGCAAGGGCACAGCTGAGTAGTTGTGACAGAGGCCACACGGGCAGCCGTGCAGTGCAGTGCCGTTGCAATAACTGAACAGTGTTTCAGTGTCATGCACATTGTCATACCACTATATGACACTGCGTTTTATTTTCTTACTATCAGTGCATGGCAGTCATGCCAAAGCTAGAAAGAAAGAGAAATCTGGACTCACGGCTTCTGAAGCAGAGTGGCATGTGGGTTATTTTGCTACCAAATTAGATGGCAAAGCATTGTGTGTATTATACAAGACACTATAGCTGTGCTATAAAAAAAACACATTACCAAACTCAGCATTCATCACAGTATTTCCAGCTCACCAGACAGCAAGTCACAACAATTAGAAAATTTATTTATTTTTACTTTGGGCCGTGCCCTGTGGCTTGTGGGATCTTAGTTTCCTGACCAGGGATTGAACCCAGGACCTTGGCAGTAAGAGCCCGAAGTCCTAACCACTGGATTGCCAGGGAATTCTCCTTGAAAATTTAAAGTGAAATATCACAACAGAATTTTTTCACAAAAATGAGGAATGAAAAGGAGTCTGTGACTAGAGTAAGTTTCTGGGTGGTTTATTTGTTAGCAAGGAAAGCCATTAGTGACAGTTAATGAAGTCATCCCTTTTTGCAGTAGCTAAAGGCATGCGCCCAAAAAAAAAACAAATATACTTAAGACTCAGCTTTTCAGCAGAAAGAGTTACTCAAAGGAATGAGGACATCAGGAGCAATGTAATTAAAATACACAGCAAATGACTGCGTGTTTCTTGGCTCATGATGAATCAACAGATGTTACTGATATTGCTTAGTTGTTCTTATTTATTTGGGGAGTAATTGCTGAGTTTAAAGTGACTGATAAATTAGCCATTATAAATAGTTTTTGTGAAACTACTGTGGGAGAGAATAATTCCTAAGAAGTTGAGAAAACACTGATTCAGTACAACCTGATGTGGAATCTACTAAGATGTGATGCAGTTGATGGTGGTTCAAAATGTGTGTGAAGCCAAAAAAAGATTTGTTGGAAAAATTTATAAAACTTGTGAAAATATAAAGTATTTAAAGCCTACAGTTATTCATTTTATTTTTCATCAGAAGATACTTTGAAGAAAATGTTTTAACCTATTATATAAATATATATTTTTACATAGCTGTATTGAATTATTATTTAAATGCAATTTACCCATTTGAAGTACACAGTTCAACGTGGAGTTTTATTTTTATTATTATTTGTTTTATTCACAGGGTTTGTGCAACAACCACCACAATCCAGTTTTTAAAAAATACTTTTGGGGCCTCCCTTGTGGTCCATTGGTTAAGACTCTGTGCTTCAAGTGCAGGGCTTATGGGTTCAGTCTCTCGTTGGGGAACTAAGATCCCACATGTCACATGGCTTGGCCAAAAAAATTTTTTTTAATTTTTAAACATATTTTTGTCTTTTTTTAAAAGAAACCCATCAACAGGCATTCCTTTCCCCATCCACCAATCTTTCACCTCTAAGAAACCACTAATGTATTTTTGTTTCTAGAAATTTGACAATTCTTGACATTTCTTAGAAATGTAATCATACAATGTGCGATCTTTTGAGATTGATGTCCTCAACTTAGCATAAGGTTTCCAAGGCTCATGTATGTTGTAGCATGTATCAGAACTTCATTTCTTCTTGTTGCTGAATCATATTTCACAGTAAGAATGTACTTACTTTTATTCGTCTAGTCCGAAGTTGATACACTTCTGGGTTTTTCTACTTTTTAGCTGTTACGGCTAATACCGCTGTGAACATTTGAGTACAAATGTTTGTTTTGAAGTATGGTTTCACTTCTGCTGGATGCATACTTAGGAGAGAAACTGATGTGTCATACGGTGATGCAATAGTTAACTTTTGGGAGAACTGCCAGACTGTTTTCCAAAATGCATGCTCTATTTTTACAATCCCACCAGCAAGAGTGGGATTCCAGTTTCTCCACATCTGTACCATAAGGGTTCCAATTTCTCCACATCAGTACCAAAACTTTTTGTTTTTTGTCTTTTTTGGTTATAGCCATCTCAGTGGATATGAAGAGGAATCTTACTGTAATTTTTATGAGCATTTGTGTAGTGATTAATAACACTGGGTTACTCATTGTTTATCTTCATTGAAGTAATGTCTGTTTAAATCCTTTGTTTAAAAAAGGATTTATTTTTTATTTTAAAATAATAATTTTTATTATCCTTTGTTTAAAAAAAGCTGGGTCATTCATCTTTGTATTATTGTGTTGTAAAAGTTTTTAGATATCCTGTATTCAAGTCCCTTATGAGATCTACTTTCAAATATTTCCTTCCATTGTATAAGTTTTCTTTTTACTTTCTTGATGGTATCATTTGTGAAAATAATGTGTTTGTTCATATCTATGAAATCATTGCCTAACCCAAGATCACAAAATTTATATAAACTCTGATAACACGTCAGCGTTAGCAAGTGAGCATTTGACTTTAATTTTGAAAAGGAAAAGGGAAGGAAAGAAAAAGAAAAGGGAAAACGTTGAACACTAATTAAACAAGATTTTTTAAAATTCCATTCTCCCTAGGTCTATCTTACAAAAAATTGTACTCAATTATTATTAGTTTAGTTTCAAATATGCATAGTACATCATGAGAAATGCCATGCTGGATGAATCGTAAGTTGGAATCAACATTGCCAAGAGAAATATCAACTACTTCAGATATGTAGATGATACCACTCTGATGGCAGAAAGTAAAGAGGAACTAAAGAGTCTCTTCATGAGGGTGAAAGAGGAGAGTGAAAAAGCTGGCTTGAAACTCAACATCAGAAAAATTAAGATCATGGCATCCAGTCCCATAACTTCACAGCAAATAAAAGGAGGAAAAAGTGGAAGCAGTGACAGATTGTAATTTCCTGGGCTTCAAAATCAGTGCAGATGGTGACTGCAGCCATGAAATTAAAAGATGCTTGCTCCTTGGAAGGAAAACTATGACAAACCTAGACAGCATATTAAAAAGCAGAGATACCACTTTGTCGATGAAGGTTCATAAAGTCAAAGCTATGGTTTTTCCAGTAGTTAGGTACGGATGTGAGAGCCGGACTATAAAAAGTGCTGAGTGCCAAAGAATTAATGCTTTTGAATTGTGGTGCTGGAGAAGACTCGAGAGTTCTTGCACTGAAGGGAGCTGGAATCAGTCAATCCTAAAGGAACTCAACCCTGAATATTCATTGGAAGGACTGATGCTGAAGTTCCAATACTTTGGCCACCTGATGCAAAGAGCCAACTCATTGGAGAAGACCCTGATGCTGGGAAAGATTGAAGAAAAAGAAGAAGGGGGTGGCAGAGGTTAGACAGCATCACCTCAGTGGACATACATTTGAGCACATTCTGGGAGATAATGGACTACAGAGGAATCTGGTGTGCTACCTTCTTCCTTTGCTGGAGTTGCAAAGAGTCAAATACAACTTAGAATGAACAACAACAACATTTCAAATTCATGAATGAAAAGTTTTGAAGATTTATGTTCTTTCTTACTTACAAGTACCCACATAATATCCTTGATTTTGCCTCTTGGCCTGCAAAGCCTAAAAAACATACTATCTGACCCTTCACAGAACATGTGTGTTGACCTTGCTCTGAGTAACCAGATGAATGAGATTTACTGTAAGTGGAGACTTTGTTGACAGAATGCTCTCTAAATAATTATATATCACCAATTTAAGATTGCTTATGGCAAACACACTTAGGATCTGTGGATTTACAACTCCCTAGAGAAGGTCATCAGAGAAGGCAATGGCACCCCACTCCAGTACTCTTGCCTGGAAAATCCATGGACAGAGAAGCCTGGTAGGCTGCAGTCCATGGGGTCGCTAAGAGTCGGACACAACTGAGCGACTTCACTTTCACTTTTCACTTTCATGCTTTGGAGAAGGAAATGGCAACCCACTCCAGTGTTCTTGCCTGGAGAATCCCAGGGACGGGGGAGCCTGGTGGGCTGCTGTCTATGGGGTGGCACAGAGTTGGACACGACTGAAGCCATTTAGCAGCAGCAGCAGAGAAGATCATGCGAGCTACACAGCTCTGAGGTATAAAGTGGAGGTATGTCACAAGCTAAACACACACCCTGTGTGAGCTGACCCCCAACTCTCAGAGGTCTCACCTGTTATTCTAGAAGGAAGGACCTACAAAACCAGCAGGAAGTCCTAAATTTCTCCCCATTCTGCCTGTGCCTTTTTTTTTAAATTGGAGTATAATTGCTTTACAATGTTGTGTTAGTTTCTTGCCCGTGCCTTTTGATTGTTTGTGTCTTTGAAATTATTAACAAAACTTGATACTAGGTAAGGTCTCTGATGGTTGTGAGGTGTGATAGTCTAGTCCAATGTGTTAGTTGAAACACTCTTCATGCATTTAAAAACTTAAATTTTCAAAGAGTCAAACCAAGCAGTCTTGGAAAGACCATCCCGGATATAATTTTATGCTTGGAGTAGAGAATAATTAATTTCTCTGAAAATAGGTAAAAGATCCATATTTTCTCAAAGGAGTACTTGGTGTAATTTGGTAAGGAGCATAGTTACCTTCCGGAGAAGGCAATGGCACCCCACTCCAGTACTTTGCCTGGAAAATCCCATGGATGGAGGAGCCTGGTGGGCTGCAGTCCATGGGGTCGCTAAGAGTCGGACACGACTGAGCGACTTCCCTTTCACTTTTCACTTTCATGCATTGGAGAAGGAAATGGCAACCCACTCCAGTGTTCTTGCCTGGAGAATCCCAGGGACGGGGGAGCCTGGTGGCCGCCATCTGTGGGATCACACAGAGTCAGACACGACTGAAGTGACTTAGCAGTAGCAGCAGCATAGTTACCTTCTGTTTAACAGTCCCTTTGAGATCAGTCTCTTCTGTAAAGTTTTATCGCAAGCGTACTTAGTCCCTCAGTCATGTATGACTCTTTGCAACCCCATGGACTGTAGCTCATCAGGCTCCTCTGTCCATGGGATTTTCAGGCAAGAATACTGGAGGGGGTTGCCATTTCCTTCTCCAGGATCTTCCTGACCCAAACTCGTGTCTCCTATGTCTCTTGCATTGCAGACAGATTCTTGACCTGCTGAGCCATCAACTATATAAATTATATATCTTTTCATGAAAACAAACCAACATTTGCAAGTAAAAAGGATGCTCGGATCAAATGTGCTGAATCATCCACAGACAGTAAAAGATAGATTTGATCATTTCCACTCTATTCAACTTAAACACTATCGTCTGCTTTATCACATTTTGAAAAAATGATTCTCCCTTAAAATTTTTATGAAGTCTATTACCTTTGAAATTTGCCCTCATTCTTTATAGTACTATTCTTAAGTTTATACCAAAGAAGATATTCCATCTCCAAACTTTAGAGGTTTCAGAAAAAAAAAAAGGACCAATTTCTAGGCCATTATTGATCTCCCTTGGAATATTTTGGTCCTGGTGAGATCTGCTATCTTTAATGTCTTTTTCCTAAAGGTATATAACTTCCGTCCTCATTTGCATCATTTTGTAATCTTTCTACTTAGACTCCTCATAACTGACAAGAAAAAAACTTGTAAAGATGGGGAAAAAATTATACTATTTAATTTTATAAGTGACAACTTCCTGCATCCCACATATTGGAAACATGACATCCTCGTGATTTTGAATTGAGTGGAAATGTGTCCTAAATAGGCTCATGGGAGAAGAACGACAGGAAGTATTGAGTAAACTAGTTCACTTGAGTGGCTAGTGCCTTTACGAAACATACAGTTACAAACATATTATGTATCCCTTTGCTTTTTCTTTTTTATTTCATATATGACCAAACATCTCAAAATATCCCTACTTTTTTAGATTGTATTAACTTTATTCAACAGTCTAGTAAAGATAGAAAAATGTTACAATTTTATACATACCTACATATGCTTTCATTTTTTCTGTTTATTTGTTTTTTATGGAAAGGTATTTTATTTTAAACATAGCAAGCAGTGTGTACTCAATCTCAAACTCAAGCAGTGTCAATCTCAAACTCCCAACCTACCCTCTCTCACTTCCTCCCTGGTAACCACAAGTTCATTCTCTAAGTTTGTGAGTCTGTTTCTGGTTTTTAATAAGTTCATCTGTATATTTTCTTTTTCAATTCTGCATATAATTGATATCATATATTTGTGTTGCTCTATGTTACTTCACTTAGTGTGATAATCTCCAGGTCCATCCATGTTGGTGCAAATGGCATTATTTTGTTCTTTTTATGGCTGACTAGTAGTCCGTTGTGAAGAAGGCAATGGCACCCCACTCCAGTACTCTTGCCGGGAAAATCCCATGGACAGAGGGGCCTGCTGGGCTGTAATCCATGGGGTCACTAGGAGTCGGACACGACTGAGCGACTTCACTTTATTTTTTCACTTTGATGCATTGGAAAAGGAAATGGCAACCCACTCCAGTGTTCTTGCCTGGAGATCCCAGGGACAGGGGAGCCTGGTGGGCTGCCGTCTATGGGGTCGCACAGAGTCAGACACGACTGAAGCGACTTAGCAGCAGCAGCAGCAGTAGTCTGTTGTATATATGTACCATATCTCCTTTATCCATTCCTTTGTTGATGACATTTAGGTTGCTTCCATGTCTTGGCTACTGTAAACAGTGCTGCAATAAACACAGGGATGCATGGATCTTTTCAAACCATGTTTTTCTCTCGCTTTTCATTTTAGGGCAAAATATTAACAGCGTATCCCCATCTCATGGGCTTTCCCTCCTCCCACAATTTCACAAAACCTTTGGTAACTAACTAAGAAAATGCAGAAGATCTTTCAAACAGAGGAAACCACTGATTCCCAAGCTCTCAGAAAAGGAAAGAGGAAAAGGACGGAGCCGATGGACTCAGAGAACGTGAACAGTGACCCAGACAAAGCCCAGGTGGGTGTGCTGCTGCTGGGGGTCCACCGCGACTCCACAATTCCTTTCTCAATTTACTGGTGCATTTCCCCCTCTTGTCTCAATTTATTCTTCCCTTTAATTCTTTATTCAACTGAGGGAATAAAATTTCATGTTATCTTTTTATTATTGAACAAGTTGAATTAGAAACATACTCAAAAGACATCTTACATACTTCTATTGAAGTGTGGCCAATTATGCATTGTTCAAACTTTCCTTGATATCCTGGTATATTAAAGATCAGCAAACTATCAAAAATGTTTTTTTCTTCCCCAAACCACTGGAGACATTGGAACACCTCTTCTAAAATTTACCAGCTGCTTTTCTTTTTTGACTGCTGTTTGTAGTCGGGGCCCCTTTCTTGTTTGTATTCATTCATTTATTCCTTTCTGATCTGAATTCCCTACTCACATTCTCCTCCTACACTTTCGACAAACCATCCATGTGTGTATTCTGTGCCTTTTTGTGTGTCTTTGTAATGCATGAAGTGTTTGTGTGCATACATTTTTAATTTTTCTTAAGGTTTAGAATATATTTTAGCCCCTGGGAATGGTGTCTAGAGGCATTGAGAATGGTCCAGCATGTGGCACATGTCCATCCTAGGCTGCCCTACAGCACAGCCTCGAACAAAGCTAGACTGACTTGAACCCCTGGCAATAGAATTTTTTACCTTTAAACCCAGAAGTTTGGGGAAGTACCAAAATCCACGTGTGGAATGTGCCCAGGCTGACTTTGAGAAGTTGGCTCTGTGAGACCAAAAGATCTTACAAGGTTTCCTGAAATGAAACATCTCAGCTGGGCATATGGTGGGTCCGTGTCTGCTAAGTGTCTCCGCGACTGGATTACACAGTCTCTCCTTATAGAGGGACAGAAAATCCTTGTAAAAGTGTTGGAGGCACAAGCACAGAGTCACGAACCTAAATTTAAAATGAAGCCTTTTTCACCTGAAGTTAATGAAATACTGTTAATCAATTATACTCCAATATAAAATTTTAGATTTTTAAAATAAAATAAAAATTAAATGAAGCACTTTTGGGTAATTAAAAAATCAAAAGGCTAAACATTATATAGTGTATATATAGTATATATATAATATATAGTATGATCATTGTATATATATATATATATCATATTATATGTGTGTGTGTGTGTGCCTATAAAACATCTCCCACCCATCCTGTTCCCCACCCCCCAGCCCCCATTATAGGGAACCACATGTTTGGCTTTCTTGTTTATCATCCCAGTAAAATAAAGCAAATTGAATGTAGATATTCTTATCCCCTCTTCAGCACAAAGAGTAACTTACAAATAGGCTGCTTTGTACTTTGCTTTTTTAATTTAGCGTATTTTGCAGATCTTTCTATTAGTGCATAAAGAACTTTCTCTTCTGTACATCAGCACCCCCTGGGCGTGTGTATCCTTTTTTTACTTATCCAGGCACCTAGCATGGATATGGCTTGTTTCCAGTCTTCTTTCTACAAATCACGCTGTACCGTACAACATTATGGCTCCATCATCTTGCACATCACTTAGTATTATGCTGGTATCATAATATACACCTCAATCTGTTTCTAATTTTTCAATCAGTGCTGCTTTTAACTTCTGTCTATACTGCTATTATACATGATTCATTGTGTCTAACAAAGAACAGCATTCATTATTTCACATGTGCTTTCCTCCAATGATGAAGACTTAGATTTCCTCCAGCATCTTAGTACTACAAACAATGACAAAGTAAATGTCCATATACACGTCCTTTTAAGAAACAGCGTGAGAATGTCTCTGTGATAAACACTCGGGAGTGTGAGTAATTGCTTTCGTATGACGATGAAATTACTTTCCAGAAGGTGTGCCTTGGTCCATATGCCCAGCAGCAGCGCCTCAGGGGTTCCGTGTTTGTGCTTCTCTGTCAACACATAGCATTTATGTCCTTATTGCATATATTTGGTAACTGAGGGGAGAAAATGTTTCGATTTGCTAGTGCAGGTATGGGGGTCCAGAGGTTCCTCGAGGATAAAATAGTTCACCTGCTCTAGCAGGCCAGTGTTATGGTTTCTCTTGCAATTTGTGTCTCTCAAAAACTTTAACAGCTGATCAAACTCTTTCTATTTGGTTCCCTTGCAAATAACTACTGCCACACATCTTATTTGGTACTAAATAAGCCTGAAAACTCTCCTCTTTTATTACGGTTGCCCAGCCTCCTTTCTCTCCAACTTTTGGCAGTGAGTTAATTCTCGTGTGAAACAAAAGCCTTGAAGGTAACGCTCTGAAAGCCGAGGTTTACTTCCGGGATGGATTTCAGTGTCTGGCAGAGAGCACTTAAAGAGAAGCTCTTGAGAAAGCCTTAGGTCACAGGCTTACCTCCTGCAATTTAGATATAGACATCATTTTTTTTTCAAGCCTTGAAGATTTAACATTATTGGACTCAGTTTAGATCGCTTGCTGCATTCTCAGTGTCAATGGATGAAGAAAGTCTTCCGTTTCTGCAAACCAGCTAGCACTGACAGGAAGTCACTGATGCACACACACATTCTCTTTCCAGGCCCAATAAGCACATGGTCTGCCTCCCAAGGCATTGCAGGTGACCGTGGATCAACTGTGTCATCACTGAGGCCTAACAAGAGTCAATGACCTTCCAACATGGTATACCTGTGCTCTTTTTGCTCACAGCCTGACCTCTAATTGAAACGTATGTCACTTTTTGGGTATCTGGCTTCTAGTTTATAGAATCTACATTAGGATGCATGTTGCAAAAGCTGTAACAAAGACCCAAACATCACAGTGGTGTATAAAGATGGTTTATTTCCCTTTCACATAACAGGAAGCAGAGTCCTGGTTGCTATGGCAGCTCCACAATGTTGAGGATCCCTCTTATCTTCTGTATCTACCTTCCTGAACACATAGCCTTGGCATCTGGGTCAAGGTGGCTGCTTCAGCACCTACTGTCACGCCTCTCTCTTTGCCAGTAGAAAAAGGAGAATTGAGGCAGGATAAAACATGCCTGTTCCTTCTAGGGCCATGACCCAGTGGTGGTACACATGGTTTCTACTCCTGTTGATTGGTGGAAGCTTAGTCACATAGCCACACTGAGATGCCCAGGAGTCTGGAAAATGTAATTCATGCATTGGAGAGGAAATGGCAACCCACTCCAGTGTTCTTGCCTGGAGAATCCCAGGGACGGAGGAGCCTGGTGGGCTGCCCGCTATGGGCTGCACAGAGTCGGACATGACTGAAGCGGCTTAGCAGCAGCAGCAGCTAGATCTATTGTCTATTAACTTTGTCTTCCAATGATGTTTACAAATGGATTCGCTTTAGCTTGATTTTATTTCTCTCTTGTATGAACTTGCTGTAAGAACTAGATCATGTACTCTGCTTTTTTTCCAATTACTTTTTTCCAATTGCTCTGCATAGAATTATGATCTCAGTAGGCATCCTTCAGTTTTTTTTCAAAAATATTTCATTTCTATTTAACCAAATCTATCATCTTTTAATTTAAAATTTATATATCTACTGTGAATACATTAGCTACTTGCCCACATAGGACAGTAGTCATTTTCATTACCAGTATATATATATTATATATGTCACATAAATATATGGAATAATGAAATATATACACATACATAGATTTGTATATTTGTAAAATAAGGAGTGAGGTTGAATGTACACATTACCAAACATACAAAAATGAAATTGTATTTTCTATAACTGATCCTACCTGGCTTTCAATTCTCCTTCCCTGCTTGACAAGGAAGTGGGGAGATGGGGAATTTGAACTTGTCCATTGACAGTGAATTACAGTTAGAGTGTTCCGGGGTTTAAAAGTCCCTTTGAGATATTGGTATGATTTAAGTCTCAGTGAGACTAGACTCTCACCCTCCTCCGCTTCCTGTTTTTTTCTAAGAAATGGTTCAAGTTTTGAGGAGTCTTCTACATCATCCAGCGTTTCTGCGGAGGGGCGGCTGCTCTTGCACCTGGGCTCGAGTCTTCTCTGTGGTTCCTGGGTGTCCCGTACTGCGACTGCTGAGGCACAGGGGTCCCTCCAGCCCCCCGGGGGTCCTGTTGGCACCGTCTACTGATGTTTGCCGTGCTGGAACCCGCTGCCATCTTCTGTAAGGTTCTGTCGCTCTGTAGCCTCTCTGTTCCCCTGGTCCCCCAGCACTTACCCAGTTCCTGACTGGGACACAGGGACCATTCGGATTCTCCAGCTGCTTTGCCTGACCTCCGAGGGGTCTGGACACTGTCTCTGGTTCATTTGACCACACGCCCCTTTTGGCCATTTCTGATCTGGGGCTCAGAAAGGCACCGTGTTGCCCTGATGTTGCTAGACAGGGAGCCCATTTAAGGCATTTATGATGCACTGAGAAGCCCGGAGCCGACCCTACTGCCTAGACTGCCTTCATTCATCTGGATGTTTCTGTCATCTACCCTGACCCCGTGATCCGCCTCCATTCCCCACAAAGGTCAGGGCAGGAAGAGCAGACACGAATCTTTCTGTCTTTCTTGTCCCTAATCCCTCTTGCTCCTCAACCCGGCCCCAGGAAGTCTCTTCCCTTCCTATTCAGCAGGAACTTTCTTGATGCCATGCCTTTATCTCTCTCTATATAAAAGAATTGTTGTAGTAAAGCTGGTCTACAATGTTGTGTTAGTTTCAGATGTACATGTGCCTTTATCTCTTCTCCTTTGAAGTTTATTTTTATAAACATCATACTCCAGGCTTCTAGGGTTGGATCTTTATAAATTCTATTCTGTGTTGTAATTTCCCAGATTTAGATTTATATAAATATAAAGATAAGCTTTATAATTTGAGAAAATTTTTCTTTCTCTACACAGCCTAGGTTTTACAGCTCAAGTGTACACATTTCAGACTGTTGTCCTGCTGGCCTCAAAAAATATCTTTTAAACTAAAAGGTAAACATTAGTGCTTTGTTCTGGGTAAATCTCTCTCCTTTCTCTGGTGGAATAAACCCCCAAATTGGCCTCATGGCTTAGTCTCAACAGAGAAGCTGAGGATGAGGCAATGGGAGAAAAATGGAGGATGTGGATGAGTTATAAAGATCTGAGTAGCACTCTGGTTGTTTCTGCTCTGTTATACTATTTTTCAACTTTGTGTTTTTCACTGACGTTAAGCTGAAAGTCAGAATCCTGATGACTGTTTTGAAAAAGACGTGTGCATGAAGCTTTGATGTCCTCCCTTACTCTGAGCTCCCCTGGATGGTGGAGGACCAAGCTGAGGCTAGATCACTCGCAAGGACCCAGCCCCCTCCTGGGAGAGCAGGAGCCTGGAGGTCTGATTAAGTCCCAGCAGCATCCAGAACACAGGAGAAACCACAAAGCTGCCTTGATGCTTTTGTTGTGCCTGCCTTGTATTTTAGAGAGACCCATATTCGGGAAATGCCTTTCTGCCTGGTGAAAGCTCCAGTGAGGATGAAGAGCCTCTAGCAGAACTGTCAAAGGAGGAATTGTGCACAAAAATAAAAAGCCTGAAACAAAAACTAACAAACATCCGGAAAGAAAACAGCCGCCTTCGACAGTCTTTGGTCATGCTGCAAGGTAAACCTAGAGAAAATTGACATTTTTAGATAAAAAGAAAAATACGTGATGAGTGAAAAGTATTTAAATCAGTTGTCAAGAATGAAAAAATCAGTGCCTTAGAGAAAAAATTAAAAACTACATGTTAAGAAAATCTATGATTACACAATTTAACATGGATACACTCTATCAAATCCTAAATTTATTGCTTAGAAAATTTTAGATTATTCCTACAAAACACCAAATGTTGTATTCATTTAATAATGCCCAACAAATATTTACTGAGCATTTAATATAGGCTTAGACAGAAAAGACCAGTTAGACAAGAGATACATCAATGTGTTCACGATGTACTTATCTCATTCCCCTCTGCTAATGAAGCACTAGAAAATGGGGCCTGTGGTGATCCCTTATAGAATCACTGGAATTAAACATTCCATATATTAAATTTTAGATTTAGAGTTGGGAGGAGTGGAAAATAATCACATTCCATTGAAGACTTACAAAGGAGAAAGATAGGCCCAAGAAAATGAAAACTCCCCTGGTATAATGCCTTTTGGAAGAACCTATTAATATATTATGTTTAAGTGTTTATTTTTTAAATTATGGTTTCCATTTGTAGTTCAGCGTCATGCCCTATTTTTACAGCTGAATTATATTCTGTGTTGGAAAGCATTCTTTCCAACATAAAACGGTAAATGCACAGTGTATTTTGAAAATACATCCCTCTGGCTGCTGTGTACAGAATGAGTACAAGGAGCACAGAAAGGAAAGTGGGGAAGAACCACTCTGAAAGGTGTTCCAGTCCTCATACTAGCAGGATGGCAGCCTCGCGCAGGGCTGTGGCCATGGAAATAAAGAAGACAATCTTGCAGAAATGGCAGGAGACAGAACAATGTCGTGAGCTAGGTCGACACAGTGATGGCTCAGATGCCTTCCTACCATTATTGGTTAAGTTGAAGGCTTCTTAGTTTTAAGTAGAAACAGGGACAGGTGAATGGAAATAAGATATTTATTCCACCAACAAGCTATTCTCTCTTTATTTTTTACGTCTTAAATGTTGCATTTTTATAACTGATGGTTTTTCCTGGTGAGGTTTTTGCAGTTTTCCTTTTCATAAGGATGTCAGTCATTTTGGATTAAGGCCTACCTCATTTTAACTTGATTACATCTGTAAGACCCTATTTCCAAATAAGGTCACACTCTGAGATTTTGGAGGTTGGACTTCAGCATCTCTTTTTGGGGGGGTACACAGTTCAGCCCACAATATTCCATATTGCTAACCCCAAAGGTCCTTTCTGAAGGGTCCCATTAAGTGCCTGCTACTTTTGACACCTTGGCTACCTCTCCTCCCTTGGCTTCAAGGACACCTGTGTCCTCAGGTGCTGCTGAGCTTTCCACCCCGGTCGTGTGTCTGCCTCATTTCATCATTTTACCCTCCAAATATCTAATGATGCCCAGGCTCAGCCCTTGGACGCCTTTCTTTTCTGTCTGCGTGCATTCCACAGGGGCTCATGTCCAATTCTATGGGGTTAAATTCAACAGTAACGGTGATTCTCAGACGTACCTCTGGCCTGGACTTCTCCCTTTAGCTCCCGACTCACTGTCTGACTGTATTTACATGACCAGCAGGTATCCCAGGTCAGCCTGTCCCGTCCATGTGCCCAGCCTTCCCCTCCGCCTGCTCCTGTATTTCCTTCTTCCTTGTCTTGGTTAATGCTAACTGCATAGTTAAAGTTTCTCAAGTCAAAAATCACGATGCTGTCTTGTAGTTCTTTTACATCCTACACTCAGTCTCTTGGCAAATCCTACTAACTTCCCCTTCAAAATATCTCTGGTTTAGACTAGTCCAGATCACCAGCATCCCTCACCCCGGCTATCATGGGGGCTTTCTCCCTGGTCTTGCGCTTTTGCTCATGCTCCTGTGCAGTCCCCTCTCAATATGCAGCAGTTGCAACCCGGCTCCTTGTAGGCCAGCTCATGCCGTTCTCTGAAAACTCTTTGGTGCACATCCACCTGACAGGGGGGAGAACCAAGGTCAGTTTTATGATCTAGAGTCCTTACATGATCCAGGCACCTCCCCGCCACCTCCCTTTCTGGCCTTGTTTTCTACTCTCTCCCCATCCTTCTTCGTGATTCAACCCATCCTGGACCGCTTGTTTTCCCTCTGAATACATCAGAGGTGATCTGACTTCAGGGTCTCTGTACCAACTTTCTCCTTGGCCTGGGATGTTCCTCCCCCAGATATCCATGTGGTTTGCCCCCCCACATACTTCAAGACTTCACTCTAAATTCATTTTTGCCCTGACTTACTCTCTCCATTTAAACTATCAGCCTCTCTTCCCTCACAACGTTTTTTATCCCCCTCCCTTGCTTTGCTTCCTCTTTGGTATTTACAACTCTATATCCTCTATTCCATATTTAATATTGTCTGCCCCCCACATGTGCACACACTGGAATGTACTCCTGGAAACCAAAGTAAAGTTGGCTATTGGCTGGACTTCAGGCAACAGGAAGAGTCAGGAACTGCCAACTGCCACTGCAGTATTCATGCATGCATTTCTTCGTTCAACCAATATTTATAAAGTCCTCTGTATATCAGGCACTGCTGCAAGTACCTAGGAAAACCCAGTGAACAAAATAGCAAAAGATCCCTGCTCTCGTGAAACTCACATTCCAGTGAGGCAAGCAATCAAGATCATGAAAAATAGTGATTAAATAAATTACATAATATGTTAGCAAGTGGAAAAAGCTATGGGAAAAAATAGGTGGTCAAGGAGGATGGGGATTTGAGAGAGAGCATGTGTGTTTTAGAATAATGTGGGTCATAGTAGGTCTTCTTGTGAATCTATAGTTGGGAACTAGGACGATATCAAAAAGTTGAAATTTCATGTTAATCCAAGTAAGAAAGGGATCTGAGAGAAGAGTGCACGGTGGTTAGTCATCTTTTGCTCAGCAGTATTCTTCTTTGAACTAAGAATCAGTTTTTCTGTCTATAAAGCCTATTAACTAAGAAATATGGCAGAGCATATATGCCGTTGTAGATGTTCAGAACAGCAGATGTGTGTGCACTCTGTGTGCACGTGTTAAACATTTGAAGCACATCTTGTGGACCACAGCTAACCAGCACAGTAAGATAGAGAAGGGGAGAAGCGATATCTCTTCTGTACAGAATGCTATTAAATTGTTACATGTGAAGGGTGAATATATACCCAGGAAAAATAAAGCCTCAGCTGAAAACTCAACTCTATTAACTAAAGAGATTTCAGTAAAGAAGGAAAACTCAATTAAGTTTTGCCGAGGCTCATTTAAATATAGTAGAAAGCTGTCAAAGTTTCAGACATAGGCAAAGTAAAACCAATGAATCACTGAAGTAGTAATCATTAAAAGTTTATTGTGCTCACATCAAAAAGACAGTTTGCAAATCAGGAGCACTCAAATCAGAATATGGAATGAGGCTCAGGAGTATATTTTTATAAAGCAGCTTGTATAGTGAGAACACAGTGACTGTTTACACTTCTTTATAATATTGGTTATAATATTAGAATTTTTTTTAAATGGCAGGGAATTGGGTCAGTGGTTGCCTCATATCAACCTTGGGAAGCAGTTCAAGTTTTGTTTATGATTTTTCAGAGATGAAAACAAGAAATGGCCCAGGACAAGTTAAGTCTTGCAAAACAAGCTAAATTAAGCCTTGTTTGTGTGATTAAATGGTTCTGTCTGCTTGGGGAAGTTTCAAGGCTGGTCTTCATTTCTGATTTTTAACAAAGCTTGAGTTAAATGTGTGAATCTCCCTCTTTTCTTGAAATCCTATGAAAAAGAAACTTAAAATGCATAAAACCACAAGGACCAAGAAAACTCAAAAGAAGACCACAGCAGATAAAAGATGCCGATAAAATTTGAGAAGCTAAGAGCAGATGGATGAATGGTAACTGACTCCATCTGGAGAAATCTGAAAGCTCAGTGTCTGTGATGGAGTGGGGGAGGTACGGGCACAGGACTGAGGAAGAGGAATTCAAAGGAAATAAGCCACATCCCAGCCCAGAACTACAGAAGGCTTAGAATTGTACTTGAGAAAAGGATTATGTTAGTCCTGATAGTGCGAAAACTGGAGGAGTCATTGAAAAACTTCATCAAAACCCCTTAGGACCCAAAGTCTCACATTTTTTCTGTACAGCCGGCAACTTCCACCCTTCCCACAGCCAAGGACGGGTGTGTTCTCTTAGGAGAGGTTGATCCAAAGCCATGAACTCAGGGACACTGGGCACAGTTGAGGGAAGGGGTGTGATCATGGAGGAACTCCTCTAACATGTAATGCAGAGACCGAAACAAAGGGGAAAGTAAGGTCACAGGAAACAGAGAAAATGCAGGGGGCAGAGGGAGGCTCCATGAAACAGGGTGGTTTAAGGAAGGAACAGTCAAAGACATCAATAAAATGGCTGGAAGTGAAAGTTAAGAAAGTCTTGTAGCTATCGCAAGAAGGAGACTAAGAAAAGGGAAATAAAAGAGATTGGGAAAAACAGAGAATGAGTCCAGGAGGTCAAACATCCAAAGAAAAGAAGTCCTGATAGAGAGGAGAGAGAAGAGGGAGAAATTATCTTAAAAATAAATACAGTAAACTTCTAGAACTGAAAGACATAAAATTCTAGACTAAAAGATGCTACCAAAAGCAAAAAGGCTTATTTAAGGCACAATAATGTGAAATTTCAGAACACCAGGAAGGGAAGATCCAGAAGCTTTCAGAGGGAGCAGGCATGTTACCTGCTAAGACGTGGGGGTCAGATGATGTTGGACTTTTCACCAGCAACCCTGGAAGTTCCAAGGCAATTGAGCAATGCCTTTAACATTCTGAGGAGAAATGATTTAAACCTAGACTTCTATACCCAGTGAAACCATCAACCAAGGGTGAGGGCATAATAATGATACTGTCACACTTACAATGGCTCAGTGCTCTTCCTGTGCTTCCTTTTTCAAAAATTAAGGGAGGGTGTGTTCCTCTAAATGAGAGAGTGAATCTAGAAAGTCAATCTGAAAATGGTAGTCCAGTTCAGGAGAGGGACAGAGAGTAGCCCCAGACTAATAGTGAGGGGACACTCCAGGGGAACGGCTCCACAGTGGGCCGGACGCAGCTGGTTCAGAGAGGTGGAGGGGGTTCCAGGAGAGAGATGACTGAGAGAAATATGAAACTGAGAGATGACATAGTCGAAAGTCAGTAAACAATTGTATGAATCTGAAAAAAATAAAAGAACAGTTGGTTATGCTTATTATTGTTATTAAAGACTGTAATGGTAATGACCATAGAAACAGGTAAATGAATTAGAAATTGTCCCTCTAAAGCACTAGGTAATCCAGAGTGGTAGCAGTAGGGCAGAGGACTCCTATTTTTCATTATAAGCCTTATTGTATTTAAAAAATAAATGCCTAGTACATAATAGGTACCCCAAATCTAACAGCTACCATTTTTTAAAAAATCAGTAATTTTCTTAAAGATCAGAAACTGCTGGTTATGTCCCTAAAAAAATAAAAAGAATCTACACATATTAATTACAAATAGCTATAAAATATCTACTAGTCACCCTAACAAGAAATGCGTTGGCTTCCCAGGTGGCTCAGTGGTAAAGAGTCCGCCTGCCAATGCAGGAGATGCAGGAGACACAGGAGGCACAGTTTCAGTCCCTGGGTTGGGAAGATGAAGATCCCCTGGAGGAGGAAATGGCAACCTGCTCCAGTATTCTCACCTGGGAAATCCCATGGACAGAGGAGCCTGGAGGGCTACAGTCCATAGGGTCACAAAGAGTCAGACACAGCTGAGCAACTGAGCACAGAATGTGTAGGATCTATGATGGGAGATTAAAACCTCAACAGAGAAATACACAAGTCTGGACTTCCCTGACGGCCCAGTGATTAAGAAGCCTCCTGCTAATACAGTGGACACAGGTTCGATTCCTGGACTAGGAGGATCCCACATACCTCAGGACAAGGCTGGTGCACCACAGTTAATGTGCCTGCAGTCTAGAACCTACGCTCCGCAACAAGAGAAGCCCACACACCACAACTGGGGAGTAGCTGCCACTCTCCATGACTAGAGGAAGCCCGCATGCAGCAACAGAGACTCAGTGTGGCCAGAAAAAAAAGAAATACACAAAGCTGAATAGAAAGACCTCAAATTCATAGATGAGAAGATGCCAGTTCATCCCAAAATAACTCCTAGTTTGAATGGAATCCCAGTCAAAATGTCAATAATTGCTTTGGGGTTTTTATCTTTGGGATAATTTGACAATAATTATTCTAAAGTTAATGTGAAAGAATTAATAAGCAAAACCAAGTAAGAATATTCTGAAAAAGAATCTGAGGGCATACTGTCAACATGAAACCATGTGGTTCTGATAATTCCAAGCAACTTGCTAGGACAAGAGGCAGCAGATCAATGGAACAGAACACACATTCCCAGATAATACCTTCCACACAGAGAAGAAATGTCCCGGAGCCACTATGGCACACGGGCATGGTTTAGAGAGATCAAACCACCTGGGTTCAAACCCTGGCTCTGCCACCTACTAGCTGTGTAGCTGAGTGTGAGATAAATGGAAATGATGAAAGCGCTGCCCTGGGTGACACGCAAAGCATTCAGAGCAGAGGCTGGCAAGGCACGTGCGTAGAGTGTTTGCTTCTTGCTGTACGACAACCAGCACAGCCACACAGGGCTCTGCTCCTAGGAAAGCCGCACATGCTTGTTAAAGGCGTTGCTGTCACCAGATTCAAATTCTGAAGAAGCTTGGAACAAGGAGTCCTGCATTTTCATTTCATAGTGAGCCTGGCAATTTACTATGTAGTGAGTCCTACAAGCGTTTAGGATAAGGATGAATTATTCAACAGAGGATGCTGGGCAAACTGACATTCCAGTGTTGGGGGAGGGACAGGTTTAAGTTAGGCTCTCGTTTCACACCATATGGCATACTAAAAACATAACTGTACAGTTTAAATTAAAACTTCATGTTCTGAATTTGAGTTTCAACACAAGATGAATTTTATTCTTGAAAATTAATACTGCATATTTTCTAATAATATTCACTGAAGAGGCCTAGAAACAAGAAACCAATAGCAAAGAGCACTTCCAGCACCTGGGTTATGGTCTCGAAATGATGTTTCCCACTAAAAGGAGCTGGGGTTCCCTGGAGAAACAGCTGATTCCAGAACTCGCCCAGGAAATGGACAAGATGAGCCTTGTCAGGAGAGTTGAAGGGAAATGCAGATGAAAATGTTGTCCTATTGGGAAAGAAGAAGGTCAGCAAAGACCATGTGAGCATGTCAACTGGAAGAAGTTCCTACTGGCCAAAAATTATCACTGGAGCATCAATAATAATGACTGTGGCAATTGGTTTTCATGTGTGTTCACATGCATGAGTTCATTCAAAAGAGAGAACACTTAATGACCATCTGAAAGAACCAACTCATTGTTTTGAAAACTGGCAAATATGGACTGAAAAATCAAGTGTTTATCCTGCCATTATTATAGAAATTAACCTCAGGGTAACCAAATAGTTGATGAGAGAAAGTTTCCCTTGGTAGAAGAATTCTAGCTAAATGAAGAAGAAAAGAATTAGGATATCACCATTTCATAACCTCTTGTGATTTAATGAACCTAGGCAGTGATCATTCAGTTCAGTTCAGTTCAGTCGCTCAGTCGTGTCCGGCTCTTTGCGACCCCATGAATTGCAGCACGCCAGGCCTCCCTGTCCATCACCAACTCCCAGAGTCCACCCAAACTCATGTCCATTGAGTCGGTGATACCATCCAGCCATCTCATCCTCTGTCATCCCCTTCTCCTCCTGCCCCCAATCCCTCCCAGCATCAGAGTCTTTTCCAATGAGTCAACTCTTCGCATAAGGTGGCCAAAGTACTGGAGTTTCAGCTTTAGCAACATTCCTTCCAAAGAACACCCAGGACTGATCTGCTTCAGAATGGACTGGTTGGATCTCCTTGCAGTCCAAGGGACTCTCAAGAGTCTTCTCCAACACCACAGTTCAAAAGCATCAATTCTTCGGCGCTCAGCCTTCTTCATAGTCCAACCCTCACATCCATACATGACTACTGGAAAAACCATTGACTGCTAATATTACAACAAAAGGTTATTATGCATTCAGTGCCCTCTGCTGGAAGTGTTTTTAACTTCCAAGCCTTTAGATCTAACTACCAATTTACACCAAGTAAGGAACAAAAGAATATGTGAAATACTCTCTTAAGGGTGCGATCAGCAAAATCCAGACTGTGGGAAACCCTACAGGCCAAAGGACTCAAATTTCTTCAACTAACAGCCTGGTGTGCTGCAGTCCATGCGGTCGCAAAGAGTCAGACACAACTGAGCGACTGAACAACAACGAAAAACAACTATCAATCACAAGGAAAAAACTAGAAGAGGGAAAGGAAAAGCATAGTTTGTAAGAGACAGCAACGGATTGTATTAGCGTGTGTGCTTAGTTCTGTCCAACTGAGCGACACCAAGGAATGTAGCCCTCCAGGCTCCTCTACCTGTGGAATTCTCCAGGCAAGCATACTGGGGTGGGTTGCCATTTCCTGCTCCGGGGGATCTTTCTGACCTAGAGAGCCAACCTGCATCTCCTGAATTGGCAGGCAGATTCTTTACCTCTGCACCACTTTGGAAGCCCAGCAAATTGTAATATGTGGACTTTATTTGGATTCTGATTCAAACAAACTGAAAACAACAAAGACAGCAGCGAGGAGAAATCTGAACATTTGCTAGTTTTTTAATGGTATTCAAAAACTATTGCTAAGTATTTCTGGTTGTAACAATGGTGTTATGGTTTTATGTATTTATATATTTATATATATATATTTTTTTAAATTTCTGACCGGTGATATACACGAAAATATTTACAGATAAAATGAAATGATGGCTGTGATTTGCTTGAAGTAATTTTGCAGGTGAGGAGAAAGTGGATGGAGGTACAGGTGTAATGAGATTGGCTATGAGTTGGAATACATGAGAGTTTACTATTTTGTGTATATGTGTTTAAACATTTCCATTAAAGGCTAGGAAAAATATGTATACAGGGAGAAATAAAGCTTACTTGTGGAAAGATGTTTAGACTGTATGAAATATGTGAGTGAATATTTAATATGAATGGCTTTCTAAACAAATAAATAGTATATTAGGGAAAAGACTACTACTTTTAACTGAAATAAAAACTTAAAATATGTGTCTGCTTATAAAACATACTAAAATTAAAATAAACACTCTAAGAAAAATAATTGTAATTGATGACAAATTAAAGGTTAAAGTGCTTAAGACAAAGAAATTAATAATAAAAGCAAAGCTAATACATTGTGCTTATAGTGTAGTAGGCACTCCTATAAGCACTTTACAAAAGCCGTCTGCTGCTGCTGCTGCTAAGTCGCCTCAGTCGTGTCCGACTCTGTGCGACCCCATAGACGGCAGCCCACCAGGCTCCCCCATCCCTGGGATTCTCCAGGCAAGAATACTGGAGTGGGTTGCCATTTCCTTCTCCAATGCATGAAAGTGAAAAGTGAAAGTGAAGTCGCTCAGTCGTGTCTAACTCCTAGCGACCCCATAGACTGCAGCCTACCAGGCTCCTCCGTCCATGCCGTCTAGCATATTATAAAATAGAAAAAGTACTAACATTCCTTGGCCTAATAACTATCTCATATGATAAGTTCAAATAATCAATCAATAAATATTTAACTTCACAATAATAAAATAATTGCAATTTAAGTTGTACTAAATTTTTTAATTAATTTATTTTTTATTGAAGGATAATTGCTTTACAGAATTTTGTTGTTTTCTGTCAAACCTCAACACGAATCAGCCATAGGTATACATATATCCCCTCCCTTTTGAAGCTGCCTCCCATCCCACCCCTCTAGGTTGATACAGGGCCCCTGTTTGAGTTCTCTGAGCCATACAGCAAATTCCCGTTGGCTATCTATTTTACATATGGTAATATATGTTTCCATGTGACTCTTTCCATACATCTCACCCTCTCCTCCCCCCTCCCCATGTCCGTGAGTCTGTTCTAAAATTTTAGCTATCAAAATAGTGAAGATCATTGTTAATAATGAACATCTCTTGTTGATAGTGCAGTGACTGGTTGACTTCATACCTTACTAGTGGGCATGTAAGTTGGAAAATTCTGGAGAGCCATTCAACAATATTGACTGAGTCTTAGAAACATTCATACCTCTGAGCCTATTGTTATGCTTTCAGGAATTTGTAGTTATCGATATGCTCAGAGATACATATATAGATGTCTCTGGTAAATGGTTCATAAGAATGTTGTCTATAATCAAGAAAAATTGAAGCAACTTAAATTCCAAAAAGAAAAAAAAAGGAGCATTTAAATAAATTATAGGAATCAATACCTTGAAATATTAGGAAATCCTTAAAGTGTATTTTAATTGGAAAAGAATGAATGTGTGTGTGTGTGTGTGTATCTGAACCACTTTGCTATATACCCGAAACATAGTAAATCAACTATTTGTTGATGGTGCTCAGTCACTAAGTCGTGTCCAACTCTTTGTGACCCCATAGACTGCAGCATGCCAGGCTTCCCTGTCCTTCACTGTCTCCTGGAGTTTGCTCAAATTCATGCCCATTTAGTTGGTGATGCTATCCGACCATCTCATCCTCTGTTGCCCTCTCCTCTTTTTGCCTTCAATCTTTCCCAGCATCAAGGTCATTTCCAAAGAGTTGGCTCTTCACATAAGGTGGCCAAAGTGTTGGAGCTTCAGCTTCATCATCAGTCCTTCCATTGAATATTCAGGGTTGATTTCCTTTAAGATTGACTGGCTTGATCTCCTTGCAGTCCAAGGAACTCTCAAATTAATCAACTGTACTTCAATAAATAAATAAATAAAGTATAATTAAATAAAAATAAATAATATTCATTCTCCTAAAAAAAAAAGAATGAATAACTGACACAACAGGAATCAATCTCAAAACATTATGCAGAACAAAAATCAGACCAAAACAAGGAGAATATACCACTTGTATCCATTTATATGGAATTCTAGAACAGGTAAAGAAGTCACATTAGTCGTTGCTTTTGAGGTGAGTCCAGGAATTAATTTATTTGGAAAGAACATGAGGCAACTTTCTGGGCAGACAGAAACATTCTATGAACATATTGGTGTGTGCTAATTGGGTTTATTCTTTTGTCAAACTCATCCCCCTATACCTACTTATATCCTGTTCAGACTTCATATAAGATCTTACCTTTGATGCTAAGCAAATTACACCTCAAAAGGTCATATTTTCCAAGATTTAATAAAATAGGTAAAATATTCGATGTATGATCTTAACTGAAAAAAAAAAAGAACCATGATACAATGCTCTGGATGTAGCACAGTCCTAATTATACAAAAGAAAATGTACGATAAAGATACAGAGATAGAATTGGCAAGAAGGATATCTTCTGATGAACATGTACAGCTTTCATTATTAGAAAAAGCGGTGAATGTTTTCTAAAACCCACTTTATACGGAATTCCCTTTTTCTCCTTACAGTCTAGCTTTGGCCTTCTTGCAGTTCCTTAAATACAGACCTTGTGTTTTTGTGTTTCCTATGCTCCTGATGACCTCCAGGTATTTAGTTCCTGCTCAGCCCGCAGCTCTCAGGTAACTCTTGACTGCCCCAGAGAAGCCCTCTGTGCCCCTTCCCTTAGAGGAGAGGCTGCTTGCCTCTCCTCAGTGGTCTTAACAACTGCAATTTTTCATTTCTTTGCATGCACCTTGAGTTACCCAAACCGTAAAGTTAAGTGCACTGTCTTCTAGATGGCCAAGTCTCTAAGACACCTGATACCAACTGCAAATTTAGGGGTTTTCAAAAACCACTCTCAGGCTCAGTAATTTGCTAAAGACATTAAATTCACCAAAACCTGTGATACTCATGGTTATACTTATTACAAGAAAAGAATACAAATTAGAACTAGCCAAAGTTGGAAGAGACCTATAGGGCAGAGTCTGATCAGTTTCCAAGTGAAAAATTTCTGTCCCCAGGACCCATTACCTCCTAGTCTTTACACGTTACAACAATACACACAGAGGATTGTCCACCCAGGAAGCTCTCTGAGCTTGGGCATCCAAAGTTTTTAAATGAAAGTTCATTATGTAAGCATAATAGATTGATTGACTGCTCACAGGGTTGAACTCAGGCTCTAGGTCTTTCTGGCTTTCTGGCCATGGCCAGCTTCTGCCCTAAGACTAGGCTGTATGATTGTCCCCACCCTGAGAAACTCCTTAGCATAAACATAAATCAGATGTGTTCTGAGGGGCTCACCGTGACACTCCTGATATAGCTGAAGAAATTCAAGGGTATAGAGATTACTTCCCAGGAACTGGGGGGTGGTGGGTGGGGGTTAGGGCTGGCAATCAGATTTCTTTCAGAGCAGGCCAAACGCTTACACACAGCACTGTTAGGTAAAGAGTGCTCCCCACCTGTCCCAGTTCCAAAAGGCTAGGACCGCATCTAGTTTTGCTCCCGGTTTCATTCCTTGCGCCTAACAGAGTGGTGAGCAAATGTTGAGAGTCGGTGTAACATTGTGGTTTACAGCAGGGGATGGGCAGAGTCCTAATTTGAATGTTGGCTCTTCTTTTCACTGAGTAGACCCTGATGGGTTATTTAACCTCTCATTGCCTCATTGTCCTCATCTATAAATTGCGGGTAGTGATAATATTATATTAATACCTTTCTTGGAGAATTGCAATGAGGAGTAAATGAATAAACATCAGTGAAGTTCCCAAAATAGTGCCTGGTGCAGAGTAAAAACTAGCTAAATGTCTGATATTATTAAGTGCTCAATAAGTAATTGCTGACAGAGCACCTGGCTATCACATGAGAGGTGCTTAGCAAATGTTAACTGAAAAATATAGAATAAGATTTTCTTCTTTAGCAGGTTTTTTTCTATTATTTTTCTATTAACACAGTATTAAATGTGTTGATTTGGACATACCATCACTATATCTGATGTTCAGGTCTTTAATCATCTATAATTCTAAAGATTATGTAGCTCAATAATATGCTTAGAAAAGTACAAAAAACTTCCAGTCTTTTCGCCTCTCTACCAGGCATTACCCCCAACCACAGAGTGAGGAGTTGAATTAGACAGGGTTCAAAGTGTCTTCCAGCTCCAACAAAATGTTATTTGTCCTTAGGAAACAAATTAGATAAAACAACAGAGAAGACCATTTTACATGGAGGCATGAAACCTATGAATGTGTAAGTTTCCATTTAAAAAAAGGAACAAAGAACATTCAAGCTGACTACCAAAATCCATCTGTTATCTGTGAACACATAGATTTGAATTGTGGCCATAAATTTTTAATAATTTGATGTCATTTGACTCCCTGGCAAATCATACACTAAGATTATAGAAGATTTAGTGAGAAACCTATTTATTTAATCTTGTCACTTAAACTGGCCTGATGGAAAGTGATACAATCAGTAATGTCTCCAAACAAGAGATTAAGCACCTTCAAGTAATACCATTAGCAATTAGAAAAAGAATCAACTTCTAAAAACATTTTTTTAGTTACAAAGTAATGCATATATATTCGGATACAACAACCAAATGATTTAACACTGATTTACTATTATTCAGCAATTATTAAATTATTGAATAATAAAAAGTAAATGTGTTCCAATCACTGTTCTTACCATGTTTATTTTCCAGATGTAGCAAGTGTTAACAGTTTGTTCTATACACTTCTATACATAGACACACAATAAAAAATACGTGTCTATGCTGTTATGACAAGCATCTGTAAAGTGCTACCTGTTCTTGCCATTTCAGTGTTACCGCAGGCCGTCACTCAGTTTGAAGAACTGGTCGGTATGGCCGAGGCACTGCTCAAGGGTGGAGGAACCCTGTCCACATCCGCATCCACCCTCTGGAGAGCAGCGAATAACTCCTCACCAGATTCCTTTGCTTCTACATGCAGTAATTCTAACTCTGCTTCCAGTTCACCCATCTCCCTGAAAGCTGAGGAAGACCATCAGACGGATGAGAAACAGGTCAGCAGGGAGACTGTCCCATCTTTCTCTGGGGTGCAGTTACAGGCGAAATGAAAATCACAGAACAACATAGTCATTGTCTTATCAGATCACTTTATGGAACTTTGGGTCAGTCATAATATTCTGATGACACAAAACAATTTTTTTACAATAAATCTAATATCTGCGAAAAATATCCAGTTTAGAAAATAAATGGTGAACAGTGATGAAGTTATTAAACTAGAAAATTCTTAAACCAGTGAGAAAAGGACAATTATGCATTAAAGGTTATAAAACTGTATTATTGAGACCAGGTGAATTTCAGCCTGTACATGCTGGCTGAACACAATTCTTTGTCTTCTTTACCAATTTCTCTTAATCAAGAAACACAAGCTAAAAATACAAGTTTTGTTAGAATCAGCCTGGGAAAATATGCCTTCAAGAGCAAGTAATAACTGTAAATGCTCACAATCTAGCTTTCAGAACACTTGGATCTTAGTGTACCAGTTTCCTCCTGCGATGTAACAGGATCCCACAAACTGAGTGATTTATAATATTACAAACTCAGATGCTATAAACCCAAGGTGCGGGCTACTTCTTTCCTTTCTAGAGGCTCAGGGGAAGGCTCTGTTTCCTGGCCGTGTGGGTTCTAGAATTCAGTCTCTTGTGGCGCTACAGCTGAGCTCCCTGTTTTCTTGTCAGCTGTAAACTGAAGGATGTTCCCACATGCCCCGATTCGTGGTCTTCCTCCACCATCTTCAAAGCCAGTCAGAGCAGGCAAACCCCTCTCACTCTCCGAGTCTCTCCTTCCTCTGTGTCTTCTTTCTTGGCCACTCTTCTGCGTTCAGAGGGCTCACGTGAGCCCTCAATAAATGTTAGCCATTTTCTTTATTATTATTAAACACTTACTGTGTGCTTATTATACACCAGACACTGCTCAGTGTGTGTATATATTTACACACATAAGATTATATATGTATGTGTGTATGTAAATATATATTCATACTTGCAATAAAGTACATGCATTTAAGTGTAAAAAAGGTAAAATGTAAAAACTTCTCATAATTAGATTGGGCCTTTATGAATAACCCAGCATACTCTCCAGCTTTCCCCATCTCAAGGTCCTTTAATGACTCCTGCAAAGTTGATTTTCCCACATAGGGTGACACATTCACAGGTTTCGGGGATGACGATGTTGTCCGTGGGCCATTATTCTGTTTAGTAGGAACGGTTGAGGGTGGAATAATCCTTCAAGCACCAAATCCAGATTACATGACAAGAATTTGAATACACTTTGTAACAAATACCTCATACATATTGGGAATCTATCTCAAAAATAACATCTAACTCTAACCCCTGATATATATATATATATATATAAATATATATTAAATATATGGGCATCACCTTAAAGAATGTTGATTTTGTTTTCTGGTCTGTATGAATTCAATGAATAATATATTTCTTTAGATACTCCTTTCCTTTTTCCGTTTTTTCAATTATTATTTTTAATTTTTCAGTTCAAGATTGAAAAATGGCAGATTGCACGTTGCAACAAGAGCAAGCCTCAGAAGTTCATTAATGATTTAATGCAGGTGCTTTACACAAATGAATACATGGCCACACACAGCCTGACGGGGGCAAAATCCTCTACTTCAAGGGACAAGGCCGTGAAACCAGCTATGAATCAGAATGAAGTTCAAGAAATTATAGGTGATATGATTGCATTATATTGTGTCACATGAATCTGAAATTAGTTTACCATTCAACATTTGGTTGTTCTTTCATTACCTTTTTTTCTTCAGATTTATTTTTCTTTGAGAGAAATATCTCGGGGTAGCCGAAACCTCTTAGGATACATGGTGAATTTTGTGGAACAACTTACATTAAAAGTGGTTAGTGGGACTTCCTTGGTGGTTCAGTGGTTAAGAATCCGCCTGCCAATGCAGAGGACGCAGGTTCGATCCCTGGTCCAGGAAGATCCCACATGTTGAGGAATATCTAAGCCCAAGCGCCTACTGAAAAATACACTGTGTGCCGCCACGACTAGAGAAAGCCAATGAGAGGCACCAAGAACCCAGCGTGGCCAAAAATTAATTAGTTTAAAAAATTTTAGGTGGTTATTAAAATAAAAATGAATTCTATATCACTGAAAAATTTGAATTCATACAATTCATAGCTTTAGAAGAGTAAAGTTTCAAAATTCACTCCAACAAAATTTTAGTAACTGTTCATATCTTGTATTCTTTTTCTTTATTTTGGTTAGAAATGTCCCTTATCTTTTATTCAGAAAAATGAAGGTTAATGTAACCATCCTACCTACAGTTTTTAAGTTCATCTCCTTAAATATAATAATCTAGGTTATCAAGTAACAATTTTAAGTACTCACTGAATCCCAGCTCTCTGTATTTTGATAGTACTTCATTTCTTAGTTGGAAAATAGTCAGTTGGAATCTGCTTGTTTCAGCTGATGCTGGGAATGGGTAAAAATAAATTCTCAGCATTTTGGGTCAAGGGCACGTGATATTCAGAACAAGCAACAAGGGTTAAGCTGGGTGGTACCGTAGGAAGACTCATACATATGTTCTCAGTTTATGATATAGACCTAGTTATCTCTTGCTTTGCTTTGGAAAATCTGCCTATATAGTCTGTTTAAATATCTCATGGTGTGTGGGCTGCTTTTTCAAAATGGAGGCCAAAATTATAATGTGTGGTATTTGGTGTTTTATCTCAGTTCGTATCTTAAGATGCAAAGGCCTGATAATGTGGGTTTTTAATTAATTTACTTATTTTTATTCAAGTATAGTTGATGTATAGTATTACATAAATTATAGGTGTACAATATAGTGTTTCGGGGCTTCCCAGGTGGCTCAGTGGTAAAGAATCCACCTGCCAATGCAAGGGAACACAGGAGATGTAGGTTCAGTCCCTGGGTGGGAAAGATCTCCCACTGGCAACCCACTCCAGTGTTCTTGCCTGGAGAATCCTATGGACAGAGGAGCCTGGCCAGCTATAGTCCATGGGGTAAAAAAAGCGTCGGACACGGCTCAGTAACTGAGCAGGCACACATGCAATATAGTGTTTCACAGTTTTTAATGTTTATACTCTATTTACAGTTATTATAAACTATTGGCTCTATTTCCCAGGTTGTACAATGAACGTGAAAGAGAAAGTTGCTCAGCTGTTTCAGACTCTCTGCAACCTCATGGATTGTATTCTCCAGGCCAAAATACTGGAGTGGATAGCCTATCTCCTCTCCAGGGTATCTTCCCAACTCAGGGATTGAACCCAGGTCTCCCGCATTGCGGGCGGATTCTTTACCAGCTGAGCCACCAGGGCAGCCCAAGCATACTGGAGTGGATAGCCTATCCCTTCTCCAGGGGATCTTCCTGACTCAGGATTCAAACCAGGGTCTCCTGCATTGGAGGCAGATTCTTTACCAGCTGAGCCACAAGGGAAGCCCGTATAACTTACTTTATGCATAATCATTGTACCTCTTATCCTCCCAGCCCAACATCACCCCGCCCCTACTCCCCCACTCCCCACTGGTAACCACCGGTTTGTTCTTTGTTTTTGTGACTCTACTCCCATCTGATAAAATGTTTTTCTGTGTTTTGTTGCTGTTGTTACAGGAATCACAAAGCAATTGTTTCCCAGCACAGACGACGTTTCAATCAGGAGAATGATAGGGCAAAAGCTAAACAACTGTACCAAGAAGCCAAATTTAAGCAAAACTCTGAGCTCTCAGGATATTAAGTAGAACTTCTCGGTAAGTCTTGTCAATCTCTGTAATCCTTTCAGTGTGGCAAGAAGATGCAGTGCCTGTACCATGAGACAGCCTTTCCCAAACACTCTGCTGGAGGAGACCAGGTGGCTGTGCGAAGCTGATGAGTATTCCTGGGGTGAAGCAAAGACAGGGAAGGGGATGTAAACTTGGGAAATGCTGGGTCAGGTACACAGATTCTCCTCTCCCAGAGCCTCTCAAATATTCTGATGCCCTTTAAACACGCCCGAGTGCAGCAGAAATCTCTAAGAAGGGCATATTGGGTATAGTGTTTCCCAAGTGCATTTCACTGAGGAAGTTTTATTTTTCTTCACATCTTAACTATGGGTGGAGCTAGAAGGGAGCCAGGGGAAAGACACATGACAATTTAGGAAGTGCTTCTCTAGAATAAGAGGGGTACAGACCCTTGGGAGGTCCCTGAGGCCCGTCACTGGGGCTGCACTTACAACGCTGAACAGAGAACAAACCGCTGGTCGAGGGTCTCCTCTACCATCCCATCCTGCTTCCCAGTGTCTTTAAATCGTTCAGTCAGTTGTTACAGTTTGTATTTGTGAGATAAGTATTTTTTACCAATATATTTGTATTAAAATACTCAAAGGAAGAACTATTTGTTTTTAGTGAGTTCTAAAGGAAATTCACTTTATGATCAGGCCTTGCCCTAGGCAAGAGTGTGATGTGGAATTGTGTTTGTTTACTAAGTGAAAGTCTTGGCCTTTTCACCTGTCCTCACTCTTCCTCTTCATTATTTTGATGGAAAATACATGACACATGTGCACTGTTATGCTTTTAATAACTTTTAAACAGAGTATATGATAAGCAAGTGAGGGCAGGCTTTCCTTCCATTTTCTTTACTTCTGTCTTTGACTTCCACTTTGCCTGCTCTCTGCCTGATTCGTCACCTTGAGACCATGTCATTTGTCTTTTTCTTCTGTGTTTTAAATAGATGTGGATATGAGTGTAATACAGCGATTCCCCCATCCATCACTGACTACCACCTCATCCTCCTTGAGGGTCCCTTACTATGTTGCTGTACATTTAAGGCTACCTCTGCTGAGGGTCAACAATAGTCTCTCTTCCTGTAACAAAACAAAATGACCAAAACACCTACTTATAATAGCTGCAGGGAAATTCTTTCCCTTGGCTCACACATACTGGCAGACCTGCCTGAAGAATTTATAAAAGGTAAAGATACTTGTATCCTTTTTCTCCCCCAGGGATTAAAAATTTCAGTAGATGGTAAATCTCACAGTCACCCAGTTAAGAGCTAATTGCTTAAAAGAGCCCTTGGAACTTCTTGGGTTTTTTTTAAAATTTATTTTATTGAAGTACAGTTGATTTACAATGTTAATTTCTACTGTAGAGCAAAGTGATTCACGTATATATATACATATATATATATATTCTTTTTTGTATTCTTTTCATTATGGTTAATCCCAGGATATTCAAAATATGGACTTCTTTTTTGACATGAGGCTCCTCAGTTGTATCATGGCCAAGTTCCCCATCTACAGGTCATGTTACCAGACCTCCAAGTCATAGGGCTCTCTTTTGGAGCACATAACTGTGTCTCAGAGCTCCGCAAAGCATTTTCATATCCTAACTCCTTCCTGTTTTATATCCCAGGCTGTGAGGGCAGGCATGAAACTCATATCTGATAACAGCAGAATATTGAAGAAATTAAAGTTAAAAGGTTTTTCTATCAGTTTTGCTTGCACTTGCCAGCCATAAAAATCACCTGGTGATGACATTAATTAAAACTGAAAGGAAGAAGGAATCTTTTGTTATGAATGCAGGAGACTCTGGTGCCTCGTGCCCCTGAGCTTGGGGGCCAAGATGCTTGGAATAGAAATGCGTATATTTTGAATCAGAAGTAGAGATAAACAGTAGAATGGGATTTTTGTTTAATTGGCAGATACCTTTCATTTGAAGTATAGGCTCAATCCAATTATTTCAAAAGGACTGAGAAAATTCACTGGGAAAGACAGGGTCACAGAAGCCCTGATTCAGCCGTGCTTGATGAATGAGTCAGATACAGCGCCACCTGGTGGAGCACTGCTACACTTACAGCGCCACCTGGTGGAGCACTGCTACACTTACAGCGCCACCTGGTGGAGCACTGCTACACTTAACAGCGCCACCTGGTGGAGCACTGCTACACTTACAGCGCCACCTGGTGGAGCACTGCTGCACTTTTCTCTTTTTGCTCATTTGATGGGTAGGAACCTAAAGTGACTGCGTTTACTCAGGCAAACCATACTCCTCCTCACCATGCCTTCAAAAGTATTCTTTGGAAAAATCATTGCTCTCCCATTACTGCAGTAAAAGCAGTAGATACTTCAAAACCATGTAGATTTCTATGAATTCCAATATATCTAGGAAACCCAGCAGGCCTACCAGGGCTCTGGTAGACTGTGCCCCCCACGCAGGACTGAGCTCCCAGTGGCCCCCAGCTTGGATTTGAGAAGACAAACATTTCCCAGCTCAGACTCGTCTTTGTAAGAATAAGAGCTAAGCCCATCCTGCCACTTTGAGTCCATCCCCTCTCACTTCCGTGACTTGTCTGCAGCTCTCACTCTGCCTAGAGCTTCATGTTGCCAATCTTTCTGACCTTTCTCCATTGTTTTGCTTTTTTCTTACAAGAGCTGTAGAACATTTTATCTATAAGGATTACAGAATATTAGACCATCACCTCTGTAACATTCCTCGGTGGTCAAACAGCCTTCTGAAATGTCCGTGGCTGCTGCAGTGTATATAATCTCTACCATAATATTACATGTGCAGGTAACTGCAAGGTGATCTAATACAGCAGTGCTCAGACACGATTGGGAGGGGTTTTGTCCCCTGCCCCTGAAAGGGGATATGTGAAAATGTCTTGGAGGCCTTTGGGTTAGAGAGGCGCCAGGGATGCTGCTATACATCCAACAATATACAGGACAGCCCCCATAATAAAGAATTACCCAGTCCATCTGTCAATTCTGCCTAAGTTGAGAAAGTGAAAGTGAAAGTTGCTCAGTTGTTTCTGACTCTTTGCGACCCCATGGACTATACAGTCCATGGAATTCTCCAGGCCAGAATACTGGAGTGGGTAGCCTTTGCCTTCTCCAGAGGATCTTCCCAATCCAGGGATCAAACCCAGGCCTACCATCGCAGGCAGATTCTTTCCCAGCTGAGCCACAAAGGAAGCCCAAGAATACTGGAGTGGGTAGCCTATCCCTTCTCCAGGGGATCTTCCCAACCCAGGAATCAAACCAGGGTCTTCTGGACTGCAGGCAGATTCTTTACCAACTGAGCTATGAGGGAAGCCCAAGGCTGAGAAATCCTGACGTAAATGATTTCCTGGTCACCAGGATGGTAGAGTAGGAAGACCCTGAGCCTACCTCCTCCCAGGGGCACACCAAGATTAAACCTGTTTGCAGACCATCTATCAATAGGAATGACCTGAAGACTAGCAGAAAGGATCTTCTACAACTAAAGAGATGAAGAAGGAACCACAAGAAGAAGGGTAGGAGGGGTGGAGACATGGTATAGTCAAGACCCAAGTAAGTAACCAATGAACAGGAGGATAGTCACAATCGCAGAGGTTCTCCCCAGGGAGTGATGGGTCCAAGACCCATATCAAGCTTCCCAGCCATGGGGGTCCTGGCACCAGGAAGACAAGCCCCCAGAATATCTGGCTTTGAAGGTGCAGCTTGCATTCAAGAGAGCTAGGGGCCTGTAGGAAATAGAGACCCCACTCAAACAGGGTATGTGCAGAATCTCACACACTGTAAGTCCCAGTTCAGAAGCAACAATCTGAGAGAAGCCTGGGTCAGACTCACTTGCTGCCCTTGGACAGCCTCCTGGACCAGTAGGAGGCAACGGGGACTTCCCTAGAGACAGAGACACTGGTGGCAGCCACTTTTGGGAGCGCATTCTACCGCAAGGACACTGGTGCTGGCAACCACTGTTTTGGAGCCCTCTCTCTAGCCTATTAGCTCTGGGACTTACCCACCCACCAGCCGGTCACCACTAGTCTTGGGACCCTTCAGGTTGAACAGGGACCTGGCCCCACCCTCTAGCAGGCTGGCAGAAGCCCTGGTACCCCCAAGGCCAGAACCAGCACTGGGAGCCCTGGTCCCACAGCCAGCAGTGCCAAGATCACACCTCACACCAGTGGGCTGGCACAAGCCTCAGCCCTTACTGGGCCCCACGGGACCTGCCCTGGATCACCTGCAGCCAGTTTACCAGGATCCTGCCTTGCCCAGTGGCTCAGCAAAAATCCCAGGGCTCTGCAGGCCTGGCAGCCAGCTGTGCCAGGATGTGGCCCCTTCCACCAGCAGCCAGTAGCTTCTGCATGAGGCAGGGCCTGGCAGCCAACTGGACAAGGGAGAGTCCCATATACCAGCATGCCCACAGCATGCCCTACCATAACAGGAGGGCCCACTCAGCCTACCTGGGCACCCTGATAGCGCACAAGGGGCGTGCACTACTGGTATGCACAGCGTGTCTCCCACAGAAGTCCACTTCTCCAAAATCTGGATGGAAATGTAAGCAAGGGAACTTCCATTCCACTGTCAGCCACCTTTTCAACAGAAACTATGCAGGCCAGAAAGGAGTGGCACAGTATAGTCAAAGTGATAAAAAGAGAAACCTCAATCAACATAGTCCACCCATCAAGGCTCTCGTTGACGTTTGAAGGAGAGATAGTTTCCCAGACAAGTGCCGCACTCTAGTTCCTCTTCACTTTCTGCCATTATATCATTTCCATATCTGAGGTTGTTGATATATCGCCTGGCATCCTTGATTCCAGCTTATAATTCTTCCAGCCTGGCATGCTATATGATGTACACTGCAAAGAAGTTAAATAAGCAGGGTGACAATACACAGCCTTCTCATACTTTTCCCCCAATTTTGAACTAGTCCATTGTTCCATGTCCCATTAACTGTTGCTTCTTGACCCACATACAGGTTTCTCAGGAGGCAGATCAGGTGTTCTGGTATTCCCATCTCTTTAAGAATTTTCCAGTTTCTTGTGATCCACACAGTGAAAGGCTTTAGCATAGTCAATGAAGCAGAAATAGATTCCAAATTTCCTGGAATTCCATTGTGACCCAATGAATTCCATTGTGACCCAACGACTCCATTCTGTAATCCAACGAATGTTGAAAATTTGATCTCTAGTTCCTCTGCTTCTTTGAAAACCAATTTGGACATCTAGAAGTTCTTGGTTCACATACTCCTGAAGCCTAACTTGAGCCATTTTGAACATAACCTTACTAACATGTAAAATGAATGCAATTGTACCCTACTTGGAAAATTCTAAAAAAGAGCATTGCCCTTTTTGGTAATTGGAATGAAAACTGACCTTTTCTAGTCCTGTGACCACTATTGAGCTTTCCAAATTTGCTGTCATATTGAGGGCAGCATTTTAACAGCATCATCCTTTAGGATTTGAAATAACTGGAATTCCATCACCTCCACTAGCTTTATTCCTAGTACTGCTTCCTAAGGCCCATTTGACTTCACACTCCAGGATGTCTGGCTCTAGGTGAGTAACCACATCATTGTGGTTATCCAGGTCATTAAGACCTTTTTTTTTTTTCTGGTTGAGAGACAACTTTTCTTAAAAACATGTAAAACCACTCCCACTTGTGAGTTAGTATATCTATATTATTACCTTTAATTGCAATCTACTGTTTCATGTTATACATCACTATAGTTTATTTATTTTTTATTTCTATTTTTTTGTTTGTATTTTAGTTTACTTATTTTTTAATTGAAGGATAATTGCTTTACAGAATTTTGTTGTTTTCTGTCAAACTTCAACATGAATAAGCCATAGGTATACAATATATCCCCTCCCTTTTGAACCTCCCTCCCATTTCCCTCCCCATCTCACCCCTCTAGGTTGATACAGAGCCCCTGTTTGAGTTTCCTGAGCCATACAGCAAATTCCCGTTGGCTATCTATTTTACATATGATAATGTAAGTTTCCATGCTACTCTTTCCATACATTTCATCCTCTCCTCCCCTCTCCCCATGTCCATAAGTTTATTCTCTATGTCTGTTTCTCCATTGCTGCCCTGCAAATAAATTCTTCTGTACCATTTTTCTAGATTCTGTATATGTGCATTAGTATACGATAATTATCTTTCTCTTTCTGACTCACTTCACTGTATATAATAGGCTCTAGGTTCATCCACCTCACTAGAATCAAATGCGTTCCTTTTTATGGTTGAGTAATATGTGTATATGTACCACAACTTCTTTATCCATTCATCTGTCGATGGACATCTAGGTTGCTTCCATGTTCTAGCTATTGTAAATAGTGGTGCAATGAACAATGGGATACATGTGTCTTTTTAAATTTTGGTTTCTTCAGGGTATGTGCCTAGGAGAGGGATTGCTGAGTCATCAGATCAGATCAGTCACGCAGTCATGTCCGACTCTTTGCAACCCCATGAATCGCAGCATGTCAGGCCTCCCTGTCCATCACCAACTCCCGGAGTTCACTCAGACTCACGTCCATCGAGTCAGTGATGCCATCCAGCCATCTCATCCTCTGTCGTCCCCTTCTCCTCTTGCCCCCAATCCCTCCCAGCATCAGAGTCTTTTCCAATGAGTCAACTCTTCGCATGAGGTGGCCAAAGTACTGGAGTTTCAGCTTTAGCATCATTCCTTCCAAAGAAATCCCAAGGCTGATCTCCTTCAGAATGGACTGGTTGGATCTCCTTGCAGGCCAAGGCACTCTCAAGAGTCTTCTCCAACACCACAGTTCAAAAGCATCAATTCTTTGGCATTCAGCCTTCTTCACAGTCCAACTCTCACATCCATACATGACCACAGGAAAAACCATAGCCTTGACTAGACGGACCTTTGTTGGCAAAGTAATGTCTCTGCTTTTGAATATGCTATCTAGGTTGGTCATAACTTTCCTTCCAAGGAGTAAGTTTCTTTTAATTTCATGGCTGCAGTCACCATCTGCAGTGATTTTGGAGCCCAGAAAAATAAAGTCTGACACTGTTTCCAGTGTTTCCACTGTTTCCCCATCTATTTCCCATGAAGTGGTGGGACCGGATGCCATGATCTTCGTTTACTGAATGTTGAGCTTTAAGCCAACTTTTTCACTCTCCACTTTCACTTTCCTCAAGAGGCTTTTTAGTTCCTCTTCACTTTCTGCCATAAGGGTGGTGTCATCTGCATATCTGAGGTTATTGATATTTCTCCTGGCAATCTTGATTCCAGCTTATGTTTCTTCCAGTCCAGCGTTTCTCATGATGTACTCTGCATATAAGTTAAATAAACAGGGTGACAATATACAGCCTTGACATACTCCTTTTCCTATTTGGAACCAGTCTGTTGTTCCATGTCCAGTTCTAACTGTTGCTTCCTGACCGGCATACAAATTTCTCTAGAGGCAGATCAGGTGGTCTGGTATTCCCATCTCTTTCAGAATTTTCCACAGTTTATTGTGATCCACACAGTCAAAGGCTTTGGCATAGTCAATAAACCAGAAATAGATGCTTTTCTGGAACTCTCTTGCTTTTTCCATGATCCAGCGGATGTTGGCAATTTGATCTCTGGTTCCTCTGCCTTTTCTAAAACCAGCTTGAACATCAGGAAGTTCAGAGTTCACGTATTGCTGAAGCCTGGCTTGGAGACTTTTGAGCATTACTTTACTAGCGTGTGAGATGAGTGCAATTGTGTGGTAGTTTGAGCATTCTTTGGCATTGCCTTTCTTTGGGATTAGAATGAAAACTGACCTTTTCCAGTCCTGTGGCCACTGCTGAGTTTTCCAAATTTGCTGGCATATTGAGTGCAGTGCTTTCACAGCATCATCTTTCAGGATTTGGAATAGCTCAACTGAAATTCCATCACCTCCACTAGCTTTGTTCATAGTGATGCTTTCTAAGGCCCACTTGACTTCACATTCCAGGATGTCTGGCTCTAGGTCAGTGATCACACCATCGTGATTATCTGGGTCGTGAAGATCTTTTTTGTACAGTTCTTCTGTGTATGCTGAGTCATATGGTAGTTTTATTCCTAGATTTTTAAGGAATCTCCATACCATCTTCCATAGTGGCTGTATCCATTTACATTCCCACCAACAGTGCAAGAGCATTCCCTTTTCTCCACACCCACTCCAGCATTTATTGTTTGTAGACTTCTGATGATGGACATTCTGACTGGTGTGAGGTGATACCTCATTGTAATTTTGATTTGCATTTCTCTAATAATGAGGGATGTTGAGCATCTTTTCATGTGTTTGTTAGTCATCTGTCTGTCTTCTTTGGAGAAATGTCTGTTTAGGTCTTTTTCCCATTTTTTGATTGGGTTGTTTTTCTGGTATTAAGTTGTATGAGCTGCTTGTATATTTTGGAAATTAATCCTTTGTCAGTTGTTTCATCTGCTATTATTTTCTCCCATTCTGAGGGTTGTCTTTTCACCTTGCTTAGAGTTTCCTGTGCTGTGCAAAAGCTTTTACGTTTAATCAGGTCCCACTTGTTTACTTTTGTTTTTATTTCCATTACTCTAGGAGGTGGGTCATAGAGGGTCTTGCTTTGATTTATGTCCTCGAGTGTTCCGCCTATGTTTTCCTCTAAGGGTTTTCTAATTTCTGGTCTTACATTTAGGTCTTTAATCCATTTTAAGTTTATCTTTGTGTATGGTGTTAGGAAGTATTCTAATTTCATTCTTTTACATGTAGCTGTCCAATTTTTCCAGCACCATTTATTGAAGAGGCTGTCTTTGCCCCATTGTATATTCTTGCCTCCTTTGTCAAAAATAAGGTGCCCACAGGTGCATGGGTTTATTTCTGGGCTTTCTATCTTGTTCCATTGGTCTATATTTCTTCTTTTGTGCCGGTACCATACTGTCTTGATGACTGTCGTTTTGTGGTGTAATCTGAAGTCAGGAAGGTTAATTCTTCCAGCTCCATTGTTTTTTCTCAAGACTGCTGTAGCTATTTGGGGTCTCTTGTGTTTCATATGAATTTTGAAGTTTTTTGTTCTAGTTCTGTGAAAACTGCCATTGGTAATTTGATAGGGATTGCATTGAATCTGTAGATTGTGTTTGGTGGTATAGTCTTTTTCACAATATTGATTCTTCCTACCCAGAAACATGGAATATCTCTCAATTTGTTTATGTCATCTTTTATTTCTTTCATCAGTGTCTTAAAATTTTCTGTGTACACTTCTTTTGTCTCATTAGGTAAGTTTATTCCTAGATATTTTATTCTTTTTGTTGCAGTGGTGAATGGGATTAATTCCTTGATTTCTCTTTCTGATTTTTCATTGTTAGTATGTAGAAATGCAAGTGATTTCTGTGCGTTGATTTTGTATCCTGTGACTTTGCTAAATTCACTGATTAGCTCTAGTAATTTTCTGATAGTATCTTTATTGTTTTTAACGTACAGTATCATGTCATCTGCAAACAGTGAGAGCTTGACTTCTTTCCAATCTGGATTCCTTTTATTTCTTTTTGTTCTCTGACTGCTGTAGCTAGGACTTCCAGAACTATGTTGAATAATAGTGGTGAAACTGAACACCCTTGTCCTGTTCCTGATCTTACGGATAATGCTTTCAGTTTTTCACCATTGAGAATAATGTTTCCTGTAGGCTTGTCATATATGGCCTCTACAATGTTGAGGTTGGTTCCTTCTGTGCCTATTTTTTGAAGAGTTTTCATCATAAATGGGTGCTGAGTTTTGTCAAAGGCTTTTTCTGCATCTATTGAGATTATCATATAGTTTTTATCTTTCAGTTTGTTAATATGGTGTATCACATTGATTGATTTGCATATATTGAAGAATCCTGCCTCCCTGGAATAAACCCAACTTGATCATGGTGTATGAGCTTTTTAATGTATTGTTCAATTCTGTTTGCTAAAATTTTGTTGAGGATTTTTGCATCTATGTTCATCAGTGATATTGCCCTGTAGTTTTCTTTTTTTGTGTTGTCTTTATCTGGTTTTGGTATCAGGGTGATGGTGGCTTCATAGAATGAGTTTGGAAGTGTTCCTTCCTCTGCAATTTTTTGAAAGAGTTTTAGAAGAATAGGCATTAGCTCATCTCTAAATGTTTGATAGAATTCTCCTGTGAAACCATCTGAGGGCCTTTTTTGGTGGGGGGGAGATTTTTTTTATTGCAGCTTCAATTTCAGTGATTGCAATTGGATTGTTCATAATTTCTACTTCTTCCTGGTTCAGTCTTGGAAGATTGAACATTTCTAAGAATCTCTGTTTCTTCCAGGTTATCCATTTTATTGCCATATAGTTGTTCATAATAGTCTCTAATAATCCTTTGTATTTCTGCACTGTCTGTTGTAATCTCTCCTTTTTCATTTCTAATTATGTTGATTTGTTTCTTCTCTCTCTTTTCCTTGATGAGTCTGGCTAAAGTTTTGTCCGCTTTGTGTATCTTCTCAAAGAAGCAGCTTTTAGTTTTATTAAGCTTTACTCTTGTTTCTTTCATTTCTTTTTCAGTTATTTCTGCTCTATTTTTATGATTTCTTTCCTTCTGCTAATTCTGGGGGGTTTTGCTCTTCTTTTTCCAGTTGTTTTAGGTGTAAAGTTAGGTTGTATATTCAATGTTTTTCTTGTTTCTCGAGGTAGGATTGTATTGCTATAAACTTCCTCTTAGAACTGCTTTTTGCTGCATCCCATAGGTTTTGAGTTGTGTTTTCATTGTCATTTGTTTCTAGAAATTTTTTGATTTCCCTTTTGATTTCTTCAGTAACCTGTTGGTTACTTAGAAACGTATTGTTTAATCTCCATGTGTTTGTGTTTTTTACCGTTTTTCTGTTGTATTTGATATCTAGTCTCATAGCATTGTGGTCAGAAAAGACACTTGATATGATTTCAGTTTTCTTAAATTTACTGAGGTTTGATTTGTGACTCAAGATGTGGTCTGTCCTGGAGAATGTTCCATGTGCACTTGAGAAGATGTATTTTTCTGCATTTAGATGGAATGTCCTGAAGATACCAATGAGATCCATCTCATCTAATGTTTCAGTTAAGACTTGTGTTTCCTTATTAATTTTCTGTTTCGATGATCTGTCCATTGGTATGAGTGGGGTGTTAAAGTCTCCTACTATTATTGTGTTACTATTAATTTCTCCTTTTATGTCTGTTAGTGTTTGTCTTAATGTATTGCGGTGCTCCTATGTTGGGTGCATAGATATTTACAATTGTTATGTCTTCCTCTTGGATTGATCCCTTGATCATTATGTAGTGTCCTTCCTTATCTCTTGTAATATTCTTTGTTTTAAAGTCTATTTTTTCTGGTATGAAGATTGCTATTCCAGCTCTCTTTTGCTTTCCATGTGCATGGAATATATTTTTCCATCCAGACATCTAGAATATATTTTTCCATCCAGACTCTCACTTTCAGTCTATATGTGTCTTTAGGTCTGAAGTGGGTTTCTTGTAGACAGTACATATATGGGTCTTGTTTTTATATCCATTCAGCCAGTCTGCGTCTTTTGGTTGGAGCATTTAATCCATTTACATTTAAAGTAATTATTGATATATGTGTTCCTATTGCCAGTTTCTTAACTGTTTGGGGTTTGATATTGTAGATCTTTTTCTTCTCTTGTATTTCTTGACTCTATAAGTCCCTTTAACATTTGTTGTAAAGCTGATTTGGCGTTACTGAATTCTCTTAACTTTTGCTTGTCTGAAAAGCTTTTGATTTCTCCATCAATTTTGAATGAGGTCCTTGCTGGGTACAGTAATCTTGGTTGTAGATTTTTCCCTTTCAGTACTTAAAATATATCCTGCCATTCCCTTCTGGCCTGCAGAGTTTCTGCTGAAAGATCAGCTGTTAAACGAATCGGGTTTCCCCTGTATGTTCCTTGTTTCTTTTCCCTTGCTGCTTTTAATATTCTTTACTGTGTTTCATCTTTGTTAGTTTGATTATTATGTGTCTTGGCCTGTTTCTCCTTGGATTTACCCTGTATGGGACTCTTTGTGCCTCTTGGACTTGATTGATTATTTCCTTTTCCATGTTGGGGATATTTTCACCTATAATCTCTTCAAAAATGTTCTCATACCTTTTCTTTTTCTCTTCTTCTCGGACCCCTATAATTTGAATCTTGGTGCATTTGACATTGTCCAAGGGGCCTCTGGAACTATCCTCAGTTCTTTTCATTCTTTTCATTCATTCATACTTTATTCTGTTCTTCAGAAGTTATTTCTACCATTTTATCTTCCAGCTCACTGATTCATTCTTCTGCTTCAGATATTCTGCTATTGATTCCTTCTGCCATATTTTTAATTTCAGTAATTATGTTGTTTGTCTCTGTATGTTTGTTCTTTAATTCTTCTACGTCTTTGTTAATTGATTCTTGCATTTTCTCCATTCTGTTTTTTCAAGGTTTTTGATCATCTTTACTATCATTATTCTGAATTCTTTTTCAGGTAGTTTGCTTATCTCCTCTTCATTTATTTTGGCTTCTGTGTTTATAGTTTTACTCATTTGTGCAGTATTTCTCTGCCATTTCATTACTTTTCTTAAACTTATTGTGTTTGAGATCTTCTTTTCCCAGGCTTCAAGGTTGAATACTTTCTTTTGGTTTCTGCCCTCCTAATGTTGGTGCAGTGGTTTGTGTAAACTTCATACAGGGTGAGATTTGTGCTGTTTTGTTGGTGGTGGTGGTCCTCTGATGGGCAAGGCTGAGTGAGGTGGTAATCCTGTCTGCTGATGATTGGGTTTGTATTTTTGTTTTGTTTGTTGTTTGGATGAGGCATCCTGCACAGGGTGCTACTCATGGTTGGGAGATGCTGGGTCTTGTATTCAAGTGGTTTCTTTTGTGGGAGTTCTCACTATTTGATAATCCCTAGGATTAGTTCTCTGGTAGTCTGGGGTCTTGGAGTCAGTGCCCCCACTCCAAAGGCTCAGGGCTTGATCTCTGGTCAGGAATGAAGATTCCAGAAGTGGTGTGTTATGGCACTAAGTGAGATTAAAACAAATACCCAAAAACGAGGAACCAAAGATGAACCCCAGACAAATGGCAGTTACAAAATCAGGCAAAATAATTTAAAAAATGGAAAATGCACCTATACATATACACCCATAAACAAAATGAGAACAGTCCAATAAAAGTAAAGTATAATGGATTGACCTGGTGAAAACGGAAACCAAAAGTTATATCTACCAGTTAGGAACAAAACTAACTACGGCACAAACTGGAAAACAAAGCTAGAGCAAGGTGCCAGCTGAGGATTAAGCAAAGAAAACAAAACTAGCAAATATGTTGAGAGGAAAGTAAAGGAGAAAAACAAAGAAAGAATAGATACTCAAAGTTAAATAGAGGTAGATAAAGAAAAGTTATATACATTAAAGATTAACTGCAAGGGAAAAAGAACAGTAGGAAAAAGCAAACAAAGGAATAAATGTAGAAAGAATAATAGGTTTAAAAAATTAAAATTTAAAAAAAGAAGAGGAAAGAAAAAAAGAAGAAGAAAAGGAAAGAAAAAAAATAAAATAAAGAAAAACTCCACAGAACTGCAAAGGTCCAATGTAGAAGCAGAGGTTTATAACAACAATAAAAAGTGTGATTGAAAGAAAAAAACTCAAAAGCTTGATTAGCTTTCATAGTGTCAATAAAACTGACAACTACAACAGAGGAGGGGTGAAAGAGGGAAAAAAAAGAAAAAGAAAGAACATCCAAAAGAACCACAGAGCAAGTCAAAACATAAGAGTAACAAATGTTTTTCTTGAGCTACTGCTGTCAGGGAGTCACAGTCCACCTCACCTCCCTAGGATGGCCTCCAATACTGTGCTGGTCTCTGGACCTGCTGTGGGGGCAGCTCGGATTCTAATCTGGTCCTACTCCTGTATGCTCTTGCCTCCAATGTCCACAGCTATCAGAACTAGTATGTTTTCTTTTGTGGGAGCTCTCAACGTCCTTTTATCTATTCCATAGACACAGGGTCTGCCTTGTTGATTGTGTGGATTTAATCTGCAGCTTGTACAGCTGGTGAGGAGGTTTTGGGTCTTCTTCCTTAGCCACACTGCCCCTGGGTTTCAATTGTGGTTTTATTTCCACCTCTGCATGTGGTTTGGGGGTTTGTGTCCACTGGGGTTTGCTCCTGAGGCTGCCCTGGAGGGCTTGGGTTTGCCTCTGTGAGGGCCAGGTGTGGAGGCAGTGCAGCTGTTTGAGTCTCAGGGGTTCTGGCAGCAACAGTACTCAGTAGGGCTGGCGGCTAGGGCAGCAGAAAATACAGTGCTCTAGAAGGGTACGGCAACCAGTATTGGCCAGTACGCTCCAGTATTCTTGCCTGAAGAACCCCCCTGACAGAGAAGCCTGGCAGGCCACAGTCCATACAGTTGCAAAGAGTTGGACATAATTGAAGTGACCCCATGTGCATAGACTTTTCTTTGCCTGTGGCAGCTCTGCCCCAGTGAGGGTTGAGTGTGAAGGTGGTGCAGCTACTTGGGTTGCGGGAACCCTGGTGGCACCAAGTGTGCAGGGACACGGACTGCCTCAGCCTCAGGAGTTATGGTGCTATCAGTCTTTTTTAGAGCCTCTGGTAGCTGGCAATCAGAAGGCCTCTTTGGCTAGTCTTTCTCCATAGCTCCGCCCATTCAGGCACTTAGAGGGTTCTCTTGCCTGGGGTCCTTCTATGTTGTTCTGAGTGTCAGGCACATAGAGGGGCCCCCCTGGCTGGGGTCTTACTCTGGAGATCAGCATGTCAGGCACTTAAAGGGGCACCCTGGGTGGGGTCTTAACTCTAGTTCGGTGCATCAGGCACTTGATGGGCCATCCCGTCTACTGATCAGTGTGACGTGTGGGGAAAGAGAGGCTATGGTGATGGCTCCACTCCCTACGTGTGACTCAGCAGTATTGCCTTGCTTCCATGGCTGCCTGGCTTTCCTCCACAGGCATTTTCCACCACAATCTCCTCCCTCACATCCTCTCTGTCCGTCTCTCCAGTCGACAGCAGCCCTTGCCCTGGGGTTGCTCCACAATCCCTAAGCTCCAGCTCCCAGCCACTGCACCTTCTAAGTAAGGGACCTGTGTCCCTGTCCAGGGTATGTATGGCTGCAGCAAGGACTGTCTGATTCTCATTCCATTTAGGTTGACAGAGATCAACTGTTTCACTCTCAGCCTTAAAAGTTTTTCCTCTGACTCAGACAATTGCCCCGATGTGGGGATCAGACCCCTGCTTCAGTTCTCCCACCCACTGAAGGCAGGTCCAGACCTAGTAACACTCCTGTTTTTCCCCCTAGTTCCTTCATCCTAACAAGTTTTTGCGTGGTTCTATATATTCTTTTCCACGGGTCAGGTACTCCTGTCCACTCTCAGCTGGTGGTCTTTATGCATCTCTGTGTGTGAAGGTGTATTCCTGATGTATCCATGAAAAGAGATGTACTCCGTGTCCACCTCCTCCCCCGCCATCTTGTTCTCCAAGACCTTTTTTGTATTCTTGCCACCTCTTCTTAATCTCTCCTGCTTCTATTAGGTCTTTACTATTTCTGCCCTGTATTGTTCATTTCCTTGCATGAAACATTCCCTTTATAACACCAGTTCTCTTGAAGAGATCCCTATTCTTTCCCATTCTACTGTCTTTTATTTCTTTGCACTGTTCATTTAAGAAAGCTTTCTTATGTCTCACTATTCTCTGGAATTCTGCACTCAGTGGGTATGTCTTTCCCTTTCTCCTTCACCTTTCACTTCTCTTCTTTGTTTCACAGACAAAACTCTGTGAGCCTTTGACCTGCTTCATGTTGTACTCCAAGGTCAAACTTGTCTGTTACTCCAGGTATCTCTTGATTTCCTACTTTTGCATTCCAATCCCCAGTGATGAAAAGGGCATCTTTTTTTGATGTTAGTTCTAGAATGTGTTGTAGGTCTTCATAGAACCAGTCAACTTCACCTTCTCTTGCATTACTGGTTGAGGCATAGACTTGGATTACTGTGATGCTGAATCAGTTGCCTTGGAAAAGAACCAAGTACATTCTGTCATTTTTGAGATTGAACTTAAGTGCTGCATTTTTTATTCTTTTGTTGGCTATGAGGGCTACTACATTTAGTCCACTGGATTCTTGCCCACAATAGTAGACATAATGGTCATCTGAGTTAAATTCACTCATTCCTGTCCATTTTAGTTCACTGATTCTTAAAATATCAATATTCACTCATGCCATCTCCTGCTTCATCACATCCAATTTGCTTTGATTCATGGACCTAACATTCCAGATTCCTATGCAATATTTTTCTTTACAGCATCAAACTTTACTTTCACCACCAGACACATCCACAACTGAGTGTCGTTTCCAGTTTGACCCAACCGCTTCACTTCATTCTTTCTGGAGCTATTAGTAATTGATTTCCTCTCTTCATCTGTAGCATATTCTGAACTAAGAGGCTCATCTTCCAGTGTCATATCTTTTTGCTTTTTCATACTGTTCATGGGGTTCTCACAGCTGGAACACTGAAGTAGTTCTTCTAAAGGGACTTCTCTAAATGAAAAAGAAAAACCAGAAACTCCAGAAAAAACAGAAAACCAGAAAATAGAATTATATTTCTAGAAAAACAAGAAAGGTAAAATTTCACAAGGAAAAAAAACTCACCAGTAAGAGCAAACAGACAGTAAGGGCAGTATACCCACCACTTATAATGCTAGTATGAAAGTTAAAAGACAAAATCATCTATGTTGAATAGTTAAAGAGTACACAAAATACAAAGACATAAATATGATGTAAAAAACATGACATGTTCTGGGGAGGAAGTAAAAATGTAGGATTGTTAGAATGTGTTTGAATTTAGGAGATTATCAACTTAAAAAAAAATTATCTGTATATATAGGTTGCCATATATAAACCTCGGGCTTCCCAGATGGCTCAGTGGATAAAGAACCTGTCTGCAGTGCAGGAGACATGGGATCGATCTTTGGGTTGGGAAGATCCCCTGGAAAAGGGCATGGCAACCCACTCTAGTATTCTTGCCTGGGAAATTCCATCAACAGAAGAGCCTGGCAGGCTACAGTCTGCTGCTACTGCTGCTAAGTCGCTTCAGTTGTGTCCGACTCTGTGTGACCCCATAGACGGCAGCCCACCAGGCTTCCCTGTCCCTGGGATTCTCCAGGCAAGAACAATGGAGTGGGTTGCCATTTCCTTCTCCAAATGCATGAAAGTGAAAAGTGAAAGTGAAGTCGCTCAGTCGTGTCCGACTCTTCACGACCCCATGGACTGCAGCCTACCAGGCTCCTCCTGCATGGGATTTTCCAGGCAAGAGTACTGGAATGTGGTGCCATTGCCTTCTCCAAGGCTACAGTCTATGGGGTCACAAAGAGCTGGATACGACTGAAGCGACTGAGCACGCTCATATAAACCTTATGATAACTAAAAACACAAATCCATAATACATTCCCCCACAAAAGAGAAAGGGATCCAAACGTAACTCTAAATACAGTCATCAAACCAGAGGGAAGAGAGCAAAAGAAGAGAAAAGAAAAAAACAAAGAAAGAAAAATGAATAATGAAGGAAACTATAAACAAGACAAAAAGTCACCCTACTGAATGAGAGAAGATATTTGTAAATGATATACTCCATAGGAGTTAATATCCAAAATACAGAGAACTCATACAATTGAACATAAAAAAAAAAACACAAACAGCCCCATTTAAAAATGTATAGAGGACCTGAATAGACATTTTTCCAAAGAAGACATACAGATGGCGAAAAGGCATATCAAAAGATGCTCAGCATCACTAATCATCAGGGAAATGCAAATCAAAACCACAACGAGATATCATCTCACACCTGTCAGAATGGCTATTATCAAAAATACAGCAAATAAGAAGCGTTGGCAAGGATGAGAAAAGAGAAAAGAGAACCCTCATGTACTGTTGGTGGACTGAAAAATTGGTACACCCTCTGTGGAAAACAGTATGGAGGTTCCTCAAAAAATAAAAAATAAAATTACCATATGAGCCAGCAATTACACTTCTGGGTATTTTTCCAAAAAAAAAAAAAAACAAAAACAGTAATTAGAAAAGATATATGTACCCCTGTGTTCATAGAAGCATTATTTACAGTAGCCAAGACTGGAAGAAGCCTAATGTTCACTGACAGATGAATAGACAAAGAAGATGTGGGATACTTATATATATACATATATATAATTTCATATATCTATGAAAGAGGTAAGGTAGGTTTGGGAAATTTCCTAATATTTAAACACTCAGCGAGTATTATTGAAGAGTGAGAAACAGAACTGTACATAATTTTTTAACGGGTATGTGGGGATTGTTCATTTTCCTTTGTGTGTTCAAGTTTTCTTTAAAGTCATTTGTTAAAAATATATATTAAATATTTTAGTTGTTACCTATGCCGGAACTCTTCAGAGTAGATCGTAAAACAATTCCTTTGCCACTGAGCTATCAGGGAAGCTTATTAAAAAAAAAAAAAAAAAAAAAACAACTGTTAAAAATACTATAAGAAATCTCACATAAATATGTTCTTTTCTTTTTCTTACTTGCTTCTTATAGGTATCCTCAGTTCCTGAAACAAGAGCACCTTCAGTTGTAAGTCTAATACCGGCTCTTGCTGGAGACTCTGCAGCCTCCCTGGCAGTGAGCACAGGGACAGGCGCAGGGACAGGCCGAGAGGCACTTGGGACACCGCTGGCCGTCCTACTGGAGCACAAGCTCACGAAGAAGCTGCATGTAGATGCCACCCTCAGTACCAGTGATGCATCAAACCACAGAGTTTCTAGCAGGCCCACGAGCATGCAGTATAGTTTCTTGGAAATATGCACTTTCCTGCCCCAAAGTGCTTCCCTGTACAGCTAACCCAACAGGATAATCTGAGCTCTTATCATAACAACAAAAACTTTAACCCCTAAGAGTCATCATTGTCCTGATCAATCCCTGTTCCATTTATTATTACCAATGACTCTCCATTTTAGCTTTTGGATCTTTAGGATAAGCACATGTTTGGAAAAGTAAACAGTGAAAAAATCAATGTTCACAAACATGAGAGCAACAAAATCAACTTAATTGATCATTATATCTAATGAACTACTAGTATCTTAGCAATAAGATTACATAAAATTTATAAAATAAGAATCTGAGAAAATAAGAACAGGAAGAACTTTTCATTTTACTATAAACTTATTCCACTGTACTCCTGAAAAAGAAATAAATCCAAGTTTTTGATTGTTAAAACATGCATCAACTTTTAAAAAAAACCTTTTTTATGTTTGTCTGTTTACCTGCTTCTTTTTATTGCCTAAAGTATATTAAATGCACGTGTGTAATATAAAGCATCAATATCTAAAACATTGTGTATAAGATAAAAGCCTTTTTGTTGTTGGTTATACTGCTACATTGCTTAGTTTTAACTAATTTGTTTTCATAGTTTCAGAGGAGAAAATAATTGAAAACAAAAATGGGTTTAGTAATTAGCCACATACACGAATACCATTTTGTAAACGAATGAAAGATAAAATATTCTTTATCAATAGACTTCTCATTTGACGTCAGGTTGTCACAAGTGACAATTGTGCAGTGTCAAGCCATGCTTCTTCAGCACAAAAGGCCATGCTCAGACTTGGAGAGGAGGATCCCTAAGATGGTTACAAAGTCCAGTACTGTGGACCCTGGAACATTCCATAACGGTTGCTTGACAACAATGTGATTGTACAAAATAAATATTCTTAAGGAAATAACTTAGGTTGACATTTGCTACTTTTAACTAAATATGAATAAATTTCATTGAAAATATAAAAACCATTTGCTTGTTTCTTATTAATGTGAAAAATCCAGGGAGAAAATAATTTTCTGGGCTGATAGTTTTTTTACATAACATAGGGTTGCTTGTATTAGTATCTTTTCAAATCAAAGTTCTGTCTGGATGTATGCCCAGAAGTGGAATTGCTGGATCCGATGGTAACTCTAATTTTAGTTTTTTGAGGAATCTCAATACTGTTCTCCCTAGTGGCTGCATCAATTTACATTTCCACCAACAGTGTAGGAGGGTTCTCTTTTCTTCACACCCTCTTCAGCATTTATTATTTGTAGACTTTTTAAAAAGATTTAAAAGAACTAAAAAACTGAAAAGCTTCATATATTTAATGATCGTATATGCTTGTCAAATAAGAGCTGAGGTGAATTTTTTTCTAAATTCAATATCTGCGATGTCATTGTTTGCTCTCTGGGTTTCAGGTGTGTGGTCACCTGATAGACCATCCACTGGAAGTTATGTCCATGTTCATTCTTTGGACCCTGGTCACTGTGAGGTGGAGCCTGGCAAGGGCTAATCGTCCTGGGGGTCAATAACAAATATCAGTGCTCCTGTTAACCTTGTCATAGCCAAATAGAGGGTCAAAAAGTCAACGTGTTGCAGGAAGTTCCAAATGTGAAAATTAACAAAGCAGTTGAAAGCTACAGCTAACATCATATTTCATGATGGAAGACAGAATGCTTTCCCTCTAAAGGAAGAACAAATCAAGAATCTTTATTCTCACTACATATAGTCAAGATTGTGTTGGAGCTTCTAACTAGTACAGTAAGCCAAGGAAAGAAATAAAAGTCATTCAGATTAGAAGAGAAGCAGAAAGATTGTCTTTATCCACAGACAACAGGTTTATCTATGCAGATGATCAAATGGAGTGTCTAAAAAGTAGAAAAACTAAAAAGTGAGTTCAGCAAAGATGCAAGATACAAGATCAATTTATAGAAGTCAATTGTATTTCAGCTGTTGGGTCAGCAAGATGACAGAATAGAAGTTTAATATCACCTTTTTCTGATAAAATGTGGTCCACTGGAGAAGGGAATAGCAAACCACTTCAGTATTCTTGCCTTGACAACCCCATGAACAGTATGAAAATGCAAAAAGATAGGACACTGAAAGATGAACTCCACAGGTCAGTAGGTGCCCAATAAGCTACCAGAGATCAGGGGAGAAATAACTCCAGAAACAATGAAGAGACAGAGCCAAAGTAAAAACAACACCCAATTGTGGATGTCAATGGTGATGGAAGTAAAGTCTGATGCTGTAAAGAGCAACATTGCATAGGAACCTGGAATGTTAGGTCCACGAATCAAGGCAAATTGAAAGTGGTCAAACAGGAGATGGTAAGAGTGAGCATTGACATTTTAGGAATCAGTGAACTAAAATGGATTGGAATGGATGAATTTAACTCAGATGACCATTATATCCACTACTGTGGGCAAGAATCCCTTAGAATAAATGGGGTAGTCATCATAGTCAACAAAAGAATCAGAAATGCAATACTTGGATGCAATCTCAAAACAACAGAATGATCTCTGTTCGTTTCCAAGGCAAACCATTCGATATCACAGTACTCCAAGTCTATGCCCCAAACAGTAATGCTGAAGAAGCTGAGGTTGAATGATTCTATGAAGACTTACAAGACCTTCTAAAATTAACACCCAAAACAGATGTCCTCTTCATTATAGGGGACTGGAATTCAAAAGCAGGAAGTCAAGAAATACCTGGCTAAGTCACTTCAGTCGTGTCCGACTCTGTGCGACCCCATAGACAGCAGCCCACCAGACTCCCCTGTCCCTGGGATTCTCCAGGCAAGAACGCTGGAGTGGGTTGCCATTTCCTTCTCCAGTGGACCTGGAGTGACAGGCAAATCTGACCTTGGAGTATAAAACAAAGCTGGTCAAAGGCTAACAGAGTTTTACCAAGAGAACACGCTGGTCATAGCAAACACCCTCTTTCAACAACACAAGAGAAGACTCTACACAAGAACAACACCAGATGGTCAATACCGAAATCAGATTGATTATATTCTTTGCAGCCAAAGATGGAGAAGCTCTATACAGTCAGCAAAAACAAGACCAGGAGCTGACTGTGGCTCAGATCATGAACTTCTTCTTAAGTATTCAGACTTAAGTTGAAGAAAGTAGAGAAAACCACTAGACCATTCAGGTATGACCTAAATCAAATCCTTTATGATTATACAATGACAGTGACAAATAAACCAAGGGATTACATCGGATAGACACAGTGCCTGAAGAACTATGGATGGTGGTTCATGACATTGTACAGGAGGCAGGGATCAAGACCATCCCCAAGGAAAAGAAATGCAAAGAGGCAAAATGGCTGTCTGAGGAGGCCTTACAATTAGCTGAGAAAAGAAGAGAAGTGAAAGGAGAAAAGGAAAGATATACCCATTTGAATGCAGAGTTCCAAAGAATAGCACAGGGAGATAAGAAAGGCTTCCTCAGTGATCAAAGCAAAGAAATAGAGGAAAGCAGTAGAATGGGAAAGACTAGAGATCTCTTCAAGAAAATTAGAGATACCAAAGGAACATTTCATGCAAAAATGGGCTCAATAAAGGACAGAAATGGTATGGCCCTAACAGAAGAAGAAGATATTAAGAAGAGGTGGCAAGAATACCCAGAAGAACTATACAAAAAAGATCTTCAGGACCAAGATAACCACGATGGTGTGATCACTCACCTAGAGCCAGACATCCTGGAATGCAAAGTCAAGTGGGCCTTAGGAAGCATCACTATGAACAAAGTTAGTGGAGGTGTTGGAATTCCAGTTGAGCTATATCAAATCCCAAAGGATGATGCTGTGAAAGTGCTGCACTCAATATGCCAGCAAATTTGGAAAACTCAGCAGTGGCCACAGGACTGGAAAAGGTCAGTTTTCATTCCAATCCCAAAGAAAGGCAATGCCAAAGAAAGTTCAAACTACTGAACAATTGCACTCATCTCACATGCTAGTAAAGTAAAATCCTCCAAGCCAGGCTTCAACAATATGTGAATCGTGAACTTCCGGATGTTCAATCTCGATTTAGAAAAGGCAGAGGAACCAGAGATCAAATTGCCAACATTTACTGGATCAGTGAAAAAACAAGAGAGCTCCAGAAAAATGTCTGCTTTTGCTTTATTGAGTAGGCCAAAAAAGTTGACTGTGTGGATCACAACAAACTGTGGGAAATTCTTAAAGAGATGGGAATACCAGACCATCTGACCTGCTTCTTGAGAAATCTGTCTTCAGGTCAAGAAGCAACAGTTAGAACTGGACATGGAACAACAGACTGGTTCCAAATAGGAAAAGGAGTACATCAAGGCTGTATATTGTCACCCTGCTTATTTAACTTACATGCAGAATACATCATGCGAAATGCCAGGCTGGATGAAGCACAAGCTGGAATCAAGATTGCCAGGAGAAATATCAATAACCTCAGGCATGCAGATGACACTACCCTTATAGCAGAAAGCAAAGAAGAACTAAAGAGCCTCTTGATGAAAGTGAAAGAGGAGAGTGAAAAAGTTGACTTAAAACTCAACATTCAGAAAACTAAGATCATGGGATCTGGTCCCATCACTTCATGGCAAATAGATGGGGAAACAATGGAAACAGTGGCAGACTTTATTTTCTTGGGCTCCAAAATCACTGCAGATGGTGACTGCAGCCATGAAATTAAAAGACACTTGCTCCTTGGAAGAAAAGTTATGATAAACCTAGAAAGCATAGTAAAAAGCAGAGACATTACCTTGCTGACAAAGGTCCATATAGTCAAAGGTATGATTTTTCCAGTAGTCTTGTATGGATGTGAGAGTTGGACTATAAAGAAAGCTGAGCACCAAAGAATTGATGCTTTTGAACTGTGGTGTTGGAGAAGACTCTTGAGAGTCCCTTGGACTGCAAGGAGATCCAACCAGTCCACCATAAAGGAAATCCGTCCTGAATATTCATTGGAAGGACTGATGCTGAAGCTGAAACTGTAATACTTGGCCTCCTGATGCAAGAACTGACTCACTGGAAAAGACCCTGATGCTGAGAAAGATTGAAGGCGGGAGGAGAAGAGGACGACAGAAAATGAGATGGTTGAATGGCATCACCAATGTGATGGATATGTGTTTGAGAAGGATCCTGGAATTGATGATGGACAGGGAAGCCTAGTGTGCTGCAGTACATGGGGTCACACAGAGTCAGGTACAACTGAGCAACTGAACTGAACTGATCATCATTTTCATCCATGGATGAGAGTATCTTTCCTGTATTTTCATTCTGGATGAGAGCCCCCAGGTCCAGCAAAGAAGTTCCAGCACACCACTGAACAAAATAAGTACAAGAATAGACAGACTGAAGATGGTAAAAACAGTTTCACTTTACTCACATCACCACGCCCCAAACTGGCGCGGCTTAGTGCCAAGGGAAACCTCCTTGACTCATGATGTCTCCCATATGGGTAAGAGAGAGGTAGTGAATGAGCTGGCCCAAATAAGTTATGCTGAATGCTGGCTAAGAGGCCCACTTCTTTCTTGCCCTTCCAGAATACCAACGTATTTGGCATGGCTGAATAGGGGAGAGGCTGTGGTGCAGGGAAGAGAGATAAGAATCACAAGCAATGAAGGCTTAAACTGAACAAAAGGCCAAGGAACCCACTGATTGACAGGCTCCCCCAGGAGGCCTGCCAACCAGTGGAGTGGGACACCTCACATGTAGACGCCACAAATGGGACACCCCTACTGGTCTGTTCATAGATTATAAGAATAATACTGTTAAAATTTCCAAACTACATAAAATGATCTACAGATTCAACCGTAATCTCTATCAAAATCCCAATGGCATTTTCAAGAAATAGGACAAACAGTCCTAAAATTTTTATGTTACCACAAAACTCCTGAGTAGCCTAAGAAATCATGAGAAAGAAAAACAAAAGTTGAAGACATCACAATTCCTGATTTAAAGTTATATTACAAAGCTATAGTAATCAAAACAGTATAATACTGGCATAAAAACAGACACTGGCATAAAAATAGACCAATAGAACAGTATAGAAAACTTAGAAATAAAATCACTCCATATACAGACATCTAAGTTTTGGCATGGGTACCAAGAACACACAATGGGGAAATAACAGTCTCTTCAATATATGGCATTGGGAAAACTGGCTATTCACATGCAAAAAATAAAATTGGGCCCTTATCTTACTTCATAAACAAAAATTAATTCAAACTAAATTAAAGTCTGAAAATGCAAACTGATAGAAGAAAATGTAGGAGAAAAGCTCATTGACATTGGTCTTTGCAATGATTTTTCTGGATACAACACCAGAAGCACAGACAAAAATAAATAAGTTCAAACTAAAACTTCAAAATTTTTGTTCAAAAACAAATAAGTTCAAACTAAAACTAAAAAGTTTCTGACACAGCAAAGGAAACAATCAACAAACCAAAATCAACCTGCAAAATGGAATAAAATATTCACAAACCACATACCAAATCTCTTTAAAGAGAGATTGCTATGCTATGCTATGCTAAGTCACTTCAGTCGTGTCCGACTCTGTGCGACCCCATAGACGGCAGCCCACCAGGCTCCCCCATCCCTGGGATTCTCCAGGCAAGAACACTGGAGTGGGTTGCCACTCCTTCTCCAATGCATGAAAGTGAAGACTGAAAGTGAAGTTGCTCAGTCGTGTCCGACTCTTAGCGACCCCATGGACTGCAGCCTAACAGGCTGCTTCACTCATGGAATTTTCCAGGCAAGAGTACTGGAGTGGGGTGCCATTGCCTTCTCCTTAAAGAGAGATTACTATCCAACTATATATGGAATTCTTACAATTCAATAGCAAAAAACAAATAACTCAATTTAAAAATGAACAAATAGATATTTTTCCAAAGAAGACATACAAATCACCAGCAGTTATATGATAAGGTGCTCAGTGTCATTAATCATCACGGAAATGAAAGGCAAAACCACAAGGAGATATCACTTCATTTCTGTTAAGATAACTATTATAAAAAAAAAAAGAGAGAGAGAGAGAGAGATAATAAGTGCTCTGGCAAATGTGCAGAGAAAAGGGAATTCTTGTACACTGTTGATGGGATGTAAATTGGTACAGTCACTAAAGAAAACAGTACAGTGATTAAAAACAGAACTACAATATGATTTAGCATGTGTCTCCTGGGTAATATAAATAAAAAGAAATAAAATCTATATCTCAAAGAGATACATGAACTCCTATGTCCATTGCACCATCATTGCAATAACCAAGACGTGGAAACAACCTAAGCATCTGGTGACAGAAGACTGGATAAAGACAATACAGTATAGATACACAGTGGAGTGGGCTTCCCCGGTGGCTCAGTGGTAAAGAATCCACTTGCAATGCAGGAAACACAGGGGATGCAGCCTTGATCCCTGGGTTGGGAAGATCCCCTGGAGGAGGAAATGGCAATCCGCTCCAGTGTTCTTGCCTGGAGAATACCATGGACTAAGGAGCCTGGTGGGCTACAGTCCATAGGGTCACAAAGAGTCAGATACGACTGAGTGCACGCGCGTGCACACACACACACACAGTGGAATACTATCCCACTTTAGAAAAGAAGGAAATCCTGCCATTTACAGCAATGTGGATGAACCTGGAGGACATTATGCTAAGTGAAATAAGCCAAACACAGAAGGACAAATAGCATATGATCTCATATGAAGAATCTAAAAAAAATGAACTTATTGAAACAGAGAGCAAAATGGTTGTTTCCATGGGCTGTGGGTGTGAAGAGAATGAGGGCATGTTTGTCAAAGGGTACAAACTTCCAATTATAAGATGAATAAGTTCTGGAGACTTAATGTACAGAGAGGTGACTAATGTATAGATGACTCTTTTTGCTAAGTCGCTTCAGTCGTGTTCGACTCTGCGTGACCCCATAGACGGCAGCCCACCAGGCTCCCCCGTCCCTGGGACTCTCCAGGCAAGAACACTGGAGTGGGTTGTCATTTCCTTCTCCAATGCATGAAAGTGAAAAGTGAAAGGGAAGTCACTCAGTCGTGTCCAACTCTTAGTGACCCCATGGACTGCAGCCTACCAGGCTCCTCCATCCATGGGATTTTCCAGGCAAGAGTACTGGAGTGGGGTGCCATTGCCTTCTAGTTAACAATAATGTTTTGCATACTTGAAATTTGCTAAGAGTGGATCTTAAGTGTTCTCACCACACACATGTGTTAATTAGTTTGTGGGAATCTTTTCACAATGTTTAATAATATCAAAACATCGTGTTGAACACCTAAATGTACACAATTTTTATTTGTCAATTATAGCTCAATAAGGTGGCTTCCCTGGTGGCTCAGGGGTTAAAGCATCTGCCTGGAAAGAAAAATAAGTTTTACTTGTAATAACAATGAACAATCAGAAATTTAAATTTGAAAAATCATACCAGTTATAATAGCACAAAAAATATGAAATACTTAGCAGTTAACAAGATATATGAAACATCTGACAGTGAAAACTACAAAATGTTGCTAAGTTTAACATCTACAACAATTAGAAAAAGAAGATAAAGCTGAGAGACCAACATTACTTGATTTCAAGACTTATTGAAAAACTATAGTAATCAAGAAGATAGTGTGGTACTGGGTATCAAAATAGATAAATTTCACCAACAGAATATAATTCAAAGTTCAGAAATAGACCCACATGCATATGGACAATTGGTATTTGACAAAGTGCAAAGGCAATTCAAATGAAAATTATTCTTTTCAACAACTGATCCTGGAACAATAACATATCCATATCATATCCCACACCATATACAGAAATGAATTCTAAGTGGATCACAGACATAAAATTAAAACCTAATTCTAAAATTTCCATAATAAAACAAATGAGAATATTTGTAACTTCTTAGGCAAAGATTGGAAAACACCCTGATGCTGGGAAAGATTGAAGGCAGGAGAAGGGGATGACAGAGGATGAGATGGTTGGACGGCATCACCAATTCAATGGACATGAGTTTGAGCAAGCTCTGGAAATTGATGATGATAGGGAATCCCAGAGTGCTGCAGCCCATGGGGTTGCAAAGAGTCAGACATGACTGAGTGACTGAACTGAGCTGAGGCAAAGATTTCTTAAATACACCACCAAAAGAAAAAATTGATAAATTAGACTTCATCAAATGTAAGAACTTCTCTTTGAAAGACAACTTTAAAAAAATGGAAAGAAAAGCCACAGACTGGGAGAAAATATTTGCAAATCACAGATCTGTTAAGGACTTTTACCCAAATAAATAAGCGATTCTCAATATTCGACAAGAAAATAAATAATCCATTTAGGACTCAAGATGGCGGAGTAGAAATATGTGCGCTCATCTCCTCCTCCAAGAGCACCAAAATTGCAACTAGCTGTTGAAAAAGCATTGACAGGAGGACACTGGAACTCACCAAAAATGATACCCTACATCCAAAGGCAAAGAAGAAGCTGCAGCAAGATGGTAGGAGGGGCACAATCATGATAAAATCAAATCCCATACTCGCCGGGTGGGTGACTCACAGACTGGAGAACAGTAATACTAAAGAAGTTCTTACCCTGTTGTGAAGGTTCTGAACACCATGTCAGACTTCCTAGCCTGGGGATCTGACAAACAGACTGGGAATCCCGAGGGAATCTGGCCTCAAGGGCCAGCAGGATTTGATTACAGGACTTCCAGAGGATGAGGGAAAGCAAAGACTCCAAAAACTCCAGTTTTGGAGGGCACAAATAAAACTTAGCATGCACCAAGACCCACAGGATAGGAGCGGTGACCTCACAGGAGACTGAACCAAGGCTACCTGCTAGCATGTGAGGGCATCCTCTGGAGGTGTGGGTCAGTAGAGCCTTACCACAGGAGCCGGGGCACTGGAAGGTCCCCCTTGTTGAAAATCCTCCTGGGGTTTGCCATTAACCCTACCATAGATCCCATGGCTGAGTCACCTCAGACCAAACAACTACAAGGGAGGGAGAGCTACAATACCACCCATCAGCAGATAATTGGATTAAAGCTTTGTTCAAGCTGGATTTAGAAAAGGCAGAGGAACCAGAGATCAAATTGACAATATCCACTGGATCATCAAAAAAGCAAGAGACTTCCAAAAAAATGTCTATTTCTGTTTCATTGACTATGCCAAAGGCTTTGACTGTGTGGATCACAACAAATTGTGGAAAAATCTTGAAGAGATGAGAATACCAGACCACCTGATCTGCCTCCTGAGAAATCTGTATGCAGGTCAAAAAGCAACAGTTAGACCCGGACATGGATCAACAGACCGGTTCCAAATAGGGAAAGGAGTACATCAAGGCTGGATATTGTCACCCTGCTTATTTAACTTCCATGCACCACTTATATAACTTAGAGTACATCATGTGAAGTGCAGGGCTGGATGAAGCAAAAGCTGGAATTAAGACTGCTGGGAGAAATAGCAATAACCTCAGATATGCAGATGACACCACCCTTATGGCAGAAAGTGAAGAAGAGCTAAAGACCCTCATGATGAAAGTGAAAGAGGAGAGTGAAAAAGTTGACTTAAAACTCAACATTTAGAAAACGAAGATCATGGCATCTGGTCCCATCACTTCATGGCAAATAGATGGGGAAACAGTGACATTATTTTCTTGGGCTCCAAAATCACTGCAGATGGTGACTGCAGCCATGAAATTAAAAGACACTTGCTCCTTGGAAGAAAAGTTATGATAAACCTAGAAAGCATAGTAAAAAGCAGAGACATTACCTTGCCGACAAAGGTCCATATAGTCAAAGGTATGATTTTTCCAGTAGTCTTGTATGGATGTGTGAGTTGGACTATAAAGAAAGCTGAGCACCGAAGAATTGATGCTTTTGAACTGTGGTGTTGGAGAAGACTCTTGAGAGTCCCTTGGACTGCAAGGAAATCCAACCAGTCCATCCTAAAGGAAATCAGTCCTGAACACTCATTGGAAGGACTGATGGTGAAGCTGAAACTCCAATACTTTGGCCACCTGACGTGAAGAACTGACTTATTGGAAAAGACCCTGATGCTGGGAAAGACTGAAGGCAGGAGCAGCAGGGGGTGACAGAGGATGAGATGGTTGGATGGCATCACTGACTCAATGGACATGAGTTTGAGTAAACTCCGGGAGTTGGTGATGGACAGAGAAGACTGGTGTGCTGCAGTCCACAGGTTACACAGAGTCAGACACAATTGAGCAACTGAACTGAACTGAACTGAGGAAGGCCCTGCCCACCACAGCAAGATCCAGTTTTTCCCATCACCAGTCCCTCCAGTCAAGAAGCTTACACAAGATTCTTAGCCTCATCCATCAAAGCGCAGACAGAAGCAACAAGAAGTACAGTATCACAGAAGCTAAAACAAAAATGTATTACAGAGAGTTAATCACAATGAGAAAGCAGAAAGTTATGTCTCAGGTGAAAGGAAGGGACAAGGTAAAACCCCAGAGAAACAACTAAATAAGTGGAGATAGGCACTTTACAGAAAAGCAATTCAGAATAACGATAGTGAAGATGATCCAGGATCTCGGGGAAAGAATGGAGGCAAAGATTGAGAAGATGCAAGAAATGTTTACCAAAGACCTAGAAGAACTAAAGAAGAAACACATAGAGATGAATAATACACTAGGAGGCATCAATAACAGAATAATTGAGGAAGAAGAATGGATAAATGACTGGGAGGACAGAATGGTGGAAATCACTGCCACAGTACAGTATATAGAAAAAAAAAAGTGAAAAGAAATGAAGACTGCCTAAGAGACCTCTGGGACAACATTAAACGCACCAACATTCTCATTACAGGGGTCCCAGAAGGAGGAGAGAAACAGGACCTGAGAAAATATTTGAAGAGATAATAGCTGAAAACTTCCTCAACATGGGAAAGGAAATAGTCAACCAAGTTCAGGAAACACAGACAGCCAGGCAGGATAAACCCATAACACACTGAAACACATAGTAATCAAACTGACAAAAATTAAAGACAGAGATAAAATATTAAAAGCAACAAGGGGAAAATGACAAATAACATACAAGGGAACTCCCATCAGGCATCTCAACAGAAACTCTACAAGCCAGAAGGGAATGGCATGATATATTTAAAGTTAAGAAAGGGAAGAATCTGCATCCAAGAATACTCTACCTAGCAAGACTCTCTTTCAGATTTGACGGAGAAATCAAACCTTTCCAGACAAACAAAAGTTAAGAGAATTCAGCACCACCAAACCAGCTTTGCAACAAATGCTAAAGGAACTTCTCTAGACTGGCAACACAAGAGAAGGAAGATATGTACAGAAAATAAAGTCAAAATAATTAAGAAAAATGGTCATAGGATCATACATATCAATCACTAACTTAAATGTAAATAGTTTAAATACACCAACCAAACAAGATAGACAGGCTGGGTGCATGAAAACGTGTGCATGTATGCACTTCCACTTATCACATCACTGTGCCTGACACCCACCCCCCCCCCACCCCCCCACAAATTGTATGTAATTATTTTATATTGTTAAGTTAATCGTGTTCCCATTATGGCTTGCAATTGTAATTTTTATTTTTTGCCTGGTTATTGATTGTGAAAATTGATAAACATCTTTTACTCTTGTGATTATGTAAATATTACTACTTATTACCATTGTGTCATGATTGTTCAACAGAAAATAATAGAACTCTCTATCACCAAAACTAGGAGCTAATAGAAAAACCTGTAATCACTTTTTAAAATCCAGATGCATATCAGATTTTGAAATTTTTTGAAAAACACAAATGCTAAGATATTGCTTTTTTTCTCTCATTTAAGAACAACTGGACTATATGATGATCTTTTATTTTTGTCTAGTTTGTTTCACTTTTTCTATTTCATAGTCAGTGCTCCCATTTCATTTAGTTTATGTTTTCCAGTTTCGCCATCTCATCTTCTTTTTTGTCTATTCTTTCTCAATTTTGTATCAAGTGTAGTAGAAAAGCTTTTGTATACATATATATGTATGTATAATACATATTTTCAGTTCAGGTCAGTTGTTCAGTCGTGTCTGACTCTTTGCAACCCCATGGACTGCAGCAAACCAGGCCTCCCTGTCTATCACCAACTTCCGGAGTTTACTCAAACTCATGTCCATTGAGTTGGTGATGCCATCCAACCATCTCATCCTCTGTCGTCTCCTTCTCCTTCCACCTTCAATCTTTCCCAGCAATATATATTTTAGAAAACATTAATTTTGCCTAACTAAAAAGTTTATGACATTTTGATTCCATTTGTTTGACTTACTATGAATAGAATGCTAGATTTCTACTTCAAAAATAAATGTTCAACAAGCAACAAAGGTTTACTATACAGCACAGGGAACTATAGTCAATATCTTGTAATAATCCATGATGTAAAATAATTTCAAAAATAATAATGTGTATTTGTATATCTGAATCACCTTACTGTGTACCTGAAACATTGTAAGTCAACTATACTTCAATACAATATATATTTTTTTAAAAAAAAGAAAACAAATAACCCATTTAAATAATGAACAGAAGGTTTTAACAGACACTATCAATGAAGATACTTGCTGTTGTTGTTTATTTACTAAATAATATCCGACTCTTTTGCAATCCCAAGGACTGGAGACTGCCAGGCACCTCTGTCCAAGAGATTTCCCAGGCAAGAACAGTGGAATGGATTGTCATTTCCTTCTCCAGGGGATCTTCCTGATTCAGGGATCAAACCTATGTCTCCTGCATCTCTTGCATTGGCAGGTGGATTCTTTTACCACTGAACCACCTAGGAAGCCCCAAGGATACTGGAGTGGGTAGCCATTCCCTTCTTCAGGGGATCTTCCCAACCCAGGAATCAAACCCAGGTCTCCCACATTGCAGGCAGTTTCTTTACCATCTGAGCCACTAGGGAAGCCAATGGCAAAGGAATTCATAAAAAGATGCTCAGCATTGTTAGTCATAGCTATGCTGTGCTGTTCTTAGTCACTCCGTTGTGTCTGGCTCTTTGCTCTTCCATGGACTGTAGCCTACAAGGCTTCTCTGTCCATGGGATTCTCCAGGGAAGAATGCTGGAGTGGGTTGCCATTTCCTCCTCCAGGGGATCTTCCCAACCCCTTACAATGCAAACCGCATCTCTTACATCTCCTGCATGGGCAGGTGGGTTCTTTACCATTAGTGCCATCTGAGTATCCTAAATGGAAAAGACTGTCCCCTCAACAAATACCAAACTGAAGGTCATGAGCCCATTCAGGCTCTAGACACATACTTGGCTGTTGTTTTCCAAGAGCGTAACTGAACTATCCCCCCACCACTCCTCACCCCTGTCCCCCACTAACCCCCACCCCTCACCCCCCAGCCAGCAAACTATCACAGTACATTTCTACTGAATGCTTATTAGAACATTAGGAAAACCTTTTAAATGCAAATCTTTCCTAGACATTTAAGGGATTTAGAAACGGTTACTTTACCTGCAGCTTTTGGGGAGGTCATTGTGGAGGTCATCCTGTTCTCAACTTTACAAGCCCCAAATTAAGTTGGAACAAATACACCTGTACTTTTTGTGCACTCTTTGTGCAATATGTGAATAAGAAAGAAAAAAATAAAAAAACAGTTGAATCTAATACCAGCCATGTCATGTTCTCATTTACACCGGCAGAAGAGATCTCCCACAAGAAATTAAATGTCTGCTGGGCAAAAATAACTCGTGCACATAAAGTCTGCTGAAACATTAACAAGGGACAAGATTTCTCCCAAAGAAACACCGCAGAAAGTCGAAGTGGCTTTGATAAATAGAGCTTTTTACCTGCTCAACGAGAAACTTTGTTCTCTAAAATCCGAGTATGAGACACTTTGTTCTTTGAAAATATATCAGGAAGAGTGAAATACCCTTCTGTTGGCTGGTCTCTTCAACACAGAGAACCAGCCTATCTCATGCCCAGTGCAGGAGTTTCTGGACATATCAAATGATCTATATTAAGTATATATATATATATCAAGTATCTATATTAACCTGAAGTTCCCAAGTTGGCAAGACCCTTTGCAACCCAGACCTAATACTGAACCCTTTACACATGGCCCTAAAGTTGACTGTGACCCTATGAGAACACTGATTCACCAACATTTCACCTCCCTACACCCTTCCCTAAAATCTCATAATAATGACACTCATATCCCCTGAGATGCCCCATGGTTCCGCCACTGTATGACCTTGCTTACTGCAGGCCAGGATCATAAAGGTGATTCTGTGGTGATACAGAATCAGGTTTGTCAGACTACAGACTGATGGGAAAGGAGAAAAAGCTCTGCATGTTCTCAGTTAATACTGGTTTTCACACATTTTATCTATTTACAGTTGTTTAGATGTGAGAGTTGGGCCATAAAGAAGGCTGAGCCAAAGAATTGATGCTTTCCAACTGTGGTATTGGAGAAGATCCTTGAGAGTCCCTTGGACTGCAAGGAGATCCAACCAGTCCATCCTAAAGGAAATCAGTCCTGAATATTCATTGGAAGGACTGATACTGAAGCTGAAACTCCAATACTTCAGCCACCTGATGGGAAGAAGTGACTCATCATTGGAAAAGATCCTGATGCTGGGAAGGATTGAAGGCAGGAGGAGAAAGGAACGACAGAGGATGACATGGTTGGATGGCATCACCGACTCAATGGACATGAGCTTGAGCAAATTCTGGGAGATGGTGAAGGACAGGGAAGCCTGGCAGGCCGCAGTCCATGGGGCTGCAAAGAGTCAGACAGGATTGAGCGACTTAATCAATTATAAACAAAATCCTGGCCACTATCTCACTATAAAGTATCTAGACGATAGTTTTGGTTTAAAAGAGAGAGAAAGAGAGGGGGGGTGCTGGAAAAGAAAGATCCCCTATGATTTTACTTGAGTAGCACAGGCTTTAGGAGGAGCGCAAGCCTCATAGCTCCTTGTTCGCGCCACTCCACACGCCGACCGGTCTCGCGATCGGAACTACATTTCCCAGTAGCTCTTGCGGCGAGGCTGGCCGAGCGGACTACAGTTCCCAGAGGCCCTGAAGGCGGGGGAGGAGGCGGGCGCTGTGCAAGGGAGGCTGGGCGCCGGTACCCTAGCGGGGGGCCTCTGCCGGGCGCGGCTAGCGGTCTTTTCTGCTGTGGTGGCAGCGACGACTGCGGGAGACGGGAGACTCAGGGTCGGAAATGCGTGGTGGGCTGGGTCCGGCCTTGAGCCAGAGTCCGGTAGGTGCTGTGCGGGACCTGGGACTTGGGGACTCTAGGGTCCTGAGGAGCCTGGGCTCCGGGGGACTGGGGAACCGAGGGCACGGCGCGGGTTCCCAGGCCCGTTGGCCCTGTGGGCAGGCTTCCTTCCTCTGGAGAAGGGGCCGGCAGGGGCCTGCGGTCCCCAGCGCCAGCGCTGTTCTCCGGCGGGTCGCGGGGGCTGGGGCTCCAGGCGGTCTCCTCGAGAGCTCTGCCTTTTCATTCCCTTTGGAAAAATCGCCTCCTGCAAGCCGTGGTTGTCTGGATAACCGTGTTTTGGCTAATTTTATAGATAATAGAATGTGTCCCTTCCAGCTGGGCCTGAGGCGTCTGAGTCAGCCGTGGAGGAAAACGAAGATGACATCCAGTTTGTGAGTGTAAGTAGCAGCGGTGTTTGGGTTTTCCCGAGTCAGAGATTGTGCGGGACAAGCCACGATGTGATTTCCCCTCGCCTGTTCACTCATCGTCCAGCAAACGTGTGGACGTCTCATACCGACTGGACACTGTGGAGCAGGGCACAGGAGTGGGTATCAGAGTGGACACTGTGGAGCAGGACACAGGAGCGGGTATCAGTGGACACCGTGGAGCAGGGCACAGGAGTGGGTATCAGAGTGGACACCGTGGAGCAGGACACAGGAGTGGGTATCAAACTGGACACCGTGGAGCAGGGCACAGGAGTGAAAGGTTGTTTTTGAATCATGCAAAGACGCTGGGATTCTTGGCCCCTGGAGGAGAAGAATTCAATCCAGGGCCAGAAACGAGGCTTGATTGCTCAGAGCTTTTGTGTAATAGTTTTATTAAAGTATAAAGGAGATAGAGAAAGCTTCTGACATAGGCATCAAAAGATGGCAGAAAGAGTACCCCCCTGCTAGTCTTCAGCTGGATGTTATATACATACAACATACTTTTGTATGTATGTGAAGTCCCTCAGTTGTGTCTGACTCTTTGTGACCCCGTGGACTGTAGCCTACCAGTCTCCTCTGTCCATGGGATTCTCCAGGCAAGAGTACTGGAGTGGGTTGCCATTTCCTTCTCCAGGGGATCTTCCGGACCCAGGGATCGAACCCTGGTCTCCCGCATTGCAGGCAGACTGCTTTAATCTCTGAGCCACCAGGGCAGCTAGCAGTCACTAGCAGTCTGTTAATAAAAGAAAGAAGTGTCTTAAAACTCAGAATGGCACCAGGCCCCTCACCCATAAGATGCATTTTGGGATAATCTTGGCACCAAATGATTCATCCTGGGCCATAAAATGATTAACTTGAATCTTGAAGAAGGGCAGATTACCATACAAATAGTTTCATTTACATAGATTAGGGGAACAATATCTGAGTATAACAAACTGGTTTTTCAAGTATGTTCTGAGCCGAGAGGCAGAACCGACTTGAAGACAGAGTTTGGGGTAAATGCATACTACATTAGCATAGCTTAAGACAAACATTTCCATAAGAAAAAGGCATTGGTTGTTTCTAGGTTTGAAAATAGTTAACTTCAGGTGAAACCAGGTGTTGTTATGGCAACACAGTATTTGAAGAGAAACCTCCTTTTAAATTTGTATAGAGAAGGAAAAAATATCCGTAGTTTGTTTCCTCCTGCCGCTTAAGAGAGATAAAAATGTCTGACACTTGCAGGCTATTTCCTCCATTTGGAGACCCCTGGCCTTCCTGCCTGTTACCCTCTCAGGAGTAGGTATCAGAGTGGACACCGTGGAGCAGGACACAGGAGCAGGTATCAGAGTGGACACCGTGGAGCAGGACACAGGAGTGGGTATCAGACTGGACACTATGGAGCAGGGCACAGGAGTAGAGCGGTTGCCCAGAGAGAGGTCTCGGTCGCCCCCTTAGCCATCCCAGAGACTGTGGCCTGCGGGCCTGTTGGAGCCTGGATCACGCCTCCTCCTCTCCTTTGCACATGGAGCCGCTGGTGTGCGCAGGGTTCTGGTCTCCTAAGACTGTGTTTGAATTGAGACCAGAGTAACTTCTGCAAGATGGCCCCCAGGTTAGGGAGAAGGGGCGGCTAGTGATGGGGAAGGAGGCGGGCTGCAGGAGGTCAGCATCAGAGCCTGTGTGTCTCTGTAGAGTGGGGGCAGGTGCCCTGAAGACCTCACTGAGCTCTGAGGTCACCCTGTTACATCACAGTCCCGCAGGCCAGGTTCACAGTGAGGGGCCTGCATCACAGGAGCATCCTGTATCTTTCTGTGTTTATCCCCTTCTGACAGAGTTTTCAAGCACGAGGGAGTGGAAGTGTGCAGAATCCTGCTCCCCGCTGCAGACCTATGGAATGAGGATTTGATGGTGGGGCTTGGGAACCCTAATGTTGGTGCAGGGGTATGCTGCTGCTACTGCTAAGTCGCTTCAGTCGTGTCTGTGCGACCCCACAGACGGCCTCCTACCGGGCCCCTCTGTCCCTGGGATTCTCCAGGCAAGAACACGAGTGGATTGCCATTTCCTTCTCCAATGCATGAAAGTGAAAAGTGAAAGTGAAGTTGCTCAGTCGTGTCCGACTCTTAGCAACCCCACGGACTGCAGCCTACCAGCTCCGCCGTCCATGGGATTTTCCAGGCAAGAGTACTGGAGTGGGGTGCCAATAGGTAGCTCTGAACACAGTAAAACATTGGTTGCAATAACCAAATGGGGTATTGTGATATATTTCAGGATAATTTCCATCCCAAACTGTTAAGTTTTACAAAGTCTCTGCTTAAAGTAGTATCTCAATTAGCTGGAGAATGTGTCTACTGTGAACTACTCTTTTTGAATATAGTTAGTTGAGGTTTGCTATTAAAAGTATAGTCTTTCTTTAACTGGGTTCCTGTTGACCGAGAAACACACATAGGCTTAGGGCACTCATGTAAATGACTTGGTTTTAAATCAAACAAAATTCCCTCCCGAAGGATTGTGGTAACTTTGTTTCTGTTGTTTTGTTAGGGTTATATAGAAATTCTTTACCAGATCATTTCTTTGATGTTCTTCCCCAAAATTGTTCATATGATACTCTCTTCTTGACACTTGGAGCTTTGAGGTACCAAGAACTGTATGCTGACTTCACCTCCCCATGCGGTGAGGAATAAATGATGCAGCTATGGAAACTGAAGAGCCATGATGTCTGTTTTCGTACTGAAAAACATTAGGAAAGAGAACTGCAGGGGTCATTAGGAAAAATAGTTTAGATTCTGACTATGGTGTAAAGACAATGAATAGGACATGATAACTTTGATGGTGTTTTGTGCACCTCTAGATATGCGTAATGTAAGTGTTTATGATATGTGTTTTACTTTGAGAAATACAGTAAAATTCTATAAAATTAATTTGGAAAAATAGGTACAATTTTAGTGTCATACTCTGAGGTTTAAATGCATAATTATGTTGTAAATTCTGACAGTTAATATATCCACTTGTGTTCAGCTGAGGTTTAGAACTCAATTTAAATTTACTTTAAATATAGAGAATTTTTTGTATTTTTGCATCCAGAGGAGTGTATATCCAACCTGATAGGACCTCTTATAAATAGAAATAGCTTTGTTTACAAATAGAGGATTAAAAATTTGACAGCTCCATAAGAAGTGAATTATATGCTCTGAGTGGAATTACAATATGAGAAGAATCTAGTAAAAATATTCCTGTTGCATTTAAATGGTGGCACAGAAAAATTAGAATTCAATTATTCTATTTTAAGCTACATTCAGATCAGAATTTACTTTCCTCTCACCCTATCCTATGCTGGGTTCCATCAGGATGTGTTTTATTACTATATTTTTTATAGTACCATCCAGCAAAGATGAAATGCTACTGGGTACAAGTCTCTGCTTGAGTGTTGTCAGATACAAAAAATTTTTGTGTTCTTTTTATATCTTTTATCAAGAAGAATGTTACTCCTTGATGTATTCTGGTTTACGTTTCTTAGTTTTCTCATATAAATCTAATTTTCCAGCCATCAGTTTGCATTATGGCATAGCATCATCTCTGTATATTGCCATATATATAAACGCCAAACTAAACACAATATTGTTTATTGATGCTTTTGAACTGTGGTGTTGGAGAAGACTCTTGAGAGTCCCTTGAACTGCAAGGAGATCAAACCAGTCAATCCTAAAGGAAATCAGTCCTGAATATTCATCGGAAGGACTCATGCTGAAGCTGAGACTCCTATACTTTGGCCACCTGATGTGAAAATCTGACTCCTTGGAAAAGATCCTGATGCTGGGAAAGATTGAAGGCAGGAGGAGAAGGGGACAACAGAGGATGAGATGGTTGGATGGCATCACTGACTCGATGGACATGAGTTTGACCAATTTCTGGGAGCTGGTGATGGACAGGGAAGCCTGGCGTGTTGTAGTCCATGGCGTCTCAAAGAGTCGGACACGACTGAGGGACTGAACTGAACTGAAACACAATATGCTGAAAGGAAGGAATGATGAAAATTGGGGAGTACAGAGAGCACCAGTATCTTTGGCGTAATTTTTCTGAAGTCCAGTGTACTACAGAAGAGGCCGCCAGCTGGCTCACTGTTCTCCTTGCCCTCACTCTACATTAGTACTACATTACTGTTTGTCTGAATTGGTTATCTTGTTAACTAATCCCCCATTTCATACTCTGCTAATCTCCCTAAAACACATCTCTAATGTGGTTCCCATCTCAACACTACTAATTTGATTCCTTTGCCTGTAGAATAAAATCTAGGTTTTGACTGGGGTATTTAAGGCCTTATTGATGTTGAAGGTAGTATGTGTGTTAGGAAAGGATTGAGGAAATTTGATATTTGATTTCATAAAGATAAAGAGGATGAAGCCGAACTATCAAAGAACTCCATGATTTTGAGCTTAGAGATATAAAAGATTATTGATAACCATCCCAGTTGTAAAATACTGTACCATGATATCTGTATTTTTAACATTATCCTTGGACTGTTTCCCTGTTTCCAAGGAATATTTGGCTTTTTCCCCCTCTATGTATATTTAGGCTCTTTTCGGTTTTGTCATTTTGCATATTGGTCTTCTCTGAATCTTTACATCTGCTGCTTCTGTTTCTGATTATTTTGTGCCACCTGTGAGGCCTCTTCTTAATAGGAATTCTTGTTAATTCCAACCAAAAAACCCCAGTGATTGTAAATGTACATGTGGTTTCAATGATTGTTCATGACTTGTAAGTCTGCTGACTTCCTTTTTAGGAGAGACCATCAATACCTGTTCTTGAATACATTGATCTGATCTGTAGTGATGATAAAGAGCCTAGAACCTATTGTAGTGATATAAGTATGTTTGTGTTTCTTCAGTTCTGTCATTAAGTGCAGTATGTTCTGGACATGGCTTGAACTGGCTTGCAAGAATCAATTGTTAAATTTGAGCTGATTGTTAAACATAGATATTATTAAAACTTCAAGTATAACTCAGCCATAAAAAAGAATGAAGTAATGCCATTTGCATCAACATGGATAGACCTAGAGATTATGATACTAAGTGAAACAAGTCAGAAAGACAAGCACAAGACAAGTATGATATTACTTACATGTGGAATCTAAAATATGATACAAATGAACTTATTTACAAGACAGGAATAGACTTACAGAGATAGAAAACAAACTTACAGTTATGAAAGGCAAAGAGGAGAGAGGAATGAATTAGGAGTTTGGAATTAGCAGATACAAACTTTTCTATATAAAGAAGATAAACAACAAGGTCCTATTGTGTGTTGTAATAACCTATAATGGAAAAGAATATATATAACTCAATCACTTCTCTGTAAGCCAGAAGCTAACACAACATTGTAAATCAACTGTACTTCAATTAAAAAGTTCAAGTGTATACAAATTTGAAAGTAAATAGGTTATCATTACATTTAAGGTAATAGATACGCAAATCTCTCCATAACCTAATGTCTACACACTTGAGGTTATTCACGTCTGTTGTACTGTGTGGTAGAAACACTGTATAATGGTGTGCTCCTGAAGGGTGATGGGAGTATTTACAGCGAGGTAGTTGACTGCAAAGTAGGGGTTGGTTTACTTGTTGATTGTCTAAACTGAAGAAAGTGATAGGTGAAATCTTAATATGGATTAAGCTTAAAAATGTGTTATGTGTCTTAACTACTAGACGCTATTCTGTATGAAAAATTGAGGAAATCTTGCAGTATTTTGAAAACTGTTCATTGATTCAACAAAAGTGTTGATATATCATTGATGAATGAGTGAAGTTCTGAGATGTATATTTTTTAACTTTCTTCTTAATCATGTACATGAAAATATCAACCATTTTTCACACTAGAACTGTCTTGTAAATAATATGAGCAACTTTTATGTTGAATTGGGTAATAATCAAAAATTAAGCCAGATTTTGTGACATTATTATTGACAATAGAATTTAAAAAACTGATAGTGGATTTTTCAAGAAATTAACAAGTCATTGAAGTTATAGGCACAAACTGAAAATCAAGGTAAGTATTCTAGATTAAATTTTATTAAATTTAATAAAATTTATTATAAATAATTAAAATAATTAAAATTTAATTATAAATAATTAAAATAATTAAAAATAATTAAATTAAATTAAGAAATCATTAACAGAACTTTCTGCATTAACCCTAAAAGTGTTACCATAAATTTTATTTATATTTGTAAAATTATTTTTCAGATTTTGTTCCTAGGATGACAAAATGACAGGGTTATTTTTGCATTTTTTAAATGCGAAGAAGGTGAAAACAGATACAGAAAGTAGCGATAGTAATAAGAACTATTGTGGGTTGTCTAAGTCAAAGGAATTGGATTTCAAATATGCTGAACAACCAATCATTGAAGAAAAGCCGTCATCTTCATCAAAGGAAAAAATGGATAATCTTGTGCTTCCAGATTGTTGGAATGAAAAACAAGTGGTTATGTTTACAGAACAGTACAAATGGCTTGAAATAAAAGAAGGTAAATTAGGATGTAAGGATTACTCAACAGTTCAGCATTTGGGATTAAAAGCAGAAGATCATGTTCACATGTCCAAGGAGTGGATTGCATATTTGGTAACCCCTAATGGCAATTATAAAACTATTAGACAGGCTTCTCTGCAAAAAAAAATTAAGGAGCATGATGTTTCTAAAGCCCATGGTAAAATTCAGGATTGTTAAAGGAATCAATTAATGACTCAGTTTCTAATTTAGTGCATAAATAATGTAATAAAAATGTTGATGCTACTGTAAAAGTTTTCAAGACAGTTTATAGTTTAGTAAAACATAATAGACCTTAGTCTGATATTGCAGAGGCAATAGAATTACAAGAAGAAATGGGGTGAGAATAGCAGTGCATGCCGCAAAAGAAATGAAGATGACAGTCTTTAAGGATATTATAGAAGAGAAGGCCAAAATCTGTCTTATAGTTGATGAGGCATCCACAGTTTGAAAGAAGAGGACCCTTGTGATTTATGTCCAGTACACAGTATAGTCAGCTCCTGCACCAGTTATGTTGTTTGTTACTTTAAAGGAACTGGTGTCAACCACAGTAGAATGTATCTTCAGTACGTTATCGAGTACTTTAAATGATTGTGGCTTCACTAATGAGTATTTGAAAGCAAATTTAATTGCATTTTATCCTGATGGTGCTAATACAATGCTGGGTAGAAAGTCTGGAGTAGCCACGAAGTCGTTAGAAAATTTTCCTGAAATTATTATTTGGAACTGTTTAAACCATCGATTGCATTTGTCACTTGAAGACTCAATATCTGAAATAAAACAAGTGAATCATTTAAAAATATTTCTTGATAAAAGTTGTTGCAATTATCATCCACCTAATAAAAATCAAAACAAGCTTTTAGGGAATGTACCTAAAGATCTTGAAGTTGAACTTGTTAAAATTGGCCAGGTAAAGGGACCAAAGCAGGCATTTTGTAGTCTGCAACCTGCTACTGCTGTGTGGAATGCATATCCTGTATATATTTGCATTTTTCTCATTCGCATTCTGGTTTGGCAAAGAGGTTACCTAACATTCCAATATCTTGTAAAACCTTTAATGATTGACATTCTTGAAGAATTTTGACCACTTTCAACTGCACTACAGTCAAGCTCAACTAACATTCAGAAAGCACAAAAATTGACCAAATGCACAATAAAAACCTTGGAAATTTTAAAAATTGGTACTGGAAAGCATGAATCTCAAATTGAAGGTTTGATTAAATCAGATAAGTTTAAAGATATTCCATTTAATAGAAATAATAAATTGAATGCCCTTCCTAGGAACGTGTTACTAGAAAATATAATTCAACACATGAACTTATGTCTTTTATCAAACAGGAAGTATGATGAAAGTATTTTTAATTATTTTGATTTGCCAGAACCTTCTACATGGCCTTATGAAGAAATAACCACCATGGATAACTGGTGAAAAAAAATTATTTGTGTGAAATTTTAAAATTTGAAATTGATTTGAATGATTTTGGGGAATTTGTAAATAATAATATAAAGTCAATGTTTCAGTTCCTAAAACCGTACAAAAAGCTAATAGCACCATTGTAGTCAGTAGTGAAGTAGTGCAGAAGCTGAAAGGTTTCAATTTAATGAACATAATTTGTACAAGGGTGAGAAACAGTTTAACTATAGATCATATATCCGATTTAATGACAATAAATTTGTTGGAAAAAGAATTAGCTGGTCGGGATGCAACTGCCTTTGTAAAATCCTGGTCAAACTGTAACCACAGGTTAGCTATAGATACGGGAGTTCAGCAAAAGTCAACAAGAGCCTATGAGAATCAGCTGGCTCTCTGAAACTTAAAATAAAGTGTATTGTGTTGGAATTCCCTTGTGGTCCAGTGGTTAGGACTCGGTGCTTTCACTGTTGTGGCCTTGGTTCAGTCCCTGGTAGGGAAACTAAGATCCTGCAAGCTGGCCAGAAATAGGATTGTGTATGATTTATTATTTGTAAGTTATGTGTTCTGCACACTTTATATATACATAAATTTTTATTTTGAAAGTCAGTTGTTAAACTTTTGTCCGTATATTGCTGTTTAAAGGCATTCTCCAAGGAGATAAAGTTGATTATTTTTGGAGTAGTGGGTTTTTAGAGATTGGCCCATGTCTGCTAGAGTATGCCGAATATGTATTTCATGGACTCTATAAGAACATCCAATGATTCCACTTTTGCTTTGTTTTACGTTTAGTAAGGATATAAAAGAGTAATATAACCCAGGTTACTTCTAAGCCCTGAAAGTTATAGCAAATAAAAGAGAAATAGAATAAAAACTACAATCCTTGTGGCTTTTGTCTTTTTCATTTCCCTATATGTTATCAAATATGGTAACCACTAGCAACATATGCCTTAGGACTAAGGAAGCAAATATTTAATTTTAATTAAATATAAAAAGGAAAATAGTGTAAAATATTTTATTGAACTCACTTGTTTTTTAAAAAATATATTTTAAGTTTGTTATCTTGCTTAAGGGGTGATTATTAGAGTGTGCTAAGTCTGGTATTACGTACAAACAATCACTGGTTAGTATCAGTGGATGTATTCAGTGTAAATTATTTTTTCCTTTGAATCAATGTAACATAGTGTGTTTATCTGAATATTTTTGGTTGACGAAAGGAATTACAGTGATTACTTTTGTAAATCAGAATTGGTGATTAAAATAAGGTGCTTAATTATTTTTCTGTTTTAGATATAAATATGAACAATTTTTAGTTTAAAATGAAGGCCTACTGAAAAAGAACCAGTAGAGCTGCAGAAGCTAGGACTGCAGCTAGGACAGTAAACAGAAAGACTGGAGGAAGGTATGTGGCATCGTCACAGTGAATGATGATTGCAGTTTGTTACGGCAGAGAAAAACAAGATGTAATTTAACAAAAAATAAGACAGTAAAGTCGACAGTATTGAGACAGTCCCAGAAAATGCATAATGAATGAATGAATGAAGTTACCTTTCAAAGGTCAAAAAAGAATTGAAATTTAGGCACCTGAAATCTCAGTGAAATTTCTAACAAAAATTTTTTAAAGGATTGAGTATGTTAAATTTGGCCAGATGTGTAACAGCTTGAATTCTTGCATGAAAAAGAACTAGCTTTACATAGATAGATAGCAATATTATTTCAGTTATAGAAATTGTTAGAAATTTATGAGTTAAAGCCTAAAAATATCTTTTGAAAAAAAGTACAGTCTTTAGTTGTCACCAAACGTTGCTTATGGAATACAGAAATTTATAACAGTATTAAGGATTAATTGATTCAAAAGCTGAAAAATTACAAGTACTTTTCTTTAGCTTTAGATGAGTTATGTAACAGAAGAGTTGCTGTCCAACGAACACTTGGAGTACCTTTTGTCTCATCAGGCTTAAAAGCTTATGAAATAACTTCAGTTCATGGCCTGAAAAGTCAAATGTGTATAGCTATATTTTAATTAATTATCAAAAGTTTCAGCTAGATGAGGAAAAAAAAAACTTTTTGCCACAATAACTGGTGTTCCAGCTAGGTTAGGTCAATGTCAGATTTCACTGGGATTTTTTAAATGAGTGTAGTGTTTCCCTTATTTCTTTGTTGCACTGTTTGATACAGTTTGAAAGTATTTGGGCTCAGTTTTCTGAAATGGTTTCTCTGAGAGATGTCATGAGTACAGTTGCAGTGCTATGAATCAATGTCAGCTTATTGGAGGATTGCTGAACAAATTAAAAGACAGTAAATTTAGTGATCTCTGCCAGTTGGTTGAATTGTGAAAGAAACTTACTATACCATTAACACCAGTTCAAGATTTTCCTGCAGCAACAGAAATGCTAGCCAAATACTTAATTAGTAATTAGAGAAAATGGCACTTTTGTGCCCAGTATTACATAGCATATGAATGATCTAAATTTGAAACTCCAAATATGGGGAAAAGCCCATTTGTGCTACCTAGACAAGTACTAGAATTTATTTTGGAATAGAAACTTTAAAAATCATGTAACTTCACACATATTTCTAATATGAATCAGTATGGGTCAGATTTTAACTTTGACAGTTCTATAAATTTACTATAAAAACTACAAGAAAAAAGTTTTTAATGTCATTTTTTGATCAATTTAGAGTTGCTGTTCAATTTACCCAGTAACACTGAATTCAGTATTAATGATACTGAATTGACATAAGATTTATTGAATTTACTTAATTTGGACAAATGTAGTTTGTAAACTGGTGTGCTTTTACTCTGAAGGCAAATAAATTCTTTTAAAAAAGAAGAACAGGAATTTTTCCGTGTGGATTTAAAAAATAAAAATATTTTCTTTAAGTCTCCTTGTGTCATTCTTGCCCCTTCCAATCCGTCCTCCATAATAACTCAGGAATGGCCATTCTGAAATATACATTTATTCTTAAAACTTTTATTGGTCAAGAATATATTCAGATAACAGAAAACCTAACTTAAATCACTTGAATGGACTTATTTTGAATAACAAATCTGGAGAGGGCTGCAGGCTTTGCTTGAGTAGCTCGATAGTGTCATTACTGTGTTATCTGGGATGTTTTTGGCCTTTCTTTTAGGGTTACAGGATGGCTGGCACAGTTTTGTACATGCTGGATTTAAGGCAAGAACAAACTCTGGATATCAGAAAATTAAGAGCTTTGCCAGAAGCCTTTTCAAGTGGGTTTGCATTTCACTGGCCAGAAGTGTATGAATGTGGCCATCCTTCATCGGAGTTGAGGCTTAGAATGTGAGCTTTGACGTTTCCTAGCTTCAGTAATAAAGGTAGGCAAGGGAGGGAGGAATGTCGTTTACCATTTTTCTCCCCTGCTGAAAATCCTTTACTAGTTTCCTAACGTCTTCAATCTTTCTGCTTCCCTTATAAGAGTTCAATTTTTTGTATCCGCCCCCCCCCCCCCCAACTAGGTAGTGAGTTTCTGGGAAAGAGTTGAACATTGGTTATTAGTAATGTCTATCACATAATAATAGAATCTCAGTAAATGTTTGCTTAGTTTTGGGTGTTTCCTATATGTCAGTTCATTTTTATGAGTTGTTTACACCTCTAAATGTTCCTATTTCCCAGTGAACTTTTAAGGGAAAAAAGATTCTCTTCAGTTTTAAATTTCAGATATATAGTTTTTATGCCTTAATTGACCTTTCATGTTTACTTTGAAGAGAAATTGAGGTTGTCTTAAAAATTAGTTGGAAATATTTCCTGTTTGTTTAATGTTGTAGAGATGTTCATGGTTTAGAATTTTCAACAAGATTTTTATACTTACCATTTTTAATAGCAACTGATAATGTGGAAAACAAACAAAACCATCTTAGAACCACAGAGTTTTTGCCTCATAAATCCTAAGCTTGGAACTGAAGAAGCCAGTAACCTGGAAATGCCAGTGGATGCAGATAGAAAAACCCTGCAGAAAGCCTGCTGTCTCTAGTCAAAGGATCAGGGAGGGGCAAGCTAGCAAGACAGAAACTATTTTTTTTAATACAGTAGCCTCTCTGCTTTTGCCCACTACCACAGAAAACATGGTAGCTTCATCCAAATCACCAAAGGCCACGTGGGGAGCCTGGACTTCATCTCTGCCAGTTTATAAGGAAGTACCACTGACCTGAACCCCACCCCACTGCGCTGATATCAGAGAAGGCCTAATGGAGAGTCATGACTTTTACCTTTGCTCAGCATGAAGCCTCTTCCTCAATTTCAGGTATTAACAGAAGATAACTAGGAAGCCTGGACTACTTCTACCTGGGAGTAACTAGGCAACAAACAACATCCCCCTTTCTGCTTCTAAATTAGTATCTCTGGAAAGTTTAAGATCTAAGGTCTTATAATAACCAGTTATATCTGTTTCAGTTATAAAGTGGCATGTCATTCCTAGAACCCAGACTATCTCCAGTGCAAAAAAGACAGTAGATACCAACTGAGTTGCCATAGATGCTAGAATTATACAGATTATAAGCAGTTGTCATTAAATGCTTCAATGGGCAGTTAAGAACATGCTTTTGAATTTGAAACAAAAACATAGAAAGTATCTGCACAAAAAGAGTAAGTCTCAGAAATGGAAGATGTAAAGAAGAACCCACCTCATGCAAAGAGTCGACTCATTGGAAAAGACCCTGATGCTGGGAGGGATTGGGGGCAGGAGAAGGGGATGACGGAGGATGAGGTGGCTGGATGGCGTCACCAACTCGATGCACATGAGTTTGGGTGAACTCCGGGAGTTGGTGATGGACAGGGAGGCCTGGCGTGCTGTGATTCATGGGGTCGCAAAGAGTCGGACACAACTGAGCAACTGAACTGAACTGAAAGAAGAACCAAATGAAAATTTTAGTAATGAAAAGTATAATAACCAAAATAAAAACCCTGGATTGATTCAGGAGAAGAATGGATGGAACAGAGGAAGGAATCCGTAAATCTAAAAGTAAAACAATACAAGCTACACAAACTGAACAATAGAGAGGAAACAGACCTGGGGAAAAAACAGTCCAGCTACAGGGACCTCTTGGGCTGTAACAGAGTTTGGTATCCATGTCACCAGGGAACCAGAAGGAAAGGAGGAGGGCAAGGCTGGAAAAGTATTTGAAGATACATTTTCTGAAAACTTCCCCCAGTGAGCAAAGACAAACCTCAATTCAAGAAGCCAAGTGAATTTAAAGAAGATAAGTCCAAAGAGATCCATACCAACTGTATAGAGTCTGACTTTGGAAAACTAAAGATAAATCTTGAAAGCTTTGAGGAAAGGCACCTTACATATGCTACTGTTAAGTCGCTTCAGTCGTGTCCGACCCTGTGCGACCCATAGACAGCAGCCCACCGGGCTCCCCCGTCCCTGGGATTCTCAAGGCAAGAACACTGGAGTGGATTGCCATTTCCTTCTCCAACCTTACATACAGAGGAAGATAATTTGAATAACAGAAGAGACCAGAAGGAAGTGGCACAGTTTTCAAATACTGAAAGAACTGTCAACATAGACTATACTATATGGTGAAACTATCCTTCAGGAATGAAGGAGGAACCAAAACATTTTCAAATGAAGGAAAACTAAGGACATTTGTCATCTACAGGCCAATGCTAAAATGAATGTTTAAAGGAAGTTCTGTAAACCATTAAAGGAGAATCTTGGAACATCTGAAAGAAAATACAGTAAGTGAAAAATAAGAGTAAGCAGAAAGCAATATTGTGTTACTTAAATGTGGACTTAAATTTGTTGTGAATATATGTTGCAACCACTGGAAAAACCACTAAAATTTAAAAAAAATATATAATTGATATGCCAAGAGATAAGATAAAATAGGATCATATAAAATGCTCAAGTAAAACCAGAGAAGGCAGGTAAAGAGTGGAAAACAAAAACAAAAGAAGGAAAAAAGAACAAGGTAACAGATGTAGTATATGTTAATCCATCTATACCAATAGTCATTTTATTTATTTATTTAAGTTTTTATTTGTTTGACCCTGTCACATAGCTTTTGGGATCCTAGTTCTTCAACTAGGTATCAAATCTTGATTCCCTGCTGTGGAAATGTAGAGTCCTAACCACTGTACCACCAGAGAATTGCCCTGGTAGTCACTTTTTAAATGTGAATGGTCAAAATATGGTAATTAAAAGAGATTATCGAGTAGATTAAAAAAGTAAGATCTAACTATATGTTGTCTACAGAAATATTTAGGTATAAATCTAACAAAATATGTGTAAAGTCTATATGAGGAAAACTTAAAATTCTGAAGAAGGGAATCAAGATCTAAGTAAATGGAGAGATATTCCAGGTTCATGGATAGCAATACTCGATATTGTTAAGATATCAATAGCAATTGCTATTCAGATGTGCAGCGCAACTCCGGTTCACCTTCTTTTCTGTACAGCCTATCTCCTCATACTCCTTAGGGCTCTTGTAATCTTCTTTGTCTCTGATAGTCTAGAACTGGATGAAAATGTGCCTGTTGTTTATCTTTTTAAATTTATTGTGCTGGGTACATGATGGACCCTTTCAATCTGGATACTTATATCCCTGAATTCTGGGAAAATTTATTACTTTTTATACAAATCCTATGTAATGTTCGTAGGATTTGTATAAAAAGTAATTTTCCCAGAATTCAGGGATGTAATGTTCTCCCACCCTTCCTTCATTTTATCTGTCTCTGCAGTTTTTTGTGTGTGTCTACGCTTACTCCTTGGAAGGAAAGTTATGACCAACCTAGATAGTATATTCAAAAGCAGAGACATTACTTTGCCAACAAAGGTTCATCTAGTCAAGGCTATGGTTTTTCCTGTGGTCATGTATGGATGTGAGAGTTGGACTGTGAAGAAGGCTGAGCGCCGAAGAATTGATGCTTTTGAACTGTGGTGTTGGAGAAGACTCTTGAGAGTCCCTTGGACTGCAAGGAGATCCAACCAGTCCATTCTGAAGGAGATCAGCCCTGGGATTTCTTTGGAAGGAATGATGCTAAAGCTGAAACTCCAGTACTTTGGCCATGTCATGTGAAGGGTTGACTCATTAGAAAAGACTCTGATGCTGGGAGGGACTGGGGGCAGGAGGAGAAGGGGATGACAGAGGATGAGATGGCTAGATGGCATCACTGATTCAATGGACGTGAGTCTGGGTGGACTCCGGGAGTTGGTGATGGACAGGGAGGCCTGGCGTGCTGCGATTCATGGGGTCGCAAAGAGTCAGACACCACTGAGCGACTGAACTGAACTGAACCAACCTTCTTTCTTTTTCCATTTCTGGAACATTGCCTTGGCTATATAACTTCCAGACATCTATTGAATATTTAATTTCAACTGTCAAAATTCTAATTTTGGAGACCTGTTTCTTGTTCTCTTGTTTTGTTTTCAATAAAATACAGTGTTGATTTCTGGATGCCCTCTAGAATAAAAATTTTTTAATATTATTTTCTAGGTAGTATCTGTTTCAGTCAGTGTGTTAAGTCACTCAGTCATGTCCAACTCTTTGAGACCCCATGGGCTGTAGCTCACCAGGCTCCTGTGTCTATGGAATTCTACAGGCAAGAATACTGCAGTGGGTAGCCATTCCCCTCTCCAGGGCATCTTCCTGACCCAGGAATCAAACCTGGGTCTCCCGCATTGCAGGCAGATTCTTTACCATCTGAGCTACCAGGGAAGCCCCATTTTCAGCCAAGATCCCCACCCCCCTCTTTTTTTTCTGCTATCTTAGATTTACCTTTCCTCTCAAGGGTCTTAGTATTTGATCCTTGGATGTTTTTACATATCTAAATGTTGAGTCCCTTGGTAGAAAGCTATCTCTGTGGGGAATTATCCTGATTATCCTCAGTCTGAGTCTGACTCCTTTGATTGGTACTGACTTGTTCTCCAGAGGATCCTGTGGTTCTCCCAGTGATAACACTTTGCACACATGACAGGGGAAAGGGGCTGGAAGTGACAGTGTTCCCCAACAAGACTTACAGTGAATTCTCTTTAGCTCTTCCTCATGGTGTCCTGGGCCCTGGATGTCTCCTTTTCACTTACTGCTGAGATGTGGAGATGTGTAGGAGGAGGGATTTAGGGCCCCTTTATGCAGTCTTTCAACGTCTCTTTGTTACATGGAACCTTATCTGCATCATCTGTTACAACCTGATGTCAGTTCTGAGTCCCTCCTGGGTTTTCTGGGGCAAGCTGGTTTGCTTCCTCTATCCTGTGAAATCAGTTACTGCTCTATTTCATTTCTCACAAAGGTTTTTCAAATGGCTCATGGAGATGATACCAGATAATACACCATTAGTTTATATGGATCAAATGAAGTTACGTGTGTAAGAGATGCATAACAGAGTACCTGGCATGGAGTAGTCATTCTATATTCCCAACACGATGATGACAAAAGAAAGTCTCCTCTGTTGCTGTCTTTATGGACTTATTTTTTAAATATTCATTTCAGAAAAGAAGTGGGAGAGAAATGAAATTAATTTATGCCTTAATTCTGCCATTTTAATGTCCTAATTACTAGAGATTATAATACCTGATAATTATAACTAAAATTTTTTTAACAATGTTTTGACAATTTTCATAAGTTTTTTAGCCCAGATAAGTTTTATGATCGATCTTGCCTAATCCCTCTTCCCTTTAAATACCTTTAAAATTTTCATTGGAATTGTCACGTTGTTTCATCACTGAGTTGTGTCCTACTCTTTGTGACCCCATGGACTGGAGCACACCAGGTTCCTCTCTACTATCTCCCAGAGTTTGTTCAAATTCATGTCTGTTGAGTCAGCGATGCTATCCAGCCATTTTGTCCTCTGCTGCTTCCTTCTCCTTTGACTTCAGCCTTTCCTAGCATAAGAGTCTTTTCCAATGAGTCGGCACTTTGCATCTGGTGGCCAAAGTACTGGAGCTTCAGCATTAGTCCTTCCAATGAATATACAGGGTTGAATTCCTTTAGAATTGCCTGGTTTGACCTCCTTGCTGTCCAAGAGACTCTCAAGAGTCTTCTCCAGCACCTCAATTGGAAAGCCATCAATTCTTCAGTGCTCTGCCTTTTTTATGGTCCAGCTCTCACATTCATACATGACTACTAGAAAAACCATAGATTTGACTGTTCAGACCTTGGTTGGCAAAGTGATGTCTCTGCTTTTTTATATGCTGTCTAGGTTTGTCCTAGCTTTCCTTCCAAGGAGCAAGCATATTTTAATTTCAGGGCTGCAGTCACTGTCTGTAGAAATTTTGGAGCCCAAGAAAATAAAATCTGTCACTGCTTCCACTTCTGCCCCTTCTATATGCCATGAAGTGATGGGACCAGATGCCGTGATCTTAGTTGTTAAATGTTGAGTTTCAAGCTAGCTTTTTCCCTTTCATCTTTCTCTCTTTATCAAGAGGCTCTTTAGTTCCTCTTCACTTTCTGCCATTGGAGTACTATCATTGGCCTATCGGAGTTTGTTGATATTTCTCCCAGCAGTCTTGATGCCAGCTTTTGATTCATCCATCCTGGCATTTCCCATGATGTACTCTGCATAAAAGTTAAATAAACAGGGTGACAATATACAGCCTTGTCATACTCCTTTCTCGATTTTGAACCAGTTCATTGATCCATGTCCAGTTCTAACTATTGTTTCTTGACCAGCATGCAAGTTTCTCAGGAGACAGGGAAGGTGGTCTGGTATTCGCATCTCTTTTAATAATTTTCTACAGTTTGTTGTTATCCACAGAGTCAGAGGCTTGATTGTAGTCAAGGAAGTAGAGTAGATGTTTTTTTCTGAAATTCTCTTGCTTTCTCTAAGGTCCAAGGTATGTTGGCAATTTGATCTCTGTTTCCTCTGTCTCTTCAAAACCCAGCTTGTACATCTGAAAGTTCTTATTTCACATACTGCTGAAGCCTAGCATGAAGGATTTTGAGCATTACCTTGCTAGCATGTGAAATAGGCACAATTGTACAATTGTTTGAACATTCTTTGATATTACCCTTCTTTGGGATTACAACGAAAACTGACTTTTTCCAGTCCCATGGCCACTGTTGAACTTTATAAATTTGCTGACATATTGATCATCTCTAAGGATTTGTATTAGCTCAGCTGGAATTCCATCGCTTTCACTAGGTTTGTTCACAGTAATGCTTCCTAAGGCCCACTTGACTTCACACTCCAGGATGTCTGGCTCTTGATGAGTCACCACACCATTGTGGTTATCTGGGTTGTTAAGACTTTTTTGGTACAGTTTTTCTGTATATTCTTGCAACCTCTTAGTATCTTCTACTTCCGTTAAGTCCTTGCTATTTCTGTCCTTTATCATGTCCATCCTTGCATGAAATGTTACTTAGACAGCTCCAGTTTTCTTGAAGAGATCTCTAGTCCTACCCATGCTATTGTTTTCCTCTATTTTCTTGCATTGTGCATTTAAGAAGGCCTTCTTATCTCTCCTTGCTATTCTCTAGAACTCTTCATTCAGTTGGGTTTATCTTTCCCTTTCTCCCTTGCCTTTCACTTTTCTTCTTTCCTCAGCTATTTGTAAAAAGCTCCCGAGACAACCACTTTGCCTTCTTGCATTTCTTTTTCTGTGAGATGGTTTTGGTCACTGCCTCCTGTACAATGTTATGAACCTCTGTCCATCCTTCTTCAGGCACTCTGTCTACCAGATCTGATCCTTTTAGTCTATTCATCACTTTTACTGTATGGTGGCTTAGATGGTAAAGAATTTGCCTACAATGCAGGAGCCCTGGGTTCGATCCTTGGGTCAGGAAGAGCCCCTGGAGAAGGGAATGGCAATCCACTCCAATATTCTTGCCTGGAGAATTCCATGGACAGGGGAGCCTGGTGGACTACAGTCCATGGGGTCACAAAGAGTCGGACATGACTGAGCAACTAACACAATACAACTGTATAATTATAAGGTATTTGATTTAGGTCATAGCTGCATGGCCTGGTGATTTTCCTTACTTTATTCAATTGAAGCCTGAATTTTGCAGTAAGGAGTTCATGATCTGTGCCACAGTCAGCTCCAGGTCTTATTTTTATTGACTGTATAGAGCTTCTCCATCTTTGACTGCAAAGAACATAATCAATCTGATTTTAGTATTGACTATCTGGTGATGTCCATGTGTAAAATCATCTTTTATGTTTTTGGAAAAGGGTGTTTGCTGTGACCAGTGTGTTCTCTTGACAAAACTCTGTTAACCTTTACCCTGCTTCATTTTGTACTCCAAGGCCAAACTTGCCTGTTACTCCAGAAATCTCTTGACTTCCTACTTTTGCATTCCAATACCCTACGATGAAAAGGACATAGTTTTTGGTGTTAGTTCTAGAAGGTGTTGTAGCTCTTCATAGACCTGGTCACACAAGCATTGTACATGTGCTTTAAGCAATACACTTAAAACAAGCAGTGATACATGTCATGAATAGTTATATTCTGTGAGAACTTCACTAGAGAATTTTTTTTTTTTCATCCTGATCATTGGGGTCAAAAGTGTGGTTATAAGAAAAACAACAACTTTCCATTTTTATAGAAAGAAAAAATTTGGTAAGCAGTGCACTTGAATAGTTGTATGGTTCTTACAGGCCTGCCTCCCTGGTGGCTCAGGTAGTAAAGAATCCTCCTGAAATGGGGGAGACCTAGGATAAGTCCCTGGGACAGGAAAGTCCCCTGGAGAAGGGAGTGGCTACTCCACTCCAGTATTCCTGCAAGAAGAATTCCATGGACAGAGGAGCCTAGCAGGCTACAGTCCATGGGTTCACAAAGAGTCAGACACCACTGAGCGAATGTTTGAGTTTTAAGTTTCTTACAGGCCTGATCCAGATATTGATAGTTTATGGTGAATGGTATTGGATTCGTGATCTCCAAAGAAGAAGAATTTGGGATCAGGGGATCAGGCTTGATCACTCAAGAGCTTTTGTATAGGAGAGTTTTATTAAAGTATGAAAAAGGGACAGAGAAATCTCACATAGACATCAGAAGGGGGACAGAGAGTGCCCTGCTTGCTAGTCTTTAGCAAGGAAATTATATTCTTTTTAATTCATTATTACAATAAATCAAAAGAAAGTCTCAAGTTTGTGAAAATTTTACCAGACCCACTCCCACAATTTACATTTTGGGATAACAGGATTAGAACTTAACAGTAGAAAGATCCTACCAAACACACATTTCTGACAAAATGTGGCCCACTGGAGAAGGGAATGGCAAGCCACTTCAGTACTGCCTTGAGAACCCCGTGAACAGCATGAAAAGGCAAAAAGATAGGACACTTAAAGCTGAATTCCCCAGGTCAGTAGGTGCCCAATATGCTACAGGAGAAGAGTGGAGAAATAACTCCAGTAAGAATGAAGAGACGGAGCCAAAGCAAAAACAACACCCAGTTGTGGATGTGACTGGTGATGAAAGTAAAGTCTGATGCTGTAAAGAGCAATATTGCATAGGAACTTGGAATGTTACGTCCCTGAATCAAGGCAAATTGGAAGAGGTCAAACAGGAAATGGCAAGAGTGAAAGTTGACATTTTAGGAATCAGTGAACTAAAATGGACTTGAATGGGTAAATTTAACTCAGATGACCATTATACCAACTACTGTAGGCAAGAATCCCTTAGAAGAAATGGAGAAGCCACACAATAAAAGAGACCAAAATGCAGTACTTGGATGCAATCTCAAAACGACAGAATGATCTCTGTTCGTTTCCAAGGCAAACCATTCAATATCATAGTAATCCAAGTCTATGCCTCAACCAGTAATGCTGAAGAAGCTGAAGTTGAATGGTTCTATGTAGACCTACAAGGCCTTCTAGAACTAACACCCAAAAGAGATGTCCTCTTCATGATAGGGGACTGGAGTGCAAAAGTAGGAAGTCAAGAAATACCTAGAGTAACAGGCAAATTTGGCCTTGGAGTACAAAACGAAGCAAGGCAAAGGCTAACAGAGTTTTGCCAAGAGAGCGTACTGGTCATAGCAAACACCCTCTTCCAACAACACAAGAGAAGACTCTACACATGGACATCACCAGATGGTCAATACTGAAATCAGATTGATTATATTCTTTGTAGCCAAAGACGGAGAAGCTCTATACAGTCAGCGAAAACAAGACCAGGAGCTGACTGTGGCTCAGATTGTGAACTCTTTATTGCCAAATTCAGACTTAAACTGAAGAAAGTAGTGGAAACCACTAGACCATTCAGGTATGACCTATATCAAATCCCTTACAATTATACAGTGGAAACAACACATAGATTCAGGGGAATCTATTTGTCAAATAGATTTGACAAATAGATCTGATAGAGTGCCTGAAGAACTATGGATGGAGGTTCGTGACATTGTATAGGAGGCAGGGACCAAGACCATCCCCATGGAAAAGAAATGCAAAACAGCATAATGGTTGTCTGAGGTGGCCTTACAAATGACTGAGAAAAGAAGAGAAGCGAAAGGCAAAGGAGAAAAGAAAAAACATACCCATTTGAATGTAGAGTTCCAAAGAATAGCAAGAGATATTAGCAATATCTAGCAATAGCAAGCAGAGATAAGAAAGCCTTCTTCAGTGATCAATGCAAAAAAAAAAAAAAAAAATAGAGGAAAACAGAATGGAAAAGACTAGAGATCTCTTCAAGACAATTAGAGATACCAAGGGAACATTTCATGCAAAGATGGGCACAGTAAAGGACAGAAATGGTATGGACCTAACAGAAGTAGAAAATACTGAGAAGAGGTGGCAAGAATAAACAGAAGAATTATACAAAAAAAGAGCTTCACAACCCAGATAATCATGATGGTGTGATCACTCACCTAGAGCCAGACATCCTGGAATGTGAAGTCAAGTGGGCCTTAGAAAGCATCACTCCAAACAAAGCTAGTGGAGGTAATGGAATTCAGTTGAGCTATTTCAAATCCTAAAAGATGATTTTGTTAAAGCATTCCACTCTATATGCCAGCAAATTTGCAAAACTCAGCAGTGGCCACAGGACTGGAAAAGGTCCGTTTTCATTCCAGTCCCAAAGAAAGGCAATGCCAATAATGTTCAAACTAGTGCACAATTGAACTCATCTTACATGCTAGTAAAGTAATGCTCAAAATTCTCCAAGCCAGGCTTCAACATTATGTGAACCATGACCTTCCAGACGTTCAAGCTGGATTTAGAAAAGGCAGAGGAACCAGAGATCAAATTGCCAACATCCACTGGATGACCGAAAAAGCAAGAGAGTTCCAGAAAAACTGCTTCTCCTCTATTGCCAAAGCCTTTGTGTGGATCACAACAAACTGGAAAATTCTTAAAGAGATGGGAATATCAGACCACCTGACCTGCCTCCTGAGAAAGCTGTATGCAGGTCAGGAAGCAACAGTTAGAACTGGACATGGAAAAACAGACTGGTTCCAAATCGGGAAAGGAGTATTTCAAGGCTGTATATTGTCATCCTGCTTAGTACATCATGGGAAATACTGGGCTGGATGAAACACAAGCTTGAATCAAGATTGCCAGGAGAAACATCAGTAACCTCAGATTCAGAGATGACACCACCCTTATGGCAGAAAGCAAAGAAGAACTAAAGAGCCTCTTGATGAAAGTGAAAGAGGAGAGTTAAAAAGTTGACTTAACATTCAGAAGACTAAGATCTTGGCATCCTGTCCCATTACTTTATGGCAAATATATGGGGAAACAGTGGAAAGTAACAGACTTTATTTTCTTGGGCTCCAAAATCACTGCCGATGGTGACTACAGCCATGAAATTAAAAGACATTTGCCCCTTGGAAGAAAAACTATGACCAACCTAGACAGCTTATTAAAAAGCAGAAATATTACTTTACCAACAAAGGTCCATCTAGTCAAAGCTATGATTTTTCCAGTAGTCATGTATGGATGTGAGAGTTGGAGTATAAAGAAAGCTTAGTGCCAAAGAATCGATGCTTTTGAACTGTGGTGTTGGAGAAGACTCTTGAGAGTCCCTTGGACTGCAAGGAGATCCAACCAGTCCATCCTAAAGGAAATCAGTCCTGAATATTCATTGGAAGGACTGATGCTGAAGCTGAAACTCCAGTACTTTGGCCACCTGATGCAAGGAATTGACTCATTTGAGAAGACCCTGATGCTGGCAAAGATTGAAGACGGGAGCAGAAGGGGACAACAGAGGATGAGATGGTTGGATGGCATCATGGACTCAATGGACATGAGTTTGTGTAATCTCCAGGAGTTGGTGATGGACAGGGAGGCCTGGTGTGCTGCAGTCCATGGGATTGCAAAGAGTCACACAGGACTGATCGAATGATCGATCAGATTGAACTGAACTGAACCAGACCTACTCCCATAATATACATTCTGTGATACCAGGATTAGTCAGAAGGTTTTCAGGAAGGAGAAACTGTGCTCAGGCAGGATACATTGTTTCTATATAATCCCTAGTACAGAGTTTAAACTGAGTTGTTGTGTAGACATCAGTTCCAAGTGTAAAGAAAATAAACTGTTTCATGTGGCTAAGACTAAGGAATGTAGAGAGAAAAAGCAAAAACAAGACATTTGTCCTTTCGTCCTCCTTGAGAATTCCAGACCCCTGTCTTCTCCTTGAGAATCCCAAATCCCTCTTTCCTTGGGGACCCCTGGACTTCTTATCAACCCACCTAGGAATTGACTCTCTCAGTATTTCACGCCTGTATTCCATTGTCGTCTAGACAGTCCAGTGCAGAGGCCCTTCTTGAATGGGAAATGTGAATTCAAGAGTCAGTTCCCTTCAGCTTTGTTGCACATGTGCTAGTTAAGAGTACTTGATATGGGTTCTTTTATCTAGTTTGGAGAGCCTCCTTTAAATGTTGTCTTTATCAGTGTGTATAATCTCTTAGTAGTTCCCAGGGCATCTGATCTTTATTCAAATATAGATTATTATGATCACATTTAGAAAAGCTTAGAATATTATTCTGCTAATTCAATTAAGCTTTATAATAATGTAACAGAGCACCAAGGAACCATCTTGGACATGGATCATAAATGCTAAGCCTCAGTAAATAGAAACCTTTAATATCCATGAAGGTATACTACTGAGACATAATTTTCCTCTCTAGATCATTCTCCTTTCTACTGAAGTGAAGCCACTCAATTGTGTCCAACTCTTTGTGACCCTGTGGACTGTAGCCTGCCAGGCTTCTCTGTCCATGGGATCTTCCAGGCAAGAATACTGAAGTGGGTTGCCATTTCCTTCTCCTTTCTGTTAAATCCAGCCAAATTAATGCTTATTTGTTCAAAATAAGTCTGGTTCAACAAACATGGCTGATTATTCATGTAATTGCTCATATGGGGTCTTCTAAGTTGGCTGCTGCACTGGAGCCTTTCATTAGGATCTTCAGAGTAAACTTCTAAAAGGCTCTCAAGGCCGAGAAAGCCATGCCCATGGCTTGCCTTCAGATTTTGCCTGTGATATCTCCTTTTTAGACATCCAGAATATCTAGATTCTTGCACATGTCAAGAGACAATCCATTTCATTAGGTTCATAAGTTTGCTCAGAACTCGAGTCTCCAATTTCTGGAGGAACCAGATAGACAGAAAAGGAAAATATTTTAGTTTTACCCAGAGGTGTACATTACCAAATTGTTGTAAATCTTAAGTAGCTTGTAGAAAAGGGCTTTTCAACATCTGAAAAACAAAGATTAGAAGCCAGTAGTATGTCAGACAAGTCATAAAAATTATAATAATATTTAACTGTCCATCTAATCCCATATAGTTAATGTTTGTTCCATTTGAGTCCAGTTTTTTTTCTATTAGTTTTGTCAACCTTGTCTCATGATTAAGGATGATCAGATCAGATCAGATCAGTCGCTCAGTTGTGTCCAGCTCCTTGCAACCCCATGAATCGCAGCACGCCAGGCCTCCCTGTCCATCACCAACTCCCGGAGTCGACCCAGACTCACGTCCATCAAGTCAGTGATGCCATCCAGCCATCTCATCCTCTGTCGTCCCCTTCTCCTCTTGCCCCCAACCCCTCCCCACATCAGAGGCTTTTCCAATGAGTCAACTCTTTGCATGAGGTGGCCAAAGTACTGGAGTTTCAGCTTTAGCATCATTCCTTCCAAAGAAATCCCAGGGCTGATCTCCTTCACAATGGACTGGTTGGATCTCCTTGCAGTCCAAGGGACTCTCAGGAGTCTTCTCCAATACCACAGTTCAAAAGCATCAATTCTTCGGTGCTCAGCCTTCTTCGCAGTCCAACTCTCACATCCATACATGACCACAGGAAAAACCATAGCCTTGACTAGATGGACCTTTGTTGGTAAAGTAATGTCTCTGCTTTTGACAGTGATAATTTCAAGAGGTTTGTAAAGTTTTTGTTAATGTTTGTATGATTTGTCCAGTGAAGTGGTTGTCTTGATCACTGGATTGTAGAACCTATATTCCAGGCGGGAAACATATTTTCTAACCTTTTCCTTTTCACTGTGAAGGCATCAGCCCTGTAGCCAGGGAAGGCTTTAATTCATCAAATAGAAACGGAGGTTTATTAGGGAGCCAGGAAAAGCTAAGCCACCATCTTGGATTTCTCAAAGCCTTGATTTTTTTAAAGTTATAACTATTGTCTATTCATTTAAAATTCACTGATTTAGGAGTAGACTGTTGTCATGTTTTAAGGACATCAGGATAGCAGAAGTCTGACCATCAAGGGTTAACTTTTTGTGGAAGCAGGATGAACTTTATTTATATGTGTCATAATATTCATAGATCCTTGTGAAATGGTACTCAATTACTTTATCAAAGTAACAAAATATTTTTAAAAAATATAGATCATTTAAAGGCAAAGAAATTTACATAGTCTGTTATCAAAAGTCACATTCCAAGAAAATTTTGTATTCTTAACAGAGAAAACAAAATTGCAATGTGATACCAGCTTACTGTTAATAACAAAATTTGTTTATCTAGTTAATTTTAATTTAATCTTAGAAAGTCCTTTCTATAAATCTTGAAGAGGTAGTATTTTTCTAAGGCATCAGAGTGAAACAATAGCTATCTATAATGACAAAAAGGCTCAAGATGACATACATAAAATCTGACTACAGTGCAATTGACAGAAGTAACTTGGTTACTGCTGTGACATGTAACACTTTGAGATAGTAACTAGAATTATGACTAAAAACATTTTACCAGGACATACAAGATCTTTATGAATTCTGTACAATTTCTAGATTATCTGTGTTGGCGACGTATACCATCCAGGATAACCTGAGAAGATTTATTACTTATTTGACCATACTTCCCATGCACCTTCCTATCTCTTCTCTAGGGGCTCTTCCCGACCCAGGAATCGAACCAGGGTCTCCTGCATTGCAGGCGGATTCTTTACTAACTGAGCTGTCAGGGAAGCCTTTTAATACCAAATGAACCTAATTAGTTTAATATCTATCTTCGGGAGGCCTAGGGCCTTCCCAGGTGGTGCTAGTGGTAAAGAACCCGCTTGCCAGTTCTGCCAATGCAGGAGACACAAAAGACACAAGTTCAATCCCTGGGTCAAAGATCTCCTGGAGTAGTAAGTAGCAACCCACTGTAATATTCTTGCTGGGAAAATTCCATGGATAAAGGGACTTGGTGGGCTACAGTTCATGGGGCTGCAAAGGGTCAGACATAACTGAGTGACTGAGCACATTGGGATGCCACTGAAGCATCCCAAAGTTATCCAGAGGTCAAAAGAACTTTATTAGAAATTTGGTCTTAGAAAGTTTCATCAAAAATATAGAGTTTAGAACATTCAGTGAGACAGGATCATAGGTCCCTGTGAAACTGTAGTTACTCATTCAGCCAAAGTAACAATGAAAGATTTCAAAGGTAAATATAGAAGAGATCACTTAGGTAAAGAAACTTACAGTCTGTTATCAAAGGTGGTTCAATATCTCAAGAAAACTTGTATTATGTACAAAATACTTTTCTTGGGGTCCACTTTCCACAAAACTTATCACTCTCTGTATCTCTTATTTTATTTGTCCATTCAGAAACAGCCACCTGTAAGTCAGATTTATTTCCTTTTCCCTTAAAATGTAATTCTGTTCCTCATACCTTCTTTTGCAGCCATCTCCTGCTTCCATGGGCTTCCCTGATGGCTCAGTTGGTAAAGAATCCGCCTGAAATGCGGGAGACCTAGGTTCAATTCCTGGGTCGGGAAGATCCCCTGGAGAAGGGAGAGGCTACCCACTCCAGTAGCCTGGAGAATTCCATGGACTGTATAGTCCATGGGGTCTCAAAGAATCAGACACAACTGAATGACTTTCACTTCACTTCCTGCTTCCTTTACATATTGAAATATTTCCCTTATCATTTTGGTAGCTTTAATTATGTGTTGTCATTTTTAACACTTAAAAAAAAAACCCTCTCTCTAGTGAGAAACAAGAAGAAAGCAATTGTGAACTGTTTGTCATGTTGGCATTCTCTGATTAGCAAACTTAAGAACATGTTCTGTAACCTCCAAAACATGCATTTTCCAAAAGCATAAATTCTTTTCTCAAAGTGGCACAAGACATGTTTAATAAATGCAAGCGTCCTTAGTTTCTCTCTTTCAAGAAGACACCAGTAGGTAAATTTAGATTTGTTTTATTTGTAAGCACTTACTTTTCTTTAAGCCAATTAAGTAGAGCTCATTTACACATTAACCCCAGCAATATTTTCCAAAGACAAAGAAACATACTGAGAGATACATATATCCAGACAGAGATCTCATTTCATTTTTTTGTATTTATCAGGCATTGCAGTTAAATTTATTAGTTTATAAATAACAGAATAGTCAAATTTACACATTTGATTTAAAATCTTCTTTTTTTCCCCTTGGCTTGAAGTTTTACTAAGTATCCCAATGCTGACGTCCCAGGAAAACTGGGCTGTATTTGTACTTCAAGGACACGATAAGAATTAACTTCAAGTTTTCTTCTGAGAATATTTTTATTCTCTGAGAGATAGTGTTCTGAAAAAAAGTATTGTATCAAGCTAGCTTTCTCTAACTGCACATGCAAAAAGAACAAGTTTTGGAATTTCAAAACAGTTTCATCTCAACTGATTTTTTCTGGAGCCTAATGAATATTGTGACCACATGATGTTAAATTATTTTTTCCTTATTTTTAAGTTTATAATTATTGGTTGACCAGTCTGCAAAAATTTTCTAGGGGTCTGTCAGATGAAATTCAAGGAGCACTTCTCATGTTGAGTCAAATTATTACTACTATATACTCACTGGCAAAACCAAAGGAAACCAAATCCTTGCCAGCCAAACAGAAGCCACAAAGCAAAAAAAAAAAAAAAGCAAAACTCAAATAGCCCAAGGCTTAAATTGGCTTCCAAGTCCCCCTAAGCCTGTGGCCTTAGTCCAAGTGGCACCTTACAAACAGGATGAAAAAAATCCTCCAAAGGGAACATAAGGTTCGCCAGACAGACAAGGTCAAGTGGCCTCAGAGTGTATGCCGGAGGACTTACCAAAGTGCTGGCAGAGGTGTCATGACATCCAAAATGCTACTTTTCTCCTTCCTCAGAATATTTTCTCAGCAGGAAGTCAGGACTGTTGTGGGCAGGAGAAGGGGATGTCCTCAAGGGAAAGGTAGCTTTGGCAGCTGCTAGGGAAGCCTCTCTCCTATCTTCCATCCCTGCCCCTATACACCAACTACCAAAATGGAAGTCTGGATATGATTGGGAGATGGCCCTGTGGTGGGGGAATGCCTGGCCATTTGGCCTCCAGAGGCATCTCCCAACCACCCTCTGTCCAACCCCCCCCACCCCCCCCCCCCAACCCCATCTCCAGAGGCTGGCTTGGAGAAAAACTCAGTCTAATCAAGCCTAGCAGCCCCACAGGGCCACCTGCCCACCAGTCAATCCCAGACGAGCCCCCAAAATTCTGTTGCCAGAACTCAGCCTCTGTTCACTGGTGCCAAAGAGAAACATAGAGAGTTTTGGGTGCAGTAGAAAAGGGTAGCTTTTATTGCTTTGCCAGGCAAAAGGGGCCACAGTGAGCTAAGGCCCTCAAGACTGTGTTGAACCATCCTTCCTCCGCCCCACCGCGGGAGAGGTAGTGAGAAGTTTCAGTGTTTAAGGAGAAGGAAGTGATCAGCTCAAGGACAGTTCTTGGATTGGTTGGCACCAAGGTGAAGTTTCAAGCATCTCCAATTTTGTTTCAACCAGTTCACGATCTATGTTCTTGTGGTCAGCAATTTTTATCTGGGGATGGGGGGTGCTGCTTCCTGTAAAAACAATCTAGGAATATGTGTCAGGTCTTTATATCCTTCAGGGAACTGGGAGTTTGGTAACTGTGCTATGTGGCAGAATTATAGTCTAAATTGTTACCAGTTCCTTAGCCCAACAGCTATTCTTTGTTTCTACATCTTCACATTTCCCAATCACTAACTCTTGAGTCAGCATTTTGCTTCAAAAGGCAAGGACACAGGGGTTTGTACAGTTTCAAGGGTAGGGGTGAGTCCAGAGGTCAGGCTGGAGGGGTGGCTTAGATGTTTTGCCCACCCAAGTGGTGCTGTGTGCAGGGGGCATGTACAGTATCCTGCTTTTGCTCTGGGCTCTTCAGAAGTAACAGTTGAATTTCTTGGTCTCCTTTGTTCAGAATTTGCCCTACCTGTGCTTGCATTTTTAGTCCCATTTAGTTTCTCTGTATTCTGTTGCTGTAAGAGAAGCACGTCGAGCTGCAAGCACTGCAGCACTGCAACAAAGGGTCCCAGCCTGTCCCATTCTTATGTTGGTAAAAGTGAAACTGTTAGTGGCTCAGTTCCTTCTGTCAGACTCTTTGTGACCTCATTGACTTAGCCAGCTAAGCTCTTCTATCCATTGGAATTCTCCAAACAAGAATACTGGGGTGGGTAGCCATCCCCTCCTCCTGGGGATCTTCAGAACCCAGGGATGGAACCCAGGTATCCTGCATTGCAGGCAGGTTCTTTAAGTTCTGAGCCAAGTACATGCCAAAGTTTAACCATTCCATTCCCAGTCAATAGACATTTAGATGTTTTCCAATTTCTGCTGTTACAAATTTGTGGTAAATAAATTTTGCGTGACGGTTTTCCTACAGATTAAATTATGTCCTCACGATAAATCCTTGCAATGAAAAGGATTGAAGAGTTATGGTCATACTTGGGCTCTTGTTTTCCAAATTTTACCCATTAACTCCTACCTACAGTTAAAGTAAATTTTCCACTGAACTCTCAGAAGCACGTTAGAAGAATTCTAAATATAAGTTTTGCATAGACATTTAAAAATTTTAGAAATATTTACTTCACATACAACTTTTGGGAAACACAGCAAGCAGGTCTCTCATTTTCAACTTGCTTCTACAAATTCTCAAACTTACGATGTATAAAAGCAATTGAACTCATAAAGTCATGGTGGAAATGTGGGAAGTACAGAATTAAGCAATAATTACTGCCTGTAACAGGTAACAGATGTTGGGCATGCATGCAGACAGGCAACAAAAGCGTCTAAGAATTTTCCAACTTAAACTCTTTTCAAAACCTTCGAGTAGGTATTTTTGGTAAGGCAGTAAGTGAAAAAAATGAGAACACATATCTGAACATAAGTGGACTATTTTACAGGTTTTTTTGAGTGTGAACACTGGAAAACAGTCAACTATTCTATTTCACTAACCTACTACCTGAGAACATCTTTAAAAGTTCGATATAGTATCACTGGTCTAGGGCCCCAAAATACAGTTGGCTGGACCTCGGGTCCTAGACGTACTGAATCAGGGTCCTCCAGCCTTGCCAGGTTTCTTCAGGTCAACCCTAGCCTTCCTCCTCAGGTGCGTCAATACAGGCTCTGAGTGGCGGCTGACATGGCGAACAGGTGAGCAGGGTAAGACTGCCTCAGATTTCTATTCTGATCTTCAGCTCAGTTCAGTTTAGAGATTCTGATCTTAGTCTTCAGCTAAACAGCCAGATTTCCGACTCGTCGAAGAAAAAAGCACTAATAAATTAGTGCTGCATTAACACTCAGCCTTGAAGGTTAAGATTTATCAGTGAGCTGCGCCTCCACAACAACACAGAACCCACGCCTACGCCCTCCTCTCCATCCTCGTCCCCCTCCTTCCCTGTGAAACAGGACGCAGCCAGTCCTCCGCCCGGCGAGCGACAGTGACGTCAACCTCAAGAAGCGCAGGAGGGGTCTTTTCCCCTCCAAGGGTTAGGGTCTTTTCCCCGCGCTGTTCCAATGCCTCTTTGGGAGGTTTCGGTGTGGGCGAAACTACAGTTCCCAGCAGCCCTTGCGTCGGGGGAGTTGGCCCGAACTACAGTTCCCAATGGTCTTTGCGGCGGGGGCGGGAAGCCTGGGCGGCGCGAGGGAGGCTGGGGGCCGCGGGCCTAGCGGGCTGCTCTTCCCGGGAAGCGGCGTGCATCCCTTTACGCCCGCGGCGTCGGTGGCTCGGCGGCGTAGTCGGCGGCTCAGCGGTCACGCGGCGGCGGGTCACGGCGGCGCGGGGCTGACGGCCGGCCGGGCGGGGGAGGCGGCCGCGGAGACCGCAGCGCGGGTGCCGGCAGGCGGGCGGTCGCGGAGATGGGAGACCCAGGGTCTGAGGTGAGTCGCGGGCTGGGCCGGGTGTGCTGCAGGCTCAGAGGGTGCGGACTGGGCCTGGGGGCCTATGACCCGGGATCCGGAGCCTGGGGGCCCAGGGGCGTGGGCCTGGGCCGGGGGCAACAATGGCCGCCCGGCCCGGCCCCGGGGCCGCGGCTGGGCCCGGGCGCGGCGCGGGTTCCGAGGCCCGTTGGCCCCGTGGGCAGGCTTCCTTCCTCGGGAGAAGGGGCCGGCGGGGGCCTGCGGTCCCGGGACTGGGGCTCCGGGCGGTCTCCTCGAGAGCTCTGCCTTTTCATTCCCTTTGGAAAAATCGCCTCCTGCGAGCCATGGCTGTCTGGATAACTGTGTTTTGGCTTATTTTATAGATAATAGAATGTATCCCTCCAGCTGGGCCTGAGGCGTCCGAGTCAACCGTGGAGGAAAACGAAGATGACATCCAGTTTGTGAGTGTAAGTAGCAGCGGTATTTGGGGTTTTCCGAGTCAGAGATTGTGCGGGACAAGCCGCGATGTGATTTCCCCTCGCCTGTTCACTCATCGTCCAGCAAACGTGTGGACGTCTCATACCGACTGGACACTTTGGAGCAGGTCACAGGAGCAGGTATCAGACTGGACAGTGTGGAGCAGGACACAGGAGTGGGTATCAGAGTGGACACCGTGGAGTAGGGCACAGGAGTGGGTATCAGAGTGGACACCGTGGAGCAGGCACAGGAGTGGGTATCAGCGTGGACACCATGGAGCAGGACACAGGAGTGGGTATCAGAATGGACACCGTGGAGCAGGGCACAGGAGCGGGTATCAGAGTGGACACCGTGGAGCAGGGCACAGGAGCGGGTATCAGTGGACACCGTGGACCAGGGCACAGGAGTGGGTATCAGAGTGGACACCGTGGACCAGGTCACAGGAGTGGGTATCAGAGTGGACACCGTGCAGCAGGACACAGGAGTAGAGCGTTTGCCCAGAGAGAGGTCTCGGCCGCTCCCTTAGCCATCCCAGAGACTGTGGCCTGTGGGCCTGTTGAACCCTGGATCATGCCTCCCCCTCTCCTTTGTACATGGAGCCGCTGGTGTGCACAGGGTTCTGGTCTCCTAAGACTGTGTTTGAATTGAGACCAGAGTAACTTCTGCAAGATGGCCCCCAGGTTAGGGAGAAGGGGCGGCTAGTGAGGGGGAAGGAGGCGGGCTGCAGGAGGTCAGCATCAGAGCCTGTATGTCTCTGTAGAGTGGGGGAAGGTGCCCTGAAGACCTCACTGAGCTCTGAGGTCACCCTGTTACATCACAGTCCCGCAGGCCAGGTTCACAGTGAGGGGCCTGCATCACAGGAGCATCCTCTATCTTTCTGTGTTTATCCCCTTCTGACAGAGTTTTCAAGCATGAGGGAGTGGAAGTGTGCAGAATCCTGCTCCCCGCTGCAGACCTATGGAATCAGGATTTGTAGGTAGGGCCCAGGAATCCTCATGTTGTTGCAGGGGTATAGGAAGCTCTGAACACAGTTAGAAAAACATTGGTTGCAATAACCAAAGGAGGTGCTGTGATATATTTGGGGATAATTTCCACCTCAGACTGTTAAAGTTTTATAAAGATTCTGCTTAAAGTAGTATTTTAGTATCCTCGTTAGCTGGAGAATTGTACTGTAAAGGATTCTTTTTGAATTCTGCACTTAGTTGAAGTTTTGTTATTGAAGGTGTATAATCTTTCTTTTGGAGAAGGAAATGGCAACCCACTCTAGTGTTCTTGCCTGGAGAATCCCATGGACAGAGGAGCCTGGCAGGCCATGGTCCATAGGGCTGCAGAGTCGGACATGTCTGAAGGGACTAAGCATGCATACACGCAGTCTTTCTTTAATTCCCTGTCGGATGTGTATTTGTGTATTTTGGTTCTTGGGCAGTTTTAGTTTTCAAAGATTGGTTATTAAACAGTGTCCTCTATGTACCCCAACATTAGACCATTGTGATGATCTGTTGTGCTGTGTTTCAATGAGTTTGTTTAGGAATCTTTCACAAGATCTTTTCTTGGCTTTTTTTGCCTTTGCCCCTCTATGTGGTATGCTGTCCTTTTCATTTTAAATTTTTTAAGTTTTGGGGGATGGTGGTAGAAGAAATTGAACTCTGAAGTTTGTTTGGCTCTTTAGGATAAAGGTTCTCCCTGAATATGGCAAAATTTATGAATGGAGAGTATTTACTTTGGCATTTTGTGGAAATTAAAGAGGGACACACTTCTTCATGAACTATAGGGCTTACTTTGAGAGTCACAGATGGACTCTACAAAAATAAGATTTAAATATATATATATATATGTACTTTGTGGAATGGAGAATTGTATTGTAGCTTGTTAGTACCTAATATAAGCTTCTGTTACTCTGAAGTTGAATATTCTTTTAAGTATTACTTTAAATGTAGAGGATCTGTTTTATCTTTGTATCCAGAATAGAAAATACACAACCAATGTAATTGTGTTCAACTTGATCCATTTTGTATTCATCTCTCTTTCCAAATATAAGTTCAAAGGTTTGCTAGTTCCAAATGGATAAGTGACTTACATGTATTAATGCAATTACAGTACCAGAAGAAACCTATTACAAACATTCCTTCTGCCTTTTTGGTGATAAAACTTCAGTGACAATAAAAACACATTAGAAACAGAATCTTTTACTTCACTCTGTAACCCAGTCTATATTTGACAGCTCTGGGTATTGCTTGTTCAATAAAGATAATGACTAGTTCTGTGCTTAAGATTTTTCAGATACAAAAAGCACACTGTGATGTTTCTTCTTGATTTACTCTGGGTTAGATTTATTAGTTCATTCTTTGTCTAACTCTCCCATCTTTAATCCGTGTGTGTCCACCTAGTGGTACGGTAGTCTTTGTGTGGTTTGGAAAATGCAGAGTTCAAAACTAAACTTAGCATGCTGAAGGAAAGGAAGGCTATAGATGTGGAGATGCAAAAATGAGCCCTTTCATTTAAATTTTATTGAAATACACATACAGAGAATTGCACAGTTCGTAACTTTACCCTCTGATTTTTTTTCAGAGCCAGCACACCTGTGTAAACATCGCTTAACTCAGGAGACAGAATGTTATCATAAGGTGGTGGTTTAGTCGCTAAGTTGTGTCCGACTCTTGGACTCTTGCTACCCCACTGACTGTAGCCTGCCAGGCTCTTCTGTCTGTGGGATTCTCTAGACAGGACTACTGGGGTGGGTTGCCATTTCCTTCTCCAGGGGGTCTTCCCAACCCAGGGATCAAACCCCAGTCTCCTGCATTGCAGGCAGATTCTTTACCAACTGAGCTATGAGGGAAGCCCAGATGTTACCATACACACTTTTCATTTAGGTTTTTTGCTCTAATTTTCTAAGTTATTGATATTTCCTTTCCCTTTTTCAGCCATCATCTTTATTCTCTGCATCCTTTGAAACTGCGGATATGTTAGTTAATTTACTCCCAGAGAACCGTGTTAACTTAGGGCTAATGACATGATCTTTCACAGATAAGAGATATACTTTAGATAAGAAGGTATCAGAACTGCTGAGGCAGCTTGTTATAATGTTGGTAACAGCACGTGAGGTTTAGGCTTCAGTCAAGATGATTGGTGTAGTGTGGAATCATTGAACATGTGGAAATAGGGAAGAAAATCCAGGTATATTTTCATAAATTATTTCAAGGGGTTTTGGACAAATAGGGTGGTTTTTGGCTGAGTGTCTTGGGGTTGTAACTAGCTCAATAAATGTTTGAGCTCATAATATGTTAAGTCCTGAATAAAGTACTTTAGAGCTGCAGAGATTAGCTGTAAATAAATCCTGCTCATAAGTGTCAGTGTTTCAGTGTGAGAGATGAGATAGGGAGGAGGACTTTGTAAATAGTTGTAGGAGAGAGTTCTTTTATAAAAAGTACATGGTGCAAAAAAAAAAAAAGTACATGTGCTATAAAAAAAGACATGATTTTCGGTTTGTTACTTTTGCACAGGGAGCATTTTGTGTTTATATGTGTTTAAAAGGGTAGTTTGAGAAGAAACAAGTCATCAAAATGAGAAAACAATTATGCTTAGTTCTGGAGGATACGTTTTTTGTTTTTGTGTTTTAAATGGAAGAGGAGCAGTTGGGACAGATAGTATAGATTTTGAATTGTGGACTAAATTTGAATTAAAGTAGGCATTTGGGAGTCATTTGAAATGTTTGAATCAGGCAGGACTGTAGAAGTTCATTATGTCTGGAACTTTTCTTTGTGTGGGAAAATATATCAATTATTTAGGGTTTCAGATTAGATTTTTGCATCTGTGCTCAAATTCATGTTGTTTGTTTTAGACTGAAGTAGACTATCTGCCTTTTCTGTAGACTGTATTTTAGTATATTGATGTCACTTTTCAGTTAGTAGGTAATTGGTGTTGGCATTGTATGAGAATCAGTTTTCTAATAACAAGATGAAAGCTCTTTTGGAGAAGGAAATGGCAGCCCACTCCAGTATTCTTGCCTGGGAAATCCTATGGGCAGAGGAGTCTGGTGGGCTACAGTCAGGGGGTTGCAAAAGAGTTGGATAGGACTTAGCGACTAACCAGCAACATCATCTCATAGAGGTACAAAATTAAAGAAATAGAAAACAAATTAAAGATGAAAGCTTCTTATTTCTTTAAAAATATTTTTTAAACCTTAGAATATTAAACCGTGTTCCTCAGAACAGAAGCTGTTTTGCTTCTGCCTGTGCTCCTGCCCCTAAATTGTTTGGCCTTGTAATAGAATTCTTTGACTTTGTTACTGATATGGAGGGAAAGAGTTGATAGATGGAACAAATTTAAGAAAAAAAAATACCTTGTGATCGGAGAACCACATGCGTTTATACTTTTTGATATAAGCAGCCAGTGTAAACATAATAAATTACCTTTTCTTAATATTTGTATTATAAACATTACTGTTTGGGGAGAATTAATAACTTATCTTTTGGTCAGTTTTATGAGTTATTCAGAGTTGGGAACAAGAGCAGATAGTCTTTTTGCTCATATTAAAGGAGACAGTAGCTTATCTTATAAGCTTAGGACATAAGTATTGATTTAAAAGTAGTGTGTATACTTTGGACTGGCTCAGAGTTGGTGTGGCCACACAGCCAGCGTTGTGATTACAGAACCAGGGGGCCTCACTTAGTTTTCTCCTTTGTTACATGGCATAAAAGCCAAGGAGTGGGGGATTGAATGGAACAGTGTACATGGAAAGTTTAGCACCATTGCCTGAATGGGGCTCAGTGACAGATGTTCCCGACTAGAGTGAAATAAATGGAGGGCCAAAGGGTTTTGATTCCTTAGGTTCATTATGATGGAAGCTTGTCCATATCCACTGTAAAAATTAGCTGTAGTGTAGAGTGTTTGTAAGTAGTATTTTCCTTTGGGATAGTTACCTTTTGTTTCTTCTGCTCAGCCTCTTCCTTTTGGGGTCTGAAACACACGCTGTCTTCTTCTACCTGTCTGTCACTTATAACTCCGTAACACGCTTTGAGTAAATGAATAAATGACCCCTGCTTTTTCTCATTTATGGGCCTCAATCCTGATTGTTTTATTCTGCTGGGAATCCTAAGTCGTTGTCGTTGAGTAGTTCAGGAGTGGGCTTGTGTCAGTGTTGTGGCTGACCCCAGTGGGGCATTTCTGCTGCTCTGATCTCTCCTTATTCCTGCCTTTCCTTCTGTTTCTGCAGCTACTTTTTCATCATTTGTGACCATTGTCCTGATGGTGGTGTTTTCTGCCTGTCCCATTGTGCTCTGTGCCCTGTTAGCCTGTCATCTCCCTTTTTTCTCTACCTGCTTTCCCTTCGTGGAAGCTCTGCCCCAGCCTCTGTGTGTTCCTGGTTTCTGGTAGCTCAGGGACTTTCTTGGTGTGCTGTCTCAGTAGGCATGTAATAAAGTTCCTAATGTACATTTCTTGAGGAGAGCAAGCTATTATAGTTTTTCTCCTCCACTACCTTCTTGACTTGACTGTTTGACTTTGACAGTCTTATGACAAGTGGCAGGTTTGGGTCTTAAAGTAGGTGATCCACCTCTGTGATCCCACAGAGGAGAATATTCTTCTTACCCTCTTTTTTTAAATGTCCATTTTTACAGTTTAGGCAGAAATCCTGATTACTTTATCAAGGGGCCCCTGCCCAGTTTTGCTGTCTGGTTTTATCTTAGCGGCTGAATCACCCCTCTGTGGGCTTCCCTTGTGGCTCAGTTGGTAAGGAATCTGCCTGCAATATGGGAGACCTGGATTCGATCTCTGGGTTGGGAAGATCCCCTGGAGAAGGGAAAGGCTACCCACTCCAGTGTTCTGGCCTGGAGAATTCCATGGACTGGATAGTGCTTGGGGTTGCAAAGACTGGATACAACTGAGCAACTTTTCACTTTCACTTTCACCCCACCTGCAGGGAAAGCATTTTCCTGCTTGGGGAGGGATGGAAGCTGGCAGAGAAGCAAGCTGTCTGTAGGACTGGATGCCATGTCTCAGAGAGAGGATCTTTACCTAGATGTTATCCTCTGTCTCCTGACCCCAGGTCTTTTTCTGTTAGTTTTTCAACTGAACATATCACTTTGGCTTCCCAACAGCCATCTTTCCCAACCTGAGAAATCTTTCCCCAGCCCTAATCTCCCCTGTGCTCCTTTCTCTTTTTTCAACATAGACTTTTTGAAAGAATAATCACTCTTGGCCTTTACTCCTCATTTTCTGCTTAATGTTGTAGTCTGACTTGTATGCTCATTACTTTCTTGAAAGTTGCTCTCTCAAAGACATTTTAAAATCTCCTTGTTGCTAAATTCTGTGGCTTTTTTTTTTGGTGCTCAGTATTTTTGGCCACATTTGCATTGATACCTTTTCATTGAGGTTTTCTCTATCTTTAGATTCTTTGGATTTGTGCATTCCTGATTCTCATAGATCTCTGATTACTTAGCTCTTCTTAAATCTTAAAATTCCATCATTTCCTCAAGAACCTCCTTGAATTTCTTCTTTGTCCTCTTTGCCCTCCTTGGTAATATCATAGTTCCAGTTTAGTTCTAGAGTTAATAATTTTCTAGGGGAGCAGCTGTCCAGTCTGCATTTGCAGTAATGTTCCTGTACCCAGACTACAGGCCTGCATTTCCAGCTGTCTGCCAGTTGCCTCTGTCTGCCAGTTGTACATCACCCATTATGGCCAGAAGAATGCCAGCCTTCCATCTCCATATTCCAGATGTATACCTTTTATGTGACTGTTGTGTAGTCATTCAAGCTTGAAATCTTAGAGATAGCTCTGACTTCTTGTTATTGTTTGACTTCTGTTTTTTATAGTTGATTATTTTTTGGTGTTTGTTTCCATCTCACCTTTGTATCCTTTTGTATATGCACCATGAAAGTGAAAGTGTAATCACTCAGTCATGTCCAACTCTTTGCGAGCCCGTGGACTGTAGCCTGCCAGGCTCCTCTGTCCATGTAGTTCTCTAGACAAGGATACTGGAGTGGGTTGCCATTTCCTTCTCCAAGGGTTCTTCCCGACCCAGGGATTGAACCTGGATCTCTTGCATTGTGGGCAGATTCTTTACAGTCTGAAAAAAAAAGCCCTTCCGTTATTTTTGCCATCTCTGCTATTTAGTTTTGCATTGTTATGTGTGGACTGATAAATTATCCTGCTCCTGCTTTTCTTGCTGCCATACTTCTCTGTGTGATTGATGTTATTCCTATCTTAGTATTTATTGATTGCCTTTTGCCTACAGAATAAGATCTAGGCTTTTAAGTCTCATGTTCAAGACTTGGTCTATGGTAGAGTCAGAGTGGATGGAAAGAAAAGATGAAGGAGAGCCAGGTTTGATGCACGACTGCAGAATACAGCCCAGCTTCTAGTCAGAGATCCCCATCTCATCTGAAAAGCATTGGCTTAGAGTGTCTGTGTTCTTGCAGCACCGTTCCCGTGTTACTAATCCTCTCCCCAAGGAGTCGGCATAGTCCCAATACCCTTCGTGGCTTGGGCTCTTTCAGGTTTTATCATTTATTAGTCATGGACTCTGAGCATTTCCCTCTGCATTTGTTCTGATTATTTTGTACCACCCATAAGGTTTCCTCTTCAGAAGAGTTCTCACCAGTCAGTCCCAACATCAACAAAAAGGATTGCCTTAAATGCTAATTTAGCTTGAGTAGCTTTGCATGGTTTGTTAGTTTGTTCGTTCTTTTCTAGGAAGGACCGTTGAGGCCTGTTCTGGAATACATTGACCTGGTCAGCAGTGATGATGATGAGCCCAGCACCTCTCAACGTGAGGTGAGTACATTTAACTTGGGTTTCTTCGCTTTTCATAGTTCAGAGATGTCCTCTAAAGGAAGTCATCAAGTCAATGTTTAGGCGCTGTTGTGCTCTAGGAAACGGCCCATTTCTGTTGGAATAGCCCTGAGAGGTAGTGCAGGGAGTCCTTAGCCTGGAAGTTCTGCTTCTAGCTTTGTTCCTCTACTTTGAGCGAGGATGTGAAAGTATTACATGACACAGGAGTGTCCTAAGCCTTGAAGGTGGTATCTGATGAAAGGGAAATGGAATAAAACTGCAATATTTTTGGCACCCTTTTCCTTTCCTGTCTTTCCTCAGATGCCCTATAGAACTGGATCCTTTTCTTCCAGAACCACGTGGCCACAGAAAATTTATTCTGTTTGGAAGAAAGGCTGTGAGAAGTTCCTTTAGAAATGGATTGTGGGGAAGGCTGCTGGGTCATTTAGGCATCGTCCCTCTAACCGCCTCTCCCCCTCATATTTGGGGTTCTCTCTGAACTGTGGTTTTTTGGTTGTGTGTTTGACCCTTAAACAAATCCTTCCCTTACTCTGAGAACCAAAGTAACTGAGCCGTTTTATCAGTCTTGTCTTGCTTTTTTTTTGTCTTAGCCCGAATTTCTATTACTGGACTGTTTTCTTGATGGATTAGAGGACTCCTGGCTGTGTGTTCAGGGTGGCCTATGATATACAAGGGATTGGGACTGGGACTTACAATCAAAATACCTAGGTTTTAGTTCCCGCTTAGCTCCTTATTATTTTGTGAATTTGGATCAGTAGCCTATCAACTTCGGTTTCTTTATCACATAAGAATAATAACCTACCTCACAGGGTTGTTGTGAGGATGCAATAAGGTTACAAAGCTCCTGAAAACTACAAACTATAGAGGAGAACTGCCCACCTGGAAAATTTTGTTATTTATGGTCAGTGAATGAGAATTTTTAAAGGGACCTAAAAGTGTCTCTGCAATGGGGGACTTTTAGAAATATTTTTTTTTTCTCTTCAGTGGAACTTTTCCATGTTCTCTCTGCCATTATTAACTTCTGCTTATTGTCTTACACATGTTCAATGGGATTTTTAAAAAAACTATTTTCATCAGCAGTCTTGTTACCTCTTATTCTAACATGGAAATAAGCAGCAGGCTAGGATGGCGCCCCTTGAACTGGGCTTGTTTTTGCTCTTTTTTCATAGAGTGCCAGGTTAACGCCAGTAGTTGGTATTGGGCTTTTGGGGTAATGAAACTTGTGGATTTGACTTCTGTGATCCCCTTGCTGACCTGAAGTGGATTGTATGTTTCATTGTTAATTATAATAATTTAAAAAGTTGAGTTCTACTTACTGGACATGCATCTCTGCACTTGAAAGTTAACATATTAAAAGCATATTTTCTTTCTTCCTTGGTTCTCTTGTTCACGTGGATAACCCAGAGAATGCCTGAGTCTAAGGCGCCATCCTCAGAGAGTCGTCGCCCAGAAATGTGCTCTGGCTGCAGGGCTCCTCCTCCCAGTGGAGACAGCAGCTCCTCCTCTGGGCGCTGCGCCAGCAGTCCTCAAAGGATGGTTTCTCACCCTTCTTCCGTTGAGAACCCATTGGAGACCCAGAGAAATGATCACAGTAATTCAGATATTAAGATCTCTGAGACAGAGACACTTGAGCCATCACAGAATTACCAGAGTCTGCCTCCATCTCCACTCCTGGTGCCCCAAGAGTCTATGGCCTCCTCAGAGGTCGAGGAGGGTTTGCCCGTAGAGTCTCCAGCTTCCCAGCACGGGCGGGATGCCCTCCTGTATCTCCAGACACAGGTGGCTGAGATGTCCCGAGTGATACGTGACCTGCAGTCCAGGAGCTGCTTCCGATTTCATCATTCCCGCACAGGTGAGGCCTCCTCGGTTCCTTGGGACATCTCCACCTCCAGAGAAGAACAGATATCCGCAGTCGAAGAAGAGGCTGAGTGCAAGTCCCCCTCGGCCGACGACAAAGGGCAGCCAGCTGACCCGAGTCAGTCCAGCTTCACAGGGCTGTTGAAAAGAATGGAACAGAGAGGTGTTATCAAGAGAGTCACCTTACAGTCAGAAGCAGAACCGTGTGAGGGGAAGCCTGACTGTGTGACCTCCAAGAAGCGCTTGGTCCCTCCGTTGCATCCTCTTCTGAAAATTGCCACCGCGGAGGTTTTCAAAGACCCTGCTGATTGCCATCCCTCTTCTTTCATGGGACACAGGGTGTATCCTGTGGCTAAGGACACCTCTCCTTTCCAGCCAAATCCCCCAGCAGGGGGCCCCATTGTCGAAGCGCTAGAGCACAGCAGGAGAGGAGGCACCACGTCACCCCTGGATTCCACCTCAAAGGAGATGGAGGTCATGGGCTGCAGGTTCTACCATGCTGCTTCCATCGCAGCCCGAGCTGCCAGCTACATGGCCTACATGACGCAGTATCAGCGTAAACTCTGGGAAGACATGGAGGACCTGGTCCATGACCCCGAGTTTGATCGTGGAAAGGCAAGATGTATCATATCTGATGGCATGGATGCAGGCCTCTGGCAGCTGTGTACTACCAGGGACATAATGGACTCTGTGGTCAGAGTTATGGCGATGGCAATAGACTACAGAAGGCAGGCGTGGCTTCGGCTCACATCCCTCACGAAGAAGACCCAGGAGAAAATCTCACACTTGCCCTTTGATGGTACTTGCCTCTTTGGACAAGATGTGAATGCTGTTGTTGCAGAAGAAAACAGTGTGAAAGAAAACGACTATAAAGACCACAGTAAATACTATAACCAGCATCGATGCCTCTACAGTCACGACCAGAAAGCACATTACCACAGTCGCGGGTACTCCCGAGGGGACTGGTACAGACCTCGCAACCACCCCTATAGACACAGAAAAAGGGCAGACTCTCCGGAACGCCATGGGTACAAGAATTAGTGACCCATTCACGGTCTGCAGTGCAGCCACGCACAATGCCCCCTCCCCCACAGGACACTGAATACGTGTCTGGGATGATCACAGCTGACATTGAGTTCTAGACTTTGGGAATGAAGTAGATAATACAGAGACTCGTGCTTTCTTGGCCAAGTGAGCAGTAGAGACTTTGAGTTGGATCGAACAAAGGTTACGCATTATTTCTAGTCCAAAATAAGTCTAGAGGTGGGTCCTCAGGAATCCAAATCCTTTTATGATTAAGGAAAAATATAAAGATTTCTTCCCCCTCAGAAAACTCTCACTGATAAACTGATGGCGAGCAGGTTTTGGATCTGGAAATAACCTATTATCTCTAACACCAGAGGCAGATCATTCATTTTTAGGTCATCAGTGCTTCCTTGTTTAGGCTTCCATTTGTCAGATCGTCACAAAACATCTTTTTGTCCACAGAACGACAAATGTGTTTTAATCTCTCTGTATCAGGGTGATCAGCTCACCAAGTGTCCATACTACTGTCAGTCTCTGTAAGACTTCAGAATCAGCCTTGAAGCTATATGTCAAGAACTGGAATTCAAATCAAAATTTGCCAAATCCAGTCCCTGCCAGTGGTGTGGCTGGATATTCTAGATGGGCTGTGAACACCAGCTGGAAGAAGACTTTCCTGTGATATCTCTGTGGAAACTTTCACAGTAACTGTCTTCACCACCCAGAGCTACACAGAATTAATTATCTGCAGTTGTCACTCCCAAGTCTGTCAAGCATCAACAAGCTGTGAGACCTGATCATGCTGTTCTTGCAGGATAATCTGGACATTTCACCAAGATGACCTTGACTGCTTTCTAAACTTTAAGCTTGATGATTCATCAAGCTCTAAAAACAAAAAAAGAGAGAGATTGCATATTAGTGCCCTGGAAATCAAGGATTTTACACCGTCTCGGCATGCAAAATCTGAACTCTTGAAAGAGCAAGAATTCCAAACATGCCTGATAGTCTGGTCCTCTGATTGTAATAAATGGATGCTATCAGTCTAGATTTTACTGAGAAATCCTTCAGATTCAGAGTGTAACTGTGGATGTAGTAAAAAGTACATTTCACACACTTCCCTTTCTAGATTCCATTAACGATTTCTTGAAAGTCTGAAGTCAAGACTTCAGTGATGTGTTCTTGGTTTTTTCGTCCCTTAACCTAGTCACACTCTACCATGAGAGACAACTTACATTTTTGTTCCCAGCTCTTCGAGGTACTGTTTCTCCATCAGACTGGAACTGACAGCAGATACCTCAGCTAAACATCCTATAGTGTTTTTATCCTGAGGCAGTGGCTGTGTGGTGTCCCAGCCCTTAGACCCTTGTCTTCACAGCGTGACTTCAGAGATGGAGAAGATGCCAAATTGGAGGGGTCTGAATACATCATCCAGTATTATTTGCTTGGCCAAATAGAAAAAAATTTTATCAATAGACTGATAATTTTGTAATTTCTTGGTTTGTTAAGCATCTGCATTTTTTTCTGCTTCCCGTAGTATTTTGGGTCCACTGTTGGTGGACTCCGACACCGTTTTCGCATTCATGTGGTTTCTGTTTCTTGCCTGCATAGTGGTACCTGATGTTTTCCTGGTGGTCCACTTTTTAATGGCTTGTTGGAAGGCCATCCTCTCTCCTCGTCATAACCACCTTCAGCACACTTTTTGTCTGCTTTTTCTTCCTTTCCTTGTGTGTGCTGTAGCAGTCAAAGATGCATATATCCCTACTTGGAAGCTACTTTGTCAGATAATTTCAGGGATAATTTATAATTGATTCTGATTGTCGTATTGGTAGATGAAGCTTAAGTTGCAGTCTTGATAGTTTCCTCTTGGCAAATTTGGTCAGGGCATATTTAGAGTTAACATTTACCTTTAATTTTTCTGTACTTTTCACCAAGTTTTACTAACGTTGTTTGAGGCCCATGCTCAAAGAAGCTGTCCTTCAAACTGAACCCTAGAAGAGCACTGATAACTGGCTGAAAGAACCAAAAGCCTAAGAAATCACACGAAGATGATAACAGTTCACAATATTTGGCCCACTAGCTCAGCGGCCTCACGTGCCCTTGCCGTGACCTTCTAGTTTCTTCTGTGAAAGGATAGCCGTGGGAACTTGAGAGAGAGAAAGACCTTGACACTCCACGATGGCTGCCCGAGGTGTTCCCAGTTAGCTGAGGCTTCTTCACACTGCTCCCGCTTCTCCATTTCTCTCCATCTCTTCCCTGAATTAGGTGCTGGGTCACAAATTTGGTGACTTTTGAGAACTCTTATTTTCCAAAATTTGAACTGGAATTAATGGTGCTTGAAGACCTGACTCTGAGACTGCTCTGGCATTTTCACCTAACCTGCTCTTCCTTTGAAACTTTTTACTTTTAATGGTGTTTAAAAAAGGACGCAATGTAGAATTTACCATTGTAACCAGTTTAAGTGTACCTTGGAGTAGAGTTAAATGTGTTCACTTCGGTGTATTCCTCCTTTCCTCACTGCTCATAGAGCAGCATTTCTTTTGTCTTCCTTCTGCGTTATGTTTCTTGCTCCATAGCAACAAGATAAGTAGCATTTCTTTCCCACTGTCTGATTGATATGCCCAAGGACCTCCATAGGTCTTCCCTAAAAATGAAAAAGTATTGAGAAATCATCCAGTTAGTGGTCAGGTAGCTGACTTCTGAAGCACGCGGCCATCTCGTGGGGATGGAGCAGAATGCAGTCGAGTGGGAGCAGGTTTAGTTGGAGGTGATGCGATTGACTGGAGAAGAAGCGATTGACCTGCTTTTTTATTATTGCTATTTTAAAGTCTTTCTCTGGCATACTTGAATGAAGATGATGTTATAAAACTAAAAATGGGGACTTGGTCTAGGGAAACAGCCGCAGTAGTATTTGGAACTCATAATTAGTCAGATAACAGGTTTTCAGGTCACGTCTGCCGTGTGCAAAGCCAAGATCCTCCATCAGGCCAGCCTCTGATGTTTGAACGTCGCTGGGTTTTCTAGGAGGCCTCGCGGTCATCACAGGTTGAGTGATGTGGTGTTCCTGAAAGGGATGCATCTAATGATCCTTCTTTAAAATGTCATTGTTTGACTAGATATAAAATGTATGTGGAAACTAAGATTTCTCGTGTTTACTGTGTGTACACAGAAATACTGTTTCCATTCATTGTTATATGAAGTGCCTTTTTGAATTTTACACTATTGTTTAAAACAACATTTTAATGTCTTGCATGTCGCTGGTGATATTTATGTGAATTCTGTATAGTGCTTTTTTTATCTTATAGTTTATGCCTCATCTGTACAATTGCACTATCTAAGGGTACTCTCCTTCTGAATGTTACTTTATTTTCATTACAGCACTGTTGATGCATTTCAGAAGGACTTGTAGAGTATGTCCCCCCGCCTTTATTTAAATAACTTAGCAGTAGCTATTTTAGTTACTAGTGATTGGCTCAGTTTTCTGGGCATTGAGGCAGCTTTGTTTTCTGTCTCTAGGTTCTAGGTTTCTGATTGAAGCATTTGTCTTATGTCTAACCTTGTTCATAGCCATAGTAACACAGCTCATTTGTAAGTGGGTGTGTTGCTTGGTAATAAGAAACAAAGATATTTGGAAATTAAAGTATATTTGTTGACACTTTATCTTTTTTTTTCAGACTGTGTGACAGCTTATCAGTGTAATTGCATTTAAACTTATTATTATTATTTACTGTGTGACAGCTTCTTTATGTATTATTACATTTATTTACCTAGCCCTCAAAATAATATTTTGAGGAGAGCATAAACTCAGGCTACTTGGGTACTATTTAGTATATTACATTATGTTACATTACCATTATACTAATAATTTACTGAATGATGCCTAAGTGTCCTGATTGATAATGTCCTTAAAGGCCTGCTCCATCCAGGATAACCTCTCAGGTACTGTAAACAGGAGGTTGGAATCAGCACAGTCCAGAATCTCTTCTAGCTATAAACTTGGATACAGAGTTAAATGACATGGATGAACAAAGTTAAACGCCACATTCAGTATTCTTGAGGATACACTTAATTGACTGGGATTCTGGTGAAGGTTAGAAATTAAGGATTAGATCTTTGCAGAAATAGTTTAAAGACTGCAATAACTGAAAACTTTTTTTTTTAATGGCGTGAGGCATGTTTTGCCCAGACTTGCACTGTTCAGGTTTCCTTATCTTTTGAAAGATGCCATTCTTAGTGGCTGGTCCTGTAATTGACTGTCAGATCTGTATGTCTCTCCTGCCTGTCATTACCCGCTTAGTTGTTTCTCCACATATAACTAGTTTTGTAAACTTAAAATATGTTGTGGAATTTCTCTTCCTGGATGAGTGCTGAGAATATTGTTTTATTAAGTCTTTTTTTCTTGTATTGATTAGTGGGGTGGTACTTTTGTATTACTTTTCTTTTCATCTGCTTGACTTTATAGGGATGAAAACCTTTTTTGTAGTAGTGTTCAGTGCCATTGAGATATTACTGGAGATTATTTGAGTTTCTCGTGTGATATATCAGGAAGTGATCACAGGCCAAACATGTATGTCGTTTTGATGTTAGCATCTCAGTTATTCTTTGTATTGATCTTTTCTTTCCCTTTATGTAAACCTCTTCTTAAAAGGATGTCTTATCTTCCTTAATCTCTTGATGTAGATTATATTTTTTATTCTGCCAATCTCTACTAACCAGGATTTTCATGTGGTTTTGTATGTTTAAATGCAATGCCTTCAGCATTATTTTAAGAGGTTTTCTAGTTCTCTCTTAAAAATGTCTTTTTCTTAAAAAAATAAAAGTAGCCAATTCAGTCTCATACTACTCATTGGCTATTGAATTTCCTCAGTTTTTAATGCCTTCTTATCTCCTGATAGTACTATTTTCTCATTTCTGTATAGTCTTCACATGCATGTATTGCTATACGTAATTTGTGGTCAGTTGCATCTTTTCTCTCTTACCAGAAATTTTAAGTTCATCATCATGAACTTACAGCACCGCTGTCACATGTACTGTGTGTGTGTGTGTTGAGTCACTGAGTGTCCGACTCTGCAGCCCCATGGACTGTAGCCCGCCAGGCTCCTCTGTCCATGGGGATCCTCTGTCCAGGCTCCTCTGTCCGGGCCATTTCCTTCTCCAGGGGATCTTCCCAACGCATGGGTTAAACCCGAGACTCCTGCATTGGCAGGTGGATTCTTTACCACTGAACCACTAGGGAAGCCCTGACATATTTAATACCATATCTTAATCGGTTTTCTCTAGGTTGTAAACGCTTTACTGGTTTTGTCATGTTAACTGTCTATTTCAAATGATCTGTTGGATTTTCTGATGTCTTGTCAATTCAGTAAGAGTTCTCAGGTTGTCTGTAGTTTTTTTTAGGACTTTGGAGATCTCTCAAGTTGCATTGTGTTTTCTGATATTCCTGAGCAGTATGTTTCTTGGTAGAAGTGATTGTAAATGCATTGTATCTGGTAATTAAAAAAAATCCTTTGACTTTAAATGCTTCAAGTGTTATCTTATAGGTTCTGTTGGTGGTCCCTTTGTAAGAATTTCATAGCTATTTTTTCCCCATGAGCTATCCTATGCTTTCTGTTTCCTTTCATTACCCATAAAAGTGGCTCTATCAAGCATTCAGTTTTAAGGGCTACAGTTAGACCTCTTGTTAACTCTTGCTTTTATCTGTAATGCCTGTGTTTCACACTTCCTTGACGTGCTAAAAGCGTTATGTCTGAGATCCATGTATCTATAGTGCTTTTATTTAGTGAGGCAACAGTGGTGTGGGTGATGGGGAAAAAGACATTTTCCAAGTCACTAAACACAGTTTTAAATTTTCAGTTCCATTAAAAAAAAACAGACATTTAATCACAATAAGCTTCTTGCTTTCAAGTGTGTAGCCCATTCCCTTCTGCCTTGGGTAGAACACAGATAATTTAGTCTCATTTAGATTATTAGCACAGCTGGATGTATGTTGCTTTGTCTAATGGCTTATAACAACTCCTGTTTTCTTTAACTTTTGACAAAAGTTGTATTTGACAGATGTTGGAAGCTCCTTGATAGTATTGGGTATAAAATGTTGTCTCTCTGCCTGGGAAGGAAGTAGAGGGGGGAACCTCCATCAGCAGAGCTTCTGTGTATCAGGCACTGTGCTGGCAGCGGGGACTCTTGAGGTAGAAATGCACCCTTATTTTGCAGATAAGGAAGTGGAACTGAACGTTAAACGATTTGCTCAGGTGGCGGAGCTGAGCTTCGAGTTTGCGCTCTGTTCTTAAAGTCTCCACTCAGCATTGTGCTCGGTGGCCTCTGTCTGTTTTTCAAGGTGCCGCTTAAAGTCTTAACCTCCCTGAGAAGCTAATTTGTCAAACAACTAGCCTTCTCCTTCCCTGGATTTTGTGTTTATGGCTGTACTGTCATCCCTTATAACTTAATGTCTTCATTAAGTAATTCCTGGTTATTTCATTTACCTGATCAGAAACCTTGGTCATAGTGGACAGTCATGCTCACACTGAGGTTTTGCTGAGGTGGTACTGGTTGTCTTCTGTTTTGTGGATTCCTTATTTGTATCCTGTTCATTGTCAGCACTGATCATCTCCGCCATGGTTCTTGATGCTGTTTTTTTTCTTTGTTGTACCTTTTTTATTTGTTATACTCATTTTGTCTCAGATACATACTTAAAATTTTTTAAAAACTGGTGTCTTGAGGATATTGGCTTAATGAAAGATGGTGGAATGATGTTAAGCACGTAGTGTTTGAATTCCAGAGACCTTGATGTGAATATTAGTAAGTCACTTATTCTCTGAGACTCAGTTTTCCTACTCTCAAATGAGATAATAATGCCTGGAAGTACTTTGGAAACGTCACAGCCTGATATAAATTGCCTTTCTTTAGTGGTTATACTGTTTTTGCCCACATTTATAGATTTCTCATAACCATGGGATGGTATTAATACAGATTCTCTTGAAGATGTATTTAATAGTATGTAATAGTTCATGTCGTCACATCATGCTTCCCTCTTTATGGTTTTTTAAGGCTGAAATATTAAGCTGCATATTATACAAGTCCAACAGTGGATTAAGGTATTGAGAGATATATTTAAAGTAAAACAGTCTCTTAAGTGCAAGCTAAGAAATGCTCATAATCAACAACAAGAAAAAAATTAAAAAGAATGTAGAATGAAGAGCTAGGATGTGTATGTATATGTATACAATTTTTGATGGATGGTATTTTGTCTTTTTGTGTCTCTGATAGAAACAATCTTTTTATTTGTAAACATCTTCAAAACCTGTTATATGCAGGCAGACCCTGAGGAAGGTCTGTGGGTACTGTGAATTGTTAAGAAATGGTCTGTTCTCTTCAGAAGAGAAGGAAATGCCAACACAATGTAGTTGTCCTGTTAGAGGAACGCCTGTGGTGAGACTGGGGCAAAAGAGGGCTGTCTGCAGGGCCCAGGGAAGCTTTTCTTTACCAGATGCTTGAGCTGAGGCTGGAATGTGACTAGAGAAGAGTGAGTGGAGCCAGTGGAGGAGCAGGAGCCAGGCATCAGGTGAAGGCGCCAGTTGTGTGCACAGTGCGGGGCACACGGCGTCTCTGCTTTCAGAACCGCGGAGAACCGCCTTAATGGGCACAGTTGAGGAGATCGGGTTGAAGAAGGATAAATTCCCCATGAGAATGTATTGGTTCTTACGTGTTCAAAGTGTACTAAGATGTATGCTGCTGCTAAGTCACTTCAGTCGTGTCCGACTCTGTGCGACCCCATAGACGGCAGCCCACCAGGCTCCCCCGTCCCTGGGATTCTCCAGGCAAGAACACTGGAGTGGCTTGCCATTGCCTTCTCCAGTGCATGAAAGTGAAAAGTGAAAGTGAAGTCGCTCAGTCGTGTCCAACTCTTCGCGACCCCATGGACTGCAGCCTACCAGGCTCCTCTGTCCATGGGATTCTCCAGGCAAGAGTACTGGAGTGGGGTGCCATTCCTATGGACATTTAATTCCTTTTCTCCCTTAGACTGAGCCGAAGGAAGGCTCTCAGATAGTGCAGCAGTCACCCACGAGGTTCTGGCGCTGACCGCGAGCAGCGGCGGGGGTGAGCCGGGAGCCACCCCCGGGGAGGCCGCCCCTTCCATGTAGGCCAGTGCCTGCAGGGCCAGCTGGGGGCCACAGTCCCCATGTGGCTCGCTCCCTGTGCCCTGGCCTGCAGATGACCTGAGGTGCGCTTGGGGAGGGAGCGTACTTGTTCAGAATGTAGCTTCGCTGGCGGTTTGAAGCAGGGACTGCGCCTTGTGCCGGTGGTATCTCCAGCAGCACCTGGAGGACACTCTGTCAGCTTCCTTTTTGTCTTTTCCTCTGCTTTGGATTTCTTTCCCTGTTCTGGTTGCCCCTTTGACCTCTTCTCTCCTCTCCTCAGTTCTCCCTTTTCAGTACAGTGCCAGAGGTAGAGCAGTGGCCCTCAGGACTGAAGCATTCTTAACTCCCGTTTGCTTTGTTACAACTTCGTAGTAGGAGACGCTTAGAAATTCTCCGAAGTTCCGAGGTGGTTTTGGGGGGTTTGGGGGGTGGGTCCTGTATCAAAAGAGAATCAGTCATTCTTCCTGGGAGGGGAATTTTATAAATACAGATACTGGTGATTAACCAAAAGACAAGGTAGGAAGAAGCTTTTTGAACAGGTTTGATAGTACGGCCTTCTTCACCGAGTAGTACTTTACAGAATATGGTGTATCTGTATGTGTGTTTTAAGACTTGTTCATATAAGGCGTATGTTCCATGTACTTTGTAAACAATAGTTTGGGGGTGGGAAGGAAGTTGCTTTGTACAACAGGATTGTTTCTTGGGTTTAAAGCTTTGCTGCTGGAGTTGGTAAATAAATATTGTACTGCTTTGCTGTGTTTATTTCTTCTGCTCTGTCTGTATTTGAATATAACATTCTTGAGAAAAATTGTTGCTTTTCAAGATGTTATTTGGGAGTATAGCTTCAGGTACAAGATAGGTACAAGGGGATTCTGGTAAACAGAACTTACTCTGGGGGTATAAAGCTCATGAGACCAAACCATGGACCCAAACTTTGAAGGACTGATCAGTGAGAAGCAGGCTTTGAAACTGGAGTTTGTGTGAAGTAAGGCATTGTTTCAGGAATTCTCTTCAGCCTGTTGAACTGAGAATGACTTGCCCTAATTCCTGATTAATGTGTTTCTGTTATGTTTGGGCAATAATGTAATGCAGTCATTGTACTTCTAGAGACGAAAAAAACCCAGAGGGAAAAAGTTAAATACAATTTACTAAGAAGATTATGTTCCTTTTAGAGACAAAATTTCCACCTGCTTTTGTGAAGGATAGATGTTAAACTTATATTTTTAAAAGGTAAAAAGTAGTGATTTAAACCAAATCCATTGCATTTCCCCTGGGGAAGGAAATGGCCGCCTACTCCAGTGTTCTTGCCTAGAGAATCCTGTGGAGAGGAGCCTGGTGGGCTGCTGTCCATAGTGTCGCACAGAGTAAGACACGACTGAAACGACTTAGCATACATGCATGCATTGCATTTCCAAACAGAAGGTTGAAATCTTCAACACTTTTTGTTGTTCACTACGTTAACAGTTTTATTGCATATTCTGACGTAGAAATATTTGAAAACAGTTTAGAAAAGGAAAAAGTCCCTCTAGACAGAAATAAATACTGTTAACATTTTAATTTTTAGCTTTCTAGATTTGGTTGCTTCTAAGTATTTTTACCAAAAATAGGATCATTTTCATTTTTAAACAAATACAAGTGATAAGAAAGACATTGAAACGTGTATGTTAGAGCTTCCATGGAAAGGTGGGATTTTTGTGCTGTGTCATTCGCCTGTTTAATGATTTTGCAGTTCATATAGCAGGTCACAGTTTCATAGCAACGCTAGAAATTTTAAGTTCCCAGGAAATTTTTGTTAGCTCGTTAAACTGATTAGTATATGAAAGTATTAATTTCTTCGGTAAAATTTTTGCCTAAATAGTGGAATTCTCATTGGACATGATTCCTGATGATCTTTTATGAGCTAAGTTCATAAAAGTTATGAGTTCATAGTCAGAACTGATTTCAAGTTCAGCTGAACTGATTTCAAGTTTGAAGCAGTGTATTCATCTGTAGCAAAAAGAAAGATCAGGACAGTGTAGCTAGTTTTTAACAAGGTTAAGTTTATTCATTAAGGAAACTTCTGAGGGAGGTTTTGAAGTATTAGCTTGAATATGTGTCTTAATTCTTATGAAATAAAGACACAAATTGATACTGGTTCCCTTTTGAAAACACCCTTACTTGATAAAATGTGCTCAGTACTGTCCATCTCTTTGTGACCGCATAGACTGTAGCTTACCAAGCTCCTCTGTCCATGGAATTTTTTAGGCAAGAATACTGGAGAGGATTACCATTTCCTACTCCAGGGTACCTTCCCGGCCCAGGGACCACCCTGTGTCTCTTTGCACCTCCTGCACTGACAGGCAGCCCCTTGACCACTGTGGCACCTGGGAAGCCCCCGTACTCTGTTAGCCGGAAGAGAGAGGAGGGATGTGGCAGAATGAGGGCCCCCGCCGTCAGGCTTTGCTCCCTCCCTTGCCCCTGCCCGAGTTAGGAGACCCGCCACTGAACCCCACTACTGCAGATCAGATGTCAGGAGAAAGCCCTCTTCCTGTCCTGCCCAGGCTGTATGTTTTTAGACTTGGAATTTTGATGGTAACTACCAAACTCCATTAAAAGATAAACATTATCTTCTAGAGCAGAAGAATTCTTGCTTACTGTCTCCTGTATAGGTTTATCTTTTGTGGATATGTGCACTCAGATTTAACCAGTATCCTTAGTCTGCTACCATTTCTAGGACACAACTCAGATTTGCTTTGTGTGTGAGAGGTCTCCTGGCGTCCGGGGTGAGCATCGACGGGCTGCAGGGGCAGGCCACGGGAACCTGGCTTCCGAGGCTCTGCAGCAGTCTCTTCCTTCCTCAGTGTGGCCCTCATTCTGTAACCTTCCAGCTCCTCCATGGATTTGTATGTCAGACTGTGTCACTGGAATCATACCTCTGGTTCTCACTTTTAGTTTAAAAAATTTTTTCATAGGGACTAACTAGAATCTGCTTTTTCTGGTGTTGAAACTTTCTTCTTAATTCTGTTAGGACCCTACACAGCTTCCCTAGTGGGACGGGGTGGGTATGGAAGAAAAACTGACTCAGATGTAAGGTGTTGACAAACAGGGACTTTCCTGGTGGTCCAGTGGTTAAGATGCCCCGCCAGCACTTCAGGGGCACTGGTTCAATCCCTAGAAACAGATCCTGTGTGCCATGTGGGACAGCCAAAAATATATATCTTTATATATAAGCATATAGAGACCCTCCCTCCCCAGTATATTTCATAGGACTTTTCTTTCCTGTGCATCTCCCCCCAAATAACACAATGGATACACTTTCTTGCTGATAATTTGCTATCATTGTGGACTCTAATGTTACTGTGTGCTGCTGCTAAGTCGCTTCAGTCGTGTCCGACTCTGCGACGCTATAGATGGCAGCCCACCAGGCTCCCCCATCCCTAGGATTCTCCAGGCAAGAACACTGGAGTGGGTTGCCATTTCCTTCTCCAATGCATGAAAGTGAAAAGTGAAAGTGAAGTCTCTCAGTCGTGTCCGACTCTTAGTAACCCCATGGACTGCAGCCCACCAGCCTCCTCCGTCCATGAGATTTTCCAGGCAAGAGTACCGGAGTGGGTTGCCATTGCCTTCTCCAATGTTACTCTGTAGTAGTATTTAATATAGAAGTTAATCCAGGGTAACCACAGCAAGTGCTTCAAGAAAGATGACCCAGAATCTACAGCTGGGAATAACTTTCTGAATGAAACATGAAGCACATTGTTCTTACCAGAGCCAGTTCCATTTCTAGTTTGAGAAGTTTCATATCTGAAAGCCTGACCTTTCTTAGAAAAGTCTCCAAGGGCCTAAACACTTCTTTAGACTAGGATTTTGCGGAGACTGCCAAATCTAGCCTAGGAAGAGTCCTGGAATTTTGTGAGTTCACCTTAAATTGCAAGCATTGTGGCACTAATGGAATGGTGGGAATTCCCAAACTGAAGAGCATATTAATTCCTATTCATCTTAGTTCTACAGCAAACGTTTAAGACATTTTCATCTAGCCTAAAACTAGTTCAATTTCTGCCCATGTGCCTGATGATACTGAAGCTTTGGTTCTGCAGTTGGGTCACCAGCAAGGTGGCCTGCAATAAGTTTTACCCCCCTGAGTTCTGATCATTTAAAATTTATTTCTGTACCTATTGAACCTTGGATTACCTGTTAAACTTCTGTCCCAAAGAAGGCCTTCTCTGACCTAATCAGTGAATTCCCTAGCATGCATTTTAATATCCCTCTGTTGTGGGATTAAGTGAGATCTGAGGCCAGCCCTCGTCTTGGATCACTAACCACGGAAATTCCTGAGACTTGGCTTTCCGGAGAGAGTGGGTGTTCGTAGATGACCCACTCATGCCTGGCTTTAACCAACAACCTTGATCCCCAAACCCAAGTTTGTGGTAGAAAAGTATCCAATGAATATCACCCTGCTGCAATGGTTTGTTTCTTTACCCTTTAAGAGAAAACATTCTTGTTTAAAGTACTTCCATTTTGTCATTTTTAAATGCAAGGATTTCAAAGTTGAAGTTCTTCCTTTCTCTAGCTAGCATTTCTTTTCATCTACTCCTAACAGATTATCTCCCAGATCTGCTTTTCTGCTTGCTTTCTTTTTTGAAAGATTTTTTAAAATATGGATCATTTTTATAGTCTTTGTTGAATTTGTTACAGTATTGCTTCTGTTGTTTATGTTTTGGGTTTTGGGCCATGAGGCCTGTGGGATCTTAGCTCTCCGACCAGAGATCCAGCCCACACCCCCTGCATTGTCCTCTGACTTGTGAAAGGACATTTTGAAGTTGGTGGGATGCCACCTAATATCTGGTGCAGTGGTATGGCCGTTGGGACGACTCCCACCCAGAGTGATGCTGTGAACACTCTTTATTGCAGAAATGCAGCCTTCACAGAAACCCCAGTCAGTTTTGTTATATGTGTTCACTTCAGTGGAACTCCTGTGTACCTGCAGAATCACACCCGCTGCTTGGTTTGCTTGATGCAACTCTGTCCCACTTTACATAAACTTTGGTTTGTACGTGTGTAATTAATATCTTACTAAACCAATCTTTCTGGTAGAAAACATTTTTAATAGAGTTTATTTTTTAAGAAAACTTTTATTTTAGATTCACAGCAAAAAAAGAGGAAGAGACTTCCCATATACCTCTGCCCACAATGTATATCTTCCCTCACTATCAACTTCCCCCAACATAGTGGTACATATGGAATAATCAGTGAGCCTGTTGTTGACACAGTATCACCCAAAGTCCATAGTTTACATTAGGGTTCACTCTTGGAGTTATACGTTCTATGAGTTTGAACAAATGTAGTAAGATACCTACCTGTAAAGTGTCATACTGAATAGATTTTCTACCCTAAACATCCTCTGTACTCTACCAGTTCATCCCTCCCTCTCCCGTTCCGCCTGGCAACCACTGATTTTATTTTAATTGTCACTATAGATTCGCCTTTTCCAGGATGCCATATAGTTGGAACCATACAGTATGTCGTGTTTCCAGATCGGCTACTTTCATTTAGGAATACGTATTTAGGTATTCTTCCATGCTTTTAAAGATTTGGTAGCTCATTTCTTTTTTGTTGTTCAGTCGCTCAGTTATGTTCGACTGTTTGTAACCCCATGGACTGTAGCATGCCAGGCTTCCCTGTTCTTCACCATCTCCTGGAGCTTGTTCAGACTCATGTCCATTGAGTCAGTGATGCCATCCATCCAGTGATGCTGAGGCCATTGTCCTCTGTCGTCCCCTTCTCCTCTGGCCTTCAGTCCTTCCCAGGATCAGTGTCTTTTCTAATGAGTCAGCTCTTTGCATCAGGTGGCCAAAGTATTGGAGCTTCAGCATCAGTCCTTCCAATGAGTATTTCTTTTTAGCAGTGAATAATACTCCATCATCTGGATATATACAGTTATCCATTTACCTATTGAAGGTGCTTGGTTGCTTCTAAGGTTATGAAAAAAACTGCTGTAAATGTCTCATTACACAGGTTCAGTCAGTTCGGTTCAGTTCAGTTCAGTCGCTCAGTCGTGTCCAACTCTTTGCAACCCCATGAATTGCAGCACGCTAGGCCTCCCTGTCCATCACCAACTCTCAGAGTTCACTCAAACTCACATCCATCAAGTCCGTGATGCCATCCAGCCATCTCATCCTCTGTCGTCCCCTTCTCCTGCCCCCAATTCCTCCTCGCATCAGAGGCTTTTCCAGTGAGTCAACTCTTCGCATGAAGTGGCCAAAGTACTGGGGTTTCAGCTTTAGCATCATTCCTTCCAAAGAACACCCAGGGCTGATCTCCTTCAGAATGGACTGGTTGGATCTCCTTGCAGTCCAAGGGACACTCAACAGTCTTCTCCAACACCACAGTTCAAAAGCATCAGTTCTTTGGTGCTCAGCTTTCTTCACAGTCCAACTCTCACATCCATACATGACTACTGGAAAAACCATAGACTTGACTAGACGGACCTTTGTTGCTTTTGAATATGCTATCTAGGTTGGTCATAACTTTCCTTCCAAGGAGTAAGCGTCTTTTAATTTCATGGCTGCAGTCACCATCTGCAGTGATTTTGGAGCCCCAAAAAATAAAGTCTGACACTGTTTCCACTGTTTCCCCATCTATTTCCCATGAAGTGATAGGACCAGATGCCATGATCTTCGTTCTCTGAACGTCGAGCTTTAAGCCAACTTTTTCACTCTCCTCTTTCACTTTGATCAAAAGGCTTTTCAGTTCCTCTTCACTTTCTGTCATAAGGGTGGTGTCATCTGCATATATGAGGTTATTGATATTTCTCTTGGCAATCTTGATTTCCAGCTTGTGCTTCCTCCAGTCCAGTGTTTCTCATGATGTACTCTGCGTATACGTTAAATAAGCAGGGTGACAATATACAGCCTTGACGTACTCCTTTTCCTATTTGGAACCAGTCTGTTGTTCCATGTCCAGTTCTAACTGTTGCTTCCTGACCTGCATATAGGTTTCTCAAGAGGCAGGTCAGGTGGTCTGGTATTCCCATCTCTTTCAGAATTTTCCACAGTGTGTTGTGATCCACACAGTCAAAGGCTTTGGCGTAGTCAATAAAGCAGAAATAGATGTTTTTCTGGAACTCTCTTGCTTTTTCCATGATCCAGCGGATGTTGGCAATTTGATCTCTGATTTCTCTGCCTTTTCTAAAACCAGCGTGAACATCTGGAAGTTTACGGTTCACGTATTGCTGAAGCCTAGCTTGAAGAATTTTGAGCATTACCTTACTAGTGTGTGAGATGAGTGCAGTTGTGCGGTAGTTTGAGCATTCTTTGGCATTGCCTTTCTTTGGGATTGGAATGAAAACTGACCTTTTCCAGTCCTGTGGCCACTGCTGAGTTTTCCAAATTTGCTGGCATATTGAGTGCAGCACTTTCACAGCATCATCTTTCAGTATTTGGAATAGCTCAACTGGAATTCCATCACCTCCACTAGCTTTGTTCATAGTGAGTTACTTCATCCCTAACTCTGTTTGGTTTATTTGCATGTTATTTTCTTAGGAAAAGCATGTCATCTGCAAAGAAAGGTTTTATTTCTTCCTTGATTTCTGATTTGGTGTCTGCTCTTAATTTGGGGAAATTGTTGTTACTGCTTCAGATGTTTCCTCTGTTCCTTTTTCTTTCTCCTGGCATTCCCATTATGCATTTGCTATATCTTTTGTAACAGTTCTCGTGTGTGTGCTGTGCTTAGTTGCTCAGTTGTGTCCGACTCTTTGCGACCCCATGGACTGTGTCGCTCAGTCATGACTATTTGTGATCCCATGGACAGTAGTCTGCCAGGCTCCTCTGTCTGTGGGGATTCTGCAGGCAAGAATACTGGAGTGGGTTGCCATGCCCGTCTCCAGGCCATCTTCCCAATCCAGGGATTGAACCCAGGTCTCCTGCATTGCAGGCGAATTCTTTACCATCTGAGCCACCAGGGAAGTCCAACAGTTCTTATATATATATATATATATTTTTTTTTTTTTTTTCTTTTTCAGTCTTTTTTCCTGTCTTCCAGTTTTGGAAGTTTCTGTTGACATACTCTCAGGCTCAGAGATTTTTTCCTTTTGTGGTGTGCAGTCTGTGGTGAGCCATCAAAGGCACTGTTCACTTGTGTTGTGGTGTTTTGATGTCTGATTTCTTTTTGGTTCTCTTTTAGGATTTCCATCTCTCTTACATTACACATCTGTTCTTGCATGTTGCCTGCTTTTTCCATTAGGGCTCTAGGCATAGTAATCTTGGTAGTTTTAGATTCCTGGTCTGATGATTCCAACATCCGTACCAGCTCTGCCATTCTTTGCTTGCTCTTCACACTGTGTTTCTGCCCTTCGGTATGCTTGTAGTTTTCATGTGGAAAGTGGACATGCTGTCCTAGGTAAAGGAGCTGCAGTAAACAGAAGGGTCGTGCTCTGTGTGACTGGTCTCAGCCATGGAGAGCTTGCGTCCCTGGACTGGAACCATGTCAGGGCTTCCCAGGCCTTCCACTCTCCTGGGAGGATGGCTGTTTCCTGTCTCTCAGATTGTAGTTTCTCATGAAGTAGTATCTCTGAAGGGCACACATCAATAAGAACTTAATGCTCTTGACACGCTTCAAAATACTCACTTTTTTCTCCCCGCACTGGAAACATGATGGGATCTTTCTTCAACCGTCACTGAAGACCTGGTAAAGCTTCTGAAGGGCCTCACGAGAGGGTGAGGCCCTCGCATGACTGAGTTCCTCTGGCATTTAAGTCTGGTTAAAACTTGTCCACACGGAGCTCCCAGCGCCCGGTCAGTTCCAAGGCCAGGTCCCCACACCAGCACTGGTCCCACTGAGGTTTCCATGCATGGGTTTCTGCTCCACTCAGTTGACTTCACAGTTCATTCAAGCTTTTTACTTGTTATAATTGAGTGGCAACTTCTAAGATTCTTCCTTGTATGTTGGGCCAGAAAACAGAAATTAGATCATTTCTTTTTAATCAATAATTTCTCTTGTATACATACTGTCCAGGAATTGCTGAAAATCCAGAGCCAAGAGTGTTTGCGCTGTCAGACCTTTTAGTGGGTGGACTAATGGCTCAAGATTACCTTACAGGCTCAGAGCAAAGCAGAGCCAAACTCTTCAGTATCCAGATGGTTATAAAGGAAATAAAGATGGGACTTCTCTAGTAGTCCAGTGGTTAAGAATCCACCTTGGAATGCAGGGGACACCGTTCTGAGGAGATTCCCACATGGCACAGAGCAGCTAAGCCCACGGGCCACACCTGCTGCGGCCCGCGCTCTGGAGCCCCTGAGCTGCAACTATGGAGGCCGTGTGCTGCTACTGCTGAAGCCCCCGCGCCTTAGAGCCTGTCCTCAGTAAGAGTAGCCTCTGCTTGCCGCAGCTAGAGAAAGCCCACGTGCAGCAAAAAGACCCACCGCAGCCAAAAAATAAATGAATAAACCTAAAAAGAGAAGGATATAAGGATGATTGATAGGTTATATAACTTTGTGAAAATCAAAGCTGCTGGTAGGTGATTAGCTGTCCTACAGACTACCACAATTTAAACATAAACAAGACAAGTTCTTAGAAGTTTGATAATATTAAAGTAAATAATTCCTTAATCAACAAGGACCTGCTGTGTAACACAGGAACTCAGTATTCTGTAACAGCCTGTATGGAAGAAGAGTCTGCAAAGAATGGATATATGTATATTTGTAAATGAATCACTTTGTTGTATACCTGAAACTAACACAACATTGTAAATCAACTGTGCCCCAATATAAAATAAAATTTAAAACGTAAGTGGTTCTTTTTATTTTTTTGGCTGTACTACATGGCATGTGGAATCTTAGCTTCCTGACTGGGAATCAAACCCATACCCCCTACAGTGGAGGCATAGAGTCTTAACCATTGGACTGCCAGGGAAGTTCTGTAAATGGTTCTTTAGTATAGTAACTCTTTGGTAAATGGATATATGTAATCCCAAAGCTCATTTTGTTAGCTAAAAGTAATGAAAATTGTTTTCAATTATAGGATAAGCATAAAGACCATATTGACCATCAGAAGGATAAAGTCGCCTTGACTCTGGCACGCCTAGCCCGCCATGTTGAAGTGGAGAAACAGCAGAAAGAAGAAAAGAACAGGGCATTCAGGGTATGTGGCTGCTTTCATTGGTGTTTTACCAGATTATAGAATTGTTTGTAAGAAAGTTAAATAGACACTTACATAATTGGATACAAGTTCAGCATGAAATCTGTATAGCTCACTGATTTAGTAGTAGTTCGTGATGGCATTTTATATCTGTTCTTGTTTGTTGGATTTTGATCATATATGTATACAGACCAACAAAAAAGAAAAAATAGACTTGAGTGAACTTTATTTTGGGAATTTAAACTCATGGAATTATATAAGTTTCTAGTTACTTTATCACAGTTTATCAGGGCTTCAAGCTGTTGAAAGGTTATTTTCTATGCAATAGAGCCAGACCACTTTCACTTCAACCTCTTCCTTCGGTTATTGAATTAGGGCAATAGAAGATGAAGCCTGATTTAGAATCTTGCATGATATAAACCATTTCAAACTTTGAGTTGCTTTACAGAAGGTTACCAAATGAAATTACCTTAGAGAACTCTCCCAATACTGCCAAATGTCTATTAGGAGTAAAATGTTGGCCAGTTGGGTAAAAAAACTTCCTCTTGGGAGTTTAAAAATGGAAATACAAATCACAGCATAATTTTACCATGTATGTTTTTGCTTCCTTGTTCCGTTTGTTATTATAAAGGAATTTATATATTTCTGTCGCCTTTGTTTTAGTATCTGCTTAATCTAATGTAAAATACCTTAATCTTTAAATTTAGAAGTACCTTTGTTTGGGGACTTTTATTAATACTTTATAATGTAATACCAATTAAACTAGAGCATAATATTCTAATTGTATGTTTAAAATGCTTAATACATTAGTGATATTTTTTTAAAAAAAGATTATTTCTTTCCTGGCAGAGACACTATTCATTTTTAAGGAAGCTTTCCGCAAATTACATTAAATGTGTGTGTATGGGGAAAGTCTCTGAGAGAGGAGTGGTTATCAAGCTGTCCTCTTTTTCTGCCCATTTCCTCAGTGATGCTCACTGCTTTTGTGATGAGTTCAGAGTAGTTGCTTTGACAGCAAGGGTTTTTCTCAAGGGTAGTTTCAGCTTTTACCTATACAAACGTTCATTCAGTGTATTAAAGACTTTAGCTTGTTGGAGAAAGTTTTTTAAAACTTTGAAATTCTTGTTTACCCAATTTTAAAGAATGCATTTTTCTAGATTTCTTTCTTAAAGAGAAAGTGACTCACACAGGTTCTGTAGCTCCTTGCTTGCTATCCATTCATGGTTTTTTGAAAATTTGGTTTTCCTTATATATAGCTTATTTTAAAAAAACTATCGATAGATGACAGAAAACAAAAACCAAAATAAACTACCTAGAAAGAAAGATAATAAAACTAATTCTTGAAGAATTGTAGTAGGTGTTAACTGTGACTACAGAATATAGTAGAAAACATCTTCCAGCTCGTCTAGGCCTTTTGATTTTTGGTGTCTCACTGTTAAAGTGGTTTGTCCATCTCTTTTGACGGAAATGTTTTTAAAAAAATAAAATCTATTAAAATCTTCACTGAATAAATCACTTTCAGAGATAATGTGTTGTGCTTGACTAGTTGACCAGTTACCAGCTTTGCTTGTTGATATTCCAAGAGTTAAAATGACTCACAAGAGGGGATGTGCCCCTAACATATGTAGGAATAGCTATATAATGCATATTAGCATCTTTGGAGAATTAGTACTCTATGGCTATACTTAGAACAGTGTTGTGTAGCTGATTTTTTTTCTGATTACAGTCTTGAATCTCCCTGTCTGCCTCTTACCTATGCTGATAGAAGATCCTGTTACATTGCTAACAGGGTCATTCAGTATCCTGGTCTGTTTCTTGCAAATCTAGCGTTTGTGGCTTTGTTATTTCTTTTTAAGGATATAAAAACCTTTTTGAGATACAGTATGGTATACTGGTTAAGTGCATGAGTTCTAGAATCAGATTAGAGAATGAGAGTTTAAATCCTGGCATTGTTACTTGTCCCTGTGCAATGTATTTGGACTTCCTATGCCTCAGTTTTCCCATTATAAAATGGGAACCATACTGGTACCCATCTTACAGAGTTATTGAGAGAATTAGATCTCAGACGCTTTTAGAATAGTGCCTGGCACATGGTAAGTGGTTAATAAATATTAATTGTTATTAGGTTGGTGCAAAAGTAATTGCAGTTTTGCATTATTGAACTTTGCCATTTGATATTGAAATACATTCTTAAATAAATGTGGTTATGTTATGCATCATTTTAATGCACATTTCCTGCTGTATTTTTTTTCTGATATCTTACTGTTTATTTTATATGTATTTAGACTATGGAAATTGATACTAGACTAAAAGCAAATTCAAGTGATTTTCTTACTCGAGTTCAAAATGGTTCATTAAGCAGCAGAGACAACTCGCAACATCGACAACGCATTTGGCCCAGGAACTGCTAACGAACGTGTAGTGCAGTGCTGATTCAAGAAGTTTTGTGAAGAAGACCGGAACCTTGAAGATGAGGAGTGTAGTGGCCAGCCAACGGAAGTTGACAGTGACCAACTGAGAGCCTTTATTGAAGCTGATCCTCTTACAACTACACAAGTTGCGGAAGAGCTCAACATGGACAATTTTATGGTCGTTCAGCATTTGAAGCAAATTGGAGAGGTGAAAAAGCTCAATAAAGTGGGTGCCTCGTGAGCTGACCAAATAAAAAATATTGTTGTTTTGAAGTGTCTTCTCTTATTCTATGCAATAACAATGAATCACTTCTGGATTGGATTATGACATGCAATGAAAAGTGGATTTTTATGACAAACAATGACGACCAGCTCAGTGGTTGGGCTGAGAAGCAGCTCCAAAGCACTTCTCAAAGTCCAGCTTGCACCAAAAAAAGGTCACGATCACTATTTAGTAGTCTGCTGCCAGTCTGATCCACTACAGCTTTCTGAATCCCCGTGAAACCTTCCATCTGAGAAGTATGCTTAGCAAATCGATTAGATGCACCGAAAACTGCAGTGCCTGGCACCAGTGTTGGTCAACAGTGGTGACCAGTGGGGCCCAGTTCTTCTCCATGACAACATTGGACTATACATTGCACAGCCAACACTTCAAAAGTTGAACTAATTGGGCTACAAAGTTTTGCCTCATCCACCATATTAACCTGATGTCTCACCAACCAACTACCACTTTCTTCAAGCATCTCAACAACTTTTTCCAGCGAAAACACTTCCACAACAGCAAGAGGCAGAAAATGTTTCCCAAGAGTTCATTGAATCCCAAAGCATGGATTTTTATGCTACAGGAATAAACATTTCTTGTTGGCAAAAATGTGTTGATTGTAATGGTTCCTATTTTGATTAATAAAGATATGTTGAGCCTAGTTATAATGATTTAAAATTCATGGTCTGAAACCACAATTACTTTTGTACCAACCTATAGATACAGCATGATTAGAGTATGCAAATAGATTTATCAGTAACATAACCAGAAAGATTTAGAGACTGTAAAAGTCTAAAGCATCTAGTTTAGTAGTTGGCACTGGCCCACTGCCTGTTTTTGTAAATAAAGTTTTATTGGAACATAGCCATGTCCATTTGTTTACATATTATCTATGGCTGCTTTTGTGCTGCAGCAGCAGAGTTGAGTAGTTGCAAAAGAGACTGTATGGGCTGCAGAGCCTTAAATATTTATCCTGTGGCCCTTTATGGAAAAAATCTGCCAACCTTTGATCTAGATGGAGTAGATGTTTTGTACTGGTACATATTAAGTACTAATGAAGGTCTGCTCTTACACTGTTCATTGAACAAATATTTAATAGGCTTCTATATACTTCAGACTACATTTGGAAAATTGGAAAAAAAATGTTTTAAAATGTAAGGATGAAAAGAATCATTCACATTTCCATTCCAGAGATAACCATTGACATTTATCATATTTATTTTCTGCTTTTTTCCCTCTCAGCAGGCAGAGTTACATATAGCTTGAAATAATCTTTGCTTATATTTGACCCTATTCATTTAATACAATTTGGTAACATACTTGATATCAAAAGTATACTCCTAATTCACAGAAAAGTTTGGTTAGTGTTTCTAATGACTTTCATGAAATGTACACACTGTAATTTACTTAAACAGTACCCTATTGTTGGAGATTAAGTTGTTGCAAACTGTGTGCAAATAGAGATGACATTGGGATCAACATCTTATTTAGAGCAGGAAACTTTGGTTTGACTTAGCTCCTTAGGATAGAGTTCTAGACTTGGAGTTACAGGGATAAAGGATAATCAGTATTTTTTGATCACTGTTGTGACAAAATCATTTTCTTAAGGAAACAAGATTAGTAATCACAGTTTAATTGATTTTTTTTCTTAATATCTTTAGGAAAAAATTGATTTTCAGCATGCTCATGGGTTACAAGAATTGGAATTTATTCGAGGACATTCTGATACAGAAGCAGCAAGACTGTGTGTGGACCAGTGGTTAAAAATGCCAGGTATTCTTTAGAGATCAGAGGCTTCCCTGAAGCCCTAAGGCATTGTGTCTGTTTATTCAGTTGCTAGTAAGTATATAAAGTATTAAAACTTACTTAACTGGAGGTCTGCTTTACCTACCAGTTGTCTTCCTATTTTGGCAAAAATGTATTTTGAGTAAAAGTAATCCTTGAGCAGATTAGATATTGCTCATTTATTCATTCATGTGTGTCCTACATGAAATAGTACTATGTGAGGCTATGTGAAGGTGTGTAACGGGTTATTTGAGGTCAGGATTCTGTAAGGAAATGGAATTTAAGCTGAGATGGAAAAGATTAGCATTTACTTATTTGTCCATGCAACCTATGTAGATATTTTGTTGGAAGTGTCAACATGGGAGGCTCATCTAAAGCAGTGGGTAGCTTCTTCATTACTAACTCTACAGACCTGAGATTCCTGGAGGAATCACTGTGGAGCGTTTTCCTTCCACCAGATAGTTTGGTAAAATTTTTGAGTCAGTAGGACAGTCCCTTGGGGCTTCCGCTCAGACAGCAAAGAATCTGCCTGCAATGTGGGAGACTTGGATTCGATCCCTGGGTTGGGAAGATCCCTTGGAGAAGGGAATGGCAACTCGCTCCAGTATTCTTCCCTGGAGAATCCCATGGACAGTGGAGCCTGGCGGGCTTCAGTCCATGGGGTTGCAAAGAGTCGGACACGACTGAGCAACTAACACTTTCAGGATAGTCCCATCAAGGCAGCTTTTCTAGCCTGGTTTGTAAAAGACCCACTGAGCCCTTAGAGGCTTGGGTTACTCACAGAAACCTTAGCTGTGGATTTAATCCAGCCAAAAGTTTAGTTGCACAAAGTCTTAGAAATAATCTATGTATGCAGTGCTCAACTTTGAACCTGGATATCTTGTTCTATAGTTTTCAGAGGGCTTTTCTTTGGACAGAATCAAATCGCCACTTTTAAAATAATTCCAGTAATTTGTAGGTATTTTGACACTTGGCTACTCCCTGACACTGCATTTCCTTCTTATCTCCCAGTATGTTTGTGCCTGGCAAACCTCCCCCCTTGCCCTATCCTCTCTCTTAAATGCCTTTTCCTTTTTTCTTACTTGCCCGTGGGGTTAGCCACAGGCAAGTAAGTACTACATTCAGTACTAGAGGGTGCTAGGTTTTTTAGTCTGCCTAAGTTTGATTGCCCAGCTGTCTTTGATGCCACAGTGTTTTATTCATTTTTTGCCTATAGTTTTTACCCTGTTGTGTTGGATTCATATGTTTACATATCTGTGTCTTTTACTAGATTGATATGTTATGGGGACAGAGGCTAAGCCTAATTAATCTTTTTTAGTGTCAGTGCCTAAGAAGAAGGCTCTGCACAGAGATGTCCAATAAGTGTTGGTTGAATATTATACCAGAGTGGGCAATGAGTATTTGCATATGAACACAGAAAGGAAGCCTAGAACCATGTTCCAAATTTGACTGTCATTCAACTAAACAAAAGAATTGTTTGGTATTCCAGACCTACTTTAGAAAAGTTCACTTGAAAATTGCTGTCTTTAGCTATATCAGAATCACGTGGGAGTCTTAAATACATGCCTGGGCCTCACCTCTAGAGGCTATCTGTAGATTTGGGAAGATTTGGATACAAAAATGGTCTAGAACTACAAGGCTTACAAGATCTCTTGTAAAATTGTTTCTCTCATATGTTTCTCTTCTCATACTGTTTCTCTCATTCTTCACTTTCAAGTCTTGCCTAGAATGATTGTTGGGTCAGTAATATATCCCTTTAGGCCTAATCTCTGGCTTTCAGGTTGTCAGAATATTTTCAGTTCAGTTCAGTTCAGTCTCTCAGTCGTGTCCGACTCTTTGTGACCCCATGAATCGCAGCACGCCAGGCCTCCATGTCCATCACCAACTCCCAGAGTTCACTCAAACTTATGTCCATCGAGTCAGTGATGCCATCCAGCCATCTCATCCTCTGTTGTCCCCTTCTCCTCCTGCCCCCAATCCCTCCCAGCATCAGTCTTTTCCAATGAGTCAACTCTTCGCATGAGGTGGCCAAAGTACTAGAGTTTCAGAATATTTTAATTCACTATAAATTGAACTCACGAACATCTGAGTATATATTTTTCTGAGTGGATCAAGTGGGAACAAATGACTCAGTTAGCTGTCTTTATAATTCTTGTCAAGATGTGGTACTGTAGATCACTTCAGGTTACACCTGGTTCATTGGCGGCTGATAAGCTTGTGCTGTGAGTTAAGGTCTTTAGTTACATTCTTTTTATGTGGTTGTTTTATCTTCTTGCTTGGTCCCTGCCACACTGTAGCACTGAAGAGTCAGGGGGCTGTTGCTGGCATAGCGGCTTTAGCACTGGGCTGTACTTGCTGCGGTGCCATTCCTTTGAGGAGTGGAGAACTGGGGAAAACAGAGATGTCTTTTTGCTGTCAATTATAAAAAGTGAGATTCTACTTCTCAATAGCATTAAGGGACTCCATTCAGTCTATTCCAAAGTATCCAGCCATTATAATTCAGTTCTTTGATTAGAAGTAGTGTAAGGACTGGAGAAGGCAATGGCAACCCACTCGAGTACTCTTGCCTGGAAAATCCCATGGATGCCAGAGCCTGGTAGGCTGCAGTCCTTGGGGTCACTAGGAGTCAGTCACGACTGAGCGACCTCACTTTCACTTTTCACCTTCATGCATTGGAGAAGGAAATGGCAACCGACTCCAGTGTTCTTGCCTGGAGAATCCCAGGGACAGGGGAGCCTGGTGGGCTGCCGTCTATGGGATCTCACAGAGTCGGACACGACTGAAGCGACTTAGCAGTGTAAGGACATTATTTATAATTACTCAAGCTTTGGAAATCCAACTTTTTTATAGACATTTATAGTTAGACCAGTTTCTGCACATTTGAATACTTAGTAATTTAAAAACAACACGCTATACTGTTTAAGGAAAAGAGCTGTTTAAATCTTTCTGTATTTTGCCTTTCCTTGGATAAAGCTTATTTTCTTCTAATTGATTGCTTTCTCCACTTTAATTTTTACCCAGAACCTCTATGGCTAAATAAAGGTCTTAATAGGCAACACCTGGAATGTGGATGGACAGTAAAAATTACTCTTAATTCTGACTGCATTATAAAATTAAAGCAAAAAAAGGTGTATTGTTATTAATGCCTCTTTGAATGTGATTAATGCTGTGTTAGTCTTTTTTTATTGATAGAACACATTTATAAGCATTTTGACAGCATTTAATAGAGGCATTTCTTCCATAAACAGAAGAGCATTGAAACCTTCAACATAGATAACCATTTGGGGATCTTAACTAGATGATGTTAAAGGTGTAACATTTTATTCCAGTTAAACGCTTAGGGACTTGGTAGAAATGGCCATAAAGATAAATATACAATTTTTTGTTATATGAAATATTCAAAGTATTTGAGTGAAACAAGTTATAAGAAATAATAATAGTCAAACTATATATCAGAATCCTCCTAGAATTTTTAAAATTCTTTGTTTATAGAACTTAACTCTAAATTTTTCACTGTACAACATGCATTGGGAGTTTGCCTGGAAACAGAATTTGGCTGAGGCTGGAAAGTTGTGTGACTGTAAGACCAAGATTATGACGGAAAGGGATAATCTTCACCAGATAAAAGGGATAATCTTCACCAGATAAAAGGACTGGTGAAGGCATTCTCCTTGTCCTCCCCATTCCCTCCCTGTCTCAGTTACAGCCTGTATAACTGAACCTTACAATGTGTGTAAGATACTTAAAAGAGAAAATAAGAATTAGAAGAAAAAATCTTTGCCAACTTATATAAATGAACAGAAGGGAGGCAGGTACAGGGGTTGTAGAGCAACTGGTTTTCTAATATATTCCATCTTTGACATTTCTTGACTGTTGAACTTAAGGGAACAGTTCTTTTCCTCAAGATAATATTACTTGGAGATCTTAATGGCTTTCCTTGTCCCAAATAGCTATTTATTTGTAGGTTGTTATATCTTTTATAAGAAAGTTTGTAAGCACTTAATTACAAGTAGGATCACCCATTTGATGCTGCCCAGTGTTTTTTTTTTTTTATTGTTTTTTCATAATTTTGATTACCAGTCCAAAGGACAGTTACCTGAAATAGGAACTTAAGAATTTATATTCTGATGATACAGGACTCAAAACAGGCACGATTAATTCTGGAACAAAAGGTTCATTCCGAAGAGGAAGCCAAATTCGAGCATCTGGGAAACCAATTTCATGTCCCATAATGCACTGTAACAAGGAATTTGATAATGGGCACCTTCTCTTAGGACATTTGAAAAGGTAAGTGTGATGTTCAGAACAGTCGGTGCTGAAGATGAACTGAGAGCGTGAGGCACCTCTGCCATTGCGATTGTAGCTTTATGTTCCAAACTCTTACGATACAATTTTTTCTAATTTACATTTCTTAGGCTTCCTAGGAGGCTTGAAGTCAGATTATTCTAGTGATATTCAGTCCTAATATGTTTCATAAAATTCTGACCAGACTTTTTGCATTGATGTACATTTGGATCAGTTTTAGAGAAATCCAGTCCGTTAGCAAATTTTAAGAGACACAAAGCATTTACAGATATGTGGGCTAGCTCAAAGAAAGATAATATTTCATTGCAAAGTAAATGCTAAAGGCAAACAAAGTGTAGCAAAATTAATAATAAATGTTCTATTTATGAGATCCATAATTTACTGAAGTTTGAAGAGTACAGCTTGAGAAAGTAAATATCAAGAGAAGGCAATATTAAAGGAGTTAAATAGTCCTTATCTTCGTAGTCTCCCCTTCTTATAGTTTGAAGAGGGGAGTTGAGTTTGGGGCTCTTGACCTTCTCCAGATGTCTCATCCTGCTTATGCCTGACCCTGGTGTGAGAGCCTTCTGGAGAGGGGTTCAGTATTCTACAGATAACTGTATTTTAAGTGTTTTTAATTTTTAAAAAGTCTTTGAGGCAGTTTTCAATGACACGAATTTGTTAAATGATTAAAATGACACTACAAGGATTAAAAGCCATTTTTAGGAAATAGGTGTGCACCAGAAAGCTTGACATGACATTATTATTCTAGTGATTCATTTACAATTATTTGTGAGTTTTATTTTGTTCCTTGCAAGAAGAAACAGATAATGGCTGTACAGTTTTCAGACTGGAAGTTTACCAATTTGGTGAAACATGCTTAAATCCATTTTATTGTATCTTGAGTACTTTTTTGAAATTTTAAGCTGTTGGTCACTGTTTCAAGAGATTGCATGGCATATGAGAGCCACTTGATATTTCTTGAATATAAAGAACGTTATTTAATACTTCAGTAGAAAAAGTGCAAACACTTGAATGTGTGTGTCTGACTTAACAAATGAAGCAACTTAGTGCTGCCTCTAGAATATGTCAGATTTTCTAATGTTCCCTCTGTTTTGCCAAGTAGGTTCGACCACTCTCCATGTGATCCAACAATCACACTGCATGGACCTTTCATCAGCTCCTTTGCTTGTGTAGTATGTTATAAAAATTTTGTTACTCAGCAACAGTATAGGGATCACCTTTTTGCTAAGGTAAGAACATGTCCTAAGTTAAGGATAGGTATTCTTTTTCTGGAGATCCGTGGGGTGTTTTCTTGCTGTTCTTAAGCTTGCAGTCCACCGTGATGCACATAAGGATCAAAATTGTGATTGTCTATGATAAATAAAATGATTTGGAACGTTATTGTGGGAAGTTAACCCTGAGAGCTGAAAGCTAACAGTCCTAAAGATTATCATTGAAACTCTTTTTATTGAATTGCTCTGTGAAATTGACTTACTTTGTTCAAGATGTTCTGTGAGTTAATCACATGATAATCAGAATGGTATTAAGGACACTGCTGTTCAGTGCTGGTTGACATATCAGAGCCATGTAGTCAGTGATGATCCTTTATCAATGCTGGTATTAGGAGATCTGGTATTTAAAAGGTTGTGTTACGTGACTCACAGTGTGTGAAATCTCAATTCAGTGTAATAAAGAGCCCTGTAATAAGTGTTTATCAGACTTGATATTAGCAGGTATCTCACTTACTAATGTTACAAAATGTTAATTATGTGATATTTTTCACTCTGGAAAAGTTTTAAAATACTAACAAAAAGAAAATAAGAAACGCTTTTTTAAAAAAATTTATTAAAGTATAGTTGTGCCGGGGTCCAGCCCCGGCTGATCCAGGGTATTCGAAGCGGGTACGGCGTTGGCGAGGGTCAGGATACAATAGCTTCAATTAGATATTAACTAGAGATGTAAAGAGTAATAGAATGAGGATAGCTCAGTGAGGAAATTCAGTGGAGAAAAGAGGCTGAATAAAATTCCAAAGCAGGGAATTTACGTCACCTACGAAGGCCGCAGGCGTCCTCCTGTTCTCCCGAAGGAGAGGAGACACTAAGGCCTCCCCGGTCAGATCTTAGAAGCCCAGGCAAAATTAGTAGGCTTGATGAGCTTCCCCGCCTCAGAGGAAAAATTGAGCTAGAAGGTGAAAGAAAGGACGCCATGGGGAGACCAAGTTTCGGTGAACAAGGCCCGCACTTTATTTTCCAAAGTAGTTTTTTATACTTTAAGTTGTGCGTAGAGGATAATGGGGGAAGGGGCGGAGTCATGCAAGGACAGCAGTTCCTGGTCCTAATCGAAGCCAGGCTTTCAAACTTATCATATGCAAAAGTTCAGGTGATTTACATCATCTTCTGGCCAGGAGGCCTGTTAACATTTTAAGGAACTTATTTTTCTCTAAAGGTGATTATTCCAAAGTCAGGCACCAGCCTCCAAAAAAGCATTGGACAAAGCTGCATTCCTATAGGGCAAAAGTGAGGTGGGCTCCATCAAGAAAAGAATTAACTCAAGGGTCCAAGGTTACAAACATTGAGCTACTACTTACATTTCTATACACCCATTATATCAATCAATACACTGCCAAGGACACAGTAGGTAAGGAGTATGGAGACTTAGCAGCAAACATTGGCCCAATAAGTGAAAAACCCTTCACCAATACAATTTCTAATCAATCTTTTAACAACTCAAAGGAATCTGTGTTTAGACAGTTTAGAACATCTCCTCTCTCTCACAGTTGGGAGGCTCTGAACAATCACATGTGGCCGAAAAAAACCTATTCAGGCAGGCTAGAGGATTTCCAAAGGAGTTTGTAGGTTGAAACGCTGTCACACCCAGGAATTATTAACTGGAGCTGTAAGCTAACTCTTTTTTCAGAGAGAGGTAGTGGGGGACAGCCCCCCGTAAAGTCAGAGGTGTAGGTGAAAGCACAAAGCAGAAAGTAGGCAGGCTCTGGTTTTGGGGGTAGATGCTCGAGAATTTCCAGGGGGACTCCTGAGGCTCGATCCCCCCTTTGCGTATGCCGAGCCTCCTTCCTCATGACCTTTGCCACGGGCGGAGCTCGCTCCCCGAATAGTTGATTTATAGTGTTGTGTTAATGTCTGTTGTGCAGCAGAGTATTTAGTTCTACACGTACAGACATTTCTTTGCATATTCTTTTCCATTATTGTTTATCACAAGATATCGAATATAGTTCCCTGTGCTATACAGTAGGACCTTGTTTATTCTAAATATTATAGTTTGCATTTACTAACCTTAAACTCCCAATCCATCCCATCTCCACCCCCTCTCCCCCATGGCAACCACTGGGATATCACTCTATTGTCACTATAGAGATAAGCATTATTAACATTTATATATATATATTTCTGTTATTTCTCCATATGTAAATATTTTTATATAAGATAAGGTATCTAAGTTATTTCATAATTTAAAAAAGCAGTGTGTTATAAGCATAAATGTTTAAATGTTGAATCAGTATGTACATTTAAAATAAGTGAATGGCATTCTGTATGACTGTAAGGTATTTACTTATTTATTTGTGGTTGGCTGTGCCGGTCTTCGCTGCTCTGTGGGTTTTCTGTATGACGATATTTATTTACTTGTGGTTGGCTGTGCTGGTCTTCGTTGCTGCGTGGGTTTTCTGTAGCTCCTGCAAGCGGGGGCTGCATGTTGCTGCAGTGTGCAGGCTTCTCACTGCGGTGGCTTCACTTGCTGCAGAGCACGGGCCCTCGGGTGCAGGGGCTTCAGGAATTGCAGCCTGTGGGCTGAGTGATTGTGGTCCCTGGGTTCTAGAGCACAGGCTCTGTCGTCGTAGCTGGCCACTGGGTGAGGTGCTCTGCAGCATGTGGGATCTTCTTGGATCAGGGGTCAAACCTGTGTCTCCTGCATTGGCAGTGTGGATTCTTTCCCACTGAGCCAGCTGAGAAGCCTCTCTTTTTATTTCCTATTAGATGTATTAGTTTACATTTTTCTGTCATTATAAACAGTAACACCTTAAATACCCTTGTAGCTAAAAACCTATGAGAAGATTCATACTTCAGGTATTTGCTGAGTAAATATTAGATTTTGAAATAGTAAAATGCTAACGTCCAAAGACTAGTAAGGTTTTTCTTTAAACCATATTTTCAGAATTTACTAGTCTGTGACCTATTCTTGAAAAGTCATGTCGGTAATACCCTAGATTCTGTGTAGGTTCACACAAAGTGGAGACTTGTGCTCTCAGCTGTCTCTGATTGAGTTCTGTGTTCCCAGAATAGATGTGCCTCTTGGCAGTGAGTTTGCTGTCTGCTCCATCATTAGTTTTGGGGAGCCTGTGTCTTGTTGAACCCTGGCGAGTGGCCGTAGTATGAGGGGAATCCATGTGCTCTAGAATGAATAAGCCATAATAGTAATCGTCAGAGGAAACAGGTTCAGAGGAAGGGGAGAGGAGAAGCTGGAAAAGTTGGCAGAGCCCTGCGGAGGAGAAGTGGTCTTCCAGGCTTGGATTTGGATAGGTGGAAAGGAGCCTGCAGAGAATAGCAAGTAGGGAATAGGGGTGGTGCAGAGAGCAGGGTACACAGCAGGCCCGAGACTTCCATCCTTAGACGGACTGGCTTGTAAGGTTGTCACTGAGCTGCTGTCGTGTCCTACTCTTTGCAACCCCATGGACTGCAGCACGCCAGGCTTTCCTGTCCATCACCAACTTCCAGAGCTTGCTCAAACTCATGTCTATTGAGTTGGTGATGCCACCCAACCATCTCATCCTCTGTTGTCCCCTTCTCTTCCTGCCTTCAATCTTTCCCAGCATCAGAATCTTTTCCAATGAGTCAGTTCTTCGCATCAGGTGGCCAAAGTATTGGAGGTTCAGCTTCAGCATCAGTCCTTCCAATGAATATTCAGAACTGATTTCCTTTAGGTTGGACTGGTTGGATCTCCTTGCAATCCAAGGGACTCTCAAGAGTCTTCTCCAACACCACAGTTCAAAAGTATCAATTCTTTGGTGCTCAGCTTTCTTTATAGTTCAACTCTCACATGCATATATGACTACTGGAAAAAACCATAGCTTTGACTAGACAGACCTTTGTTGGCGAAGTAATGTCTCTGCTTTTTAATATGCTGTCTAGGTTGGTCATAACTTTTCTTCTAAGGAACAAGCATCTTTTAATTTCATGGCTGCAGTCACCATCTGCAGTGACTTTGGAGCCCAAAAAAATAAACTCTGCCCCTGTTTCCACTGTTTCCCCATCTATTTGCCATCAAGTGATAGGACCAGATGCCATGATCTTAGTTTTCTGAATGCTGATCTTTAAGCCAACTTTTTCACTCTCCTCTTTCACTTTCATCAAAAGGCTCTTTAGCTCTTATTCATTTTCTACCATAAGGGTGGTGTCATCTGCATATCTGAGGTTATTGATATTTTTCTCGGCAATCTTGATTCCAGCTTGTGCTTCCTTTAACCCAGTGTTTCTCATGATGTACTCTGCATATAAGTTAAATAAGCAGGGTGACAATATACAGCCTTGACGTACTCCTTTTCCTGTTTGGAACCAGTCTGTTCCATGTCCAGTTCTAATTGTGCTTCCTGACCTGCACACAGATTTTTCAAGAGGCAGGTCAGGTGGTCTGGTATTCCCATTTCCTGAAGAATTTTCCATTTTATTGTGATCCACACAGTCAAAGGCTTTGGCATTGTCAATAAAGCAAAAATAGATGTTTTTTTGGAAGTCTTGCTTTTGCAATGATCCAGTGGATATTGGCAATTAGATCTCTGGTCCTGCCTTGTCTGGTGCATGCTCTGTTGTATTCAGTGCCACTGACCCTGCAGTAGGCCACCACTGACCCACGCCTCCGCCGGAGACTGCTGGACACTCACAGGCAAGTCTGGGTCAGTCTCCTGTTGGGTTAGTGCTCCTTTCTCCTGGGTCCTGGTGTGCACAAGGTTTTGTTTGTGCCCTCCAAGAGTCTGTTTCCCCTAGTCCAGTGTAAGTTGTGTAATCAAATCCCACTGGCCTCCAAAGTCAAATTCCCTGCGGGTTCTTAGTCCCTTTGCCAGATCCCCAGGCTGGAAAATCTGTTGTGGGTCCTAGCACTTTCTTAACAGTGCGAGAATTTCTTTGGCATAATTGTTCTGCAGTTTGTGGATCATCTTTACAATATTGTGGTGGTTTTTGCCCTAGCTCAACTTGAATCACGTACGGTGGGTACTGAGTCTTTAAGGTGGTATTGATTGTCAAGTGTGTTCTGTTTGTCTCCATGGAGAGGATCTTTGGAATCTTAAACCTAGTTCCTCTGGGCTCTGCCCAGTGTGCCTTTCCCCTTGGTTTCCTTTTGCTCTAATAAATTAGAGTATAGCTATCCATAGCCATGAGTATAGCTGTCCCCCAAATTCTGTAAGTCCCAGCCAGACCCCCAGCCCTGGGGGTGGTCCTGGGGATCCCAACTCAACTAGTAACTGGACTGCACAGCTACAGGATTTAAACTTGGTAGTGGGCAGGTCCTGGCACGACTGTGGGATGTGACCTGATGAGAAGAATGCTTATGTCTTCAGAGTTAAAGTGCTTTAATTCTAGAACCAAAGTCCTTTTCCTTTTGGGGGGAGGGGGGTGGACACCAGAGACTGAGTGGTATTGGAATGGCACCCGTGTTGAGGGTGGATTCGAAGACATGGACAAGGAGACCAGTTTAGGTGAGTTTGGCAGTAATGTAGGTTTGAGATGAGAGAAGAGTTTACTTAGATAAGGGCATTTAGAATAAAGAACTTAAAGTGGACCCAAAAGACACCATGAAGAAAGAAATGATAGGTCTGCTGAGTGTCCTGATCCAGGTTGGGGGAGAGAAGGGGAAAAGGTGCAACTTCATCACACAGTTTTGAATTGTTTGCACTGAGTTGTTAGTATTCTACCCTTTTCAGAACTAGAACTCCTTCAGGGCATGGTTTTTTTTTTAATTCCATGCTGTAAGTATATTTATCCTTTTCCTTCAATAAATCTGAATAGGCATTTTAACCTTTAAAATTAATGAATACTCACTCTCATTTGTGTTTTCCCGAATTTCATTAGTTTTCCGTTCTTTCTAGGAATTGCTCATTCCATGCTCTTTTGGCCTCCCTTTTGCCATCTCTCTGGGAAGTAAGTTTGTAATGTTCAGCCTTCCCGGAGGCAGTATGGTGAAACAGAGCAAAGTCTTTGGTGTCAGACAAGCCTGGATTCCATGTCAGGTTTATTAACTGTGTGTTCTCACCAAGTCACGGCACACCTGTGAGCTTAGTTCTTTATCTCTAAAGTGAAATCATTACACTTTCATCCAGAATTGTTGAGAGAAAGCATAATATGTTATAAAGCACTTAGGGCCTGCCATACGTATTTAATAAAGACTTTTTATTGCTTATTCTTTGGAGTGTCTATCACAAGGACTCAAAATGAGCTAGTGTGCATGGGGTTGTCATTACGTATCATAAATCAACCAGAAGAGGTCGCTAGAAGATTGCTTAGCTGTGCATTCTGTTTCATAAAGATGATGCTCTTCAGTGAACTCTGTGAAACTGTCCACAATTTATGTTTGCCTTTCTGCCCTTCCCTTTTTGTCTCCAGTGTCTTCTGTCTGGAATGGTGCCTCTCAAATCTTAGTGCGCACCAGTCATTTAAAGTGCGGGTTAGTGTTGTGCCTTAGAGTCAAGATTTTTAACAAACTTTTGAGTGATGGCAGTGCTTCTAGTCTTTGGATCATACTTGAGCAGCAAGTGTTTAGCCTTTTTTTTTTTTTGACATTCAGGCTAGTGGGTCTGTCCCCAGGTAGCTTGCTGCCTTTCTCGCTCCTGGTGCGGGGGGTGGTGGCGGACGTGTTGCAAGCCCAAGGCTGCCTCAGCGTCCCTTGTGGGTGAGCAGACATTACCTCCCATCGTGTGTTCAGGGCTTGTCCTTGTTGTAGCTTGTGTCAGTACTTCATGCTTTTTGTTGCCAAATAATTTTCCATCGTGTGAACATGCGCCACTTTTGTTTGTCAGTTCAGCTGGTGGACACGTGGGTTATTTCCGTTTTTGACTGTTGTGAATAATGCTGACAGAAACAAATGTACAAGTCTTTGTGTGGTCCTATGTTTTCAGTTCTCTAATGAGCTAATTGTTGGGCCATTCAGTTATTATGCTTAAGTTTTCAAAGAACTGCAAACTGTTACCCAGCGCAGTGTGTCAGCTTGCCTTCCTGGTCACAGTGTGTGGGCTCCCGTTTCTTCACAGCCTTGCCAGCACTATTATCTGTCTATAAAATACCCATCCTAGGGGTGTGTGTGATGTGGTATCTTGTTGTGGTTCTAATTTCTATGGTGTATTTTGATTTAGTATGACTGGAAATACAGTGGTAAAAGGGATTTGAGTACTTTTAACTTACCAGACATCATATTTCCCATTCCTTCTGGTTTTTGGAAGATATTTGCAAATATGCTATACCTTTGCAATTAGGTATATTCCCATAAAATTTTATGTGGAATCACAATTTTATTCTATTGAGCAGACAATTTAAACAAACTTGTTTTGAATCCAGTTATAACTCACATTTGAACTACAGCTTATTTTCTTAGAGTTCTTCAAGTAGGGGCCATGTGTGTAAATTGGTAAGTTATGTGTATAAGTTAGTAAATGCTTTTAGTGCTCTTTTTTGGAACCTTCTAATCAGAATGTACAAAGTCAGAGTAGGGGTTATCTTTTACACGCTGTCACCAAAATAAAATGGATGAAGAGTGACGAAAAGAGCATAGGATTTCCCACCAAAGCTATAAAGCTGGGTGGATGGCAGCCCTCTGTCTTCTGAGGGTGCAGCTGGAAGGGCAGTGCTGATTTTGTTGACTTACCTAAACTTTAGCTTTCTCATTAGTAAATAATGAAAATAGTACTTCATGGGTTATTGTAAGGATTAACTGGAAAAGCACATTTGAACCATAAGTACTTAGTATGAATGTGAATTTCCTATCCCCCCTCCTGTTGCATCTCATAAGCAACTACACAAACTATTGTGTATACTTAATGATAGAAATTTAGGAAGACACAATACAACTTTTAAGGCTATTACTCTAAAGACCATTAACAAGTTAAATTATATTTATACACAAACACACGTACATATACATACACATATAAATATACGCTGAAAAATACTTCCAATTTTGGGATAGAGGAGGCTCTTTTTAAAATTTTTATTTTTGTGGGGATCAGGATTTTTTTTATATTTTTATTTTTAGTTGGAGGATAATTGCTTTACAATATTGTGATGGTTTCTGCCATATATCAACATGAATTAGCCATAGGTGTACATATGTTCCCTCCTTCTTGAACCTCCCTCCCACCTCCCACCACATCCCACCCCTGCCTCTCTAGGTTCTCAGCAGCAGATCCCACTAGCTCTCTGTTTTACATATGGTAATGTATATGTTTCAATGCTATGCTCTCAAATCATGCCACCCTCTCCTTCCCCCACTGTGTCCAAAACTCTGTTCTTTACGTCTGCGTCTCTTTTGCTGCTCTACAATTAGGAGCATCAGTACCATCTTTCTAGATTCCATATTGCTATGCTAAGTCACTTAAGTCGTGTCTGACTCTGTGTGACCCCATAGATGGCAGCCCACCAGGCTCCCCCATCCCTGGGATTCTCCAGGCAAGAACACTGGAGTGGGTTGCCGTTTCCTTCGCCAATGCATGAAAGTGAAAAGTGAAAGTGAAGTCGCTCAGTCGTGTCCGACCCTCTGCGACCCCATGGACTGCATCCCACCAGGCTCCTCCGTCCCTGGGATTTTCCAGGCAGGAGGACTGGAGTGCGGTGCCATCACCTTCTCCGAGATTCCATATAAACATGTTAATATATACTGGTTTTTCTGACTTACTTCATGCTGTGTAATATAGGCTCTAGGTTCATCCACCTCATTAGAATTAACTCATACATGTTCCTTTTTATAGCTGAGTAGTATTCCTTATCCATTCATCTGCCATTGGACATCTAGGTTGCTTCCATTGCCTAGCTATTGTAAATAGTGCTGCAGTGAACATTGGGGTATATGTGTCTTTTTCAATTATTGTTTCCTTGAGATATATGCCTAGGAGTGGGATTTATTGGGTCATATGGTAGTTTCCAGCCAAAGGCCTAGAAAAGGTCAGTTTTCATTCCAATCCCAAAGAAAGGCAATGCCAAAGAATGTTCAAACCACTGCACAATTGCACTCATCTCATATGCTAGCAAAGTAATGTTTAAAATTCTCCAAGCCAGACTTCAACAGTACATGAACCATGAACTTCCAGATGTTCAAGCTGGATTTAGAAAACGCAGAGGAACCAGAAATCGAATTGCCAACATCCATTGGATCATCGAAAAAGCAAGAGAGTTCCAGAGAAAAACATCTACTTATGTTTTATTGATTGTGCCAAAGCCTTTGACTGTGTGGATCACAACACACTGTGGAAAATTCTTAGAGATGGGAATACCAGACCAGCTGACCTGCCTCTTGAGAAATCTGTATGCAGGTCAGGAAGCAATAATTAGAACTGGACATGGAACAACAGACTGGTCCCAAATTGGGAAAGGAGTACGTCAAGGCTATATATTGTCACCCTGCTTATTTAATTTATATGCAGAGTACATCATGAGAAATGCTGAACTGGAGGAAGCACAAGCTGGAATCAAGATTGCCGGGAGAAATATCAATAACCTCAGATATGCAGATGACACCACCCTTATGGCAGAAAATGAAGAAGAGCTAAAGAGCCTCTTGATGAAAGTGAAAGAGGAAAGTGAAAATTTTGTCTTAAAACTGAACATTCAGAAAACTAATATCATGGCATCTGGTCCCATCACTTCATGGCAAATAGATGGGGAAATAATGGCAACAGTGACAGACTTTATTTTCTTGGGCTCCAAAATCAGTGCAGATGGTGACTGCAGCCATGAAATTAAAAGACACTTGCTTCTTCGAAGAAAAGGTATGACAAACCTAGATAGCATATTAAAAAGCAGAGACATTACTTTGCTGACAAAGGTCCATCTAGTTAAAGCTATGGTTTTCCCAGTAGTCATGTATGGATGTGAGAGTCGGACCATAAAGAAAGCTGAATGCTGAAGAATTGATGCTTTTGAACTGTTTGAATTGAACTTTTGAACTGCTTTTGAACTTCACCAACACTGTGGTGTTGGAGAAGACTCTTGAGAGCCCCCTGGGACTGCAAGGAGGTCCAACCAGTCAATCCTAAAGGAAATCAGTTCTGAATATTCATTGAAAGGACTGATGCTGAAGCTGAACCTCCAATACTTTGGCCACCTGCTGCGAAGAACTGACTCATTGGAAAAGATCCTGATGCTGGAAAGATTGAAGGCAGGAAGAGAAGGAGACAACAGAGGATGAGATGGTTGGGTGGCATCACCAACTCAATGGACATGAGTTTGAGTAAGCTTTGGGAGTTGGTGATGAATAGGGAAGCCTGGCGTGCTGCAGTTCACTGAGCGACTAACTTAACTGATGGCAGTTTTAGTCCTAGTTTTGTTTTTTTTTTTGTTTTTTTTAAGGAATCTTCATGCTGTTCTCCATAGTGGCTTTATCAATTTGCATTCCCACCAACAGGGTAAGAGGGTTCTATTTTCTTCACACCCTCTCCAGCATTTATTATTTGTAAAGTTTTGATGAACAGCCAAAGCAATCTTGAAAAAGAAGAATGGAGCTGGAGGAACCAATCTTTCTGCCTTCAAACTGTACTACAAAGCTGCAGTCATCAAGACAGTATGGTACTGGCACAAAAACAAATATAGGCCAATGGAGCAAGAGAGAAAGCCTGGAAATAAATCCACGCACCTATGGGCACCTTATCTTTGACAATGGAGAAAGGACAGGTGGTGCTGGGAGAACTTGTTAGCCACCTATAAAAGAATGAAACTGGAACACTTTCTCACACCATACACAAAATTAAACTCAAAATGGTTTAAAGATCTAAATATAAGGCCAGAATCTAGAAAACTTTTAGAGGAAAACATAGGCAGAATACTCTTTGACATAAATTACAGCAAGATCCTTGTGACCCACCTAGAATAATGGAAATAAAAACAAAAATAAAGAAATAGAGGAAGCTCTTAACCAGGTTTGGAAACCTGGACAAAAGGCATGCCCGTTTGACTATCAGAATTTTAAGGTGACCATATACAAAATTAATAGATAGGTGTTTGATGAAAAATATTTTAAAGATGGAGGATGAGACAGGGTTAGTTTGATAACAAAGAATGAATACAGGTTGACCAGAGGGGAAAAAATAAAACCCGAGACTGGAATGGAGTAAGCAACACACAGAATTATATGAATGAAAGCTCATAGCACAAGTAGACAGGAAAGGCAAGTTAAAACAGCACATGTCTATAAGACTGCAGACATGAAAATAAGGTCCATAAAAGCCTGTGCCAGACTCATTTAGTGCTAGGGAACCTGAATTGGTAGAATCTTTTGAGCAGCAATTACACAATATCTTTTAATTACCAAAAACTTTTAACCCAATAGGGCCACTCCTGATGAGGGAAAAGCAGTAAATATAATAAGGATATGTAGTCAACAATATATTTTTATAAATATATTTCCAAAATCATTGTAGTGGCAAAAAAAAAAAAGCCTGAAAATGAATAGTTGACTAAATCTTAGTAGATCCACACCATGAAGTAGTTTGTGATCATTACAAAGAATAAATTAGAGTGACACCAGCTGATTTTTAGGGATTTCTGTTAGGAATTATGGAATAAGAAAACTGAGAGGCAGAAGATCTGTAAGATAACAATATTTGATAAAACAATGGCAGTTCCCCTTGTATATTTATTTTTATGTATTTTTTATAAATGACAAACATGGAGAGATTTATGGAAGAATACATATTTGTAAACATAGGTTATATTGCAGAGTGGGCAAAGCAAAACATAAGAAAACATATGTGATATGAAAACATTTATGCATTTATATAATATTGCATATACATTTATAAAAAAATGTCTAGAAAGCAAACATACTTTTATCTTTATTATCACAGAAAGATGGTAACAATTTGTTTTTAAGGAAAAAATTTAAAAATTCATATATGGGACCTTATTTATGATAAAACAATTCCACAGTTCACAGGGAAGAAAAGTTTTCATGTTAAAAACTGATACAAAATATTCCAAATGTATAATAAATAGGGTATTTTGAAAGTTGACTTAAGAAACTGAATATTGATTTTAGTTGTCTATAATATAGCTTTGCCTTATATTTTAGGAAGCTGCAGATGATGGACATAAAAACAACCTTCTTCCTCAGATTATTCAGTGTTTTGCGTGTCCAAATTGCTTCCTCCTTTTTAGCAGCAAGGATGAGTGTTTGAAGCATATGTCTGGAAAGAATCATTTCCATCAGAGTTTTAAACTGGGTGGTATGTTCATACTCTCTTCTGATGAAAATTATTAAACTCCTTTAACGTTTGCTGATTTACTGTACATCTCAGATAATTCTTGAGATAACTTATTTTCACATTAATTTTGAGAACCATGAAAGTGAAAGATGTTTATCTCAGTTTTTATTTTTCAAAAAAAAAGATTCTTAATATTTATCTGTACATAAGAGTAAGGTTTACTTTGAGGAATGAAGACAAACTTGGGAAGAAAACATTTATGTACAATGATGTTTTTGTATATCTGTTTTGTAAATCCCTGCATTTAAACTCAGATTTTAGTCTGAGCATGAGTTCAGCATCCATTGCATTTAATTGAAGCTAGAAAATGACTTTTCATAGATTTTTATCACATAAATAATTATCTTCTTTCACTTACTAACCGGATGTTATGAAAAGGCAGAGGGGAGGAAGGCCGGGTCACTCCACTCAAATCTTTGCAAGTTATAGTTCATTTTGTCTTTCAGATGACAAGGCAGTGGCACAGCCAATATCATTTCCATCTTTTGCAAAGAAACTTTTGATCTCTCTGTGCAAAGATGTTCCATTTCAAGTTAAGTGTGTGGCCTGCCACCAGACCCTGCGTTCCCACATGGAGCTTACTGCCCATTTCAGGTTTGTACTGGTCCTGCCCAAAAGGCTCTTCACCAGCAGGGGGATTCAACAAATAGTTTTATATTCTGTGTTTCTCTCCTTTAAAATGAGAATGGCTATTTGCCTGGACATTACCCAAATTTACCAAACCCAACTGTATCACTTAGTAGATACAAACTTTTAATGCATTTTAAAGAAATAAGGAGGGGGAGACCTAAGAGAGCATCAGATGCAAAGTACAGTCTTTGAATTATGAATCCAACAAAGCAAATGTAAAAAACTTCATGAAGTGACATGAATAAGAGGAGAAGTGTGAGAAAAGTGGATTCATTGATACTGCTGTAAATGTAAAACAAACTGACAGTTCCAAGTTTCATGTGGGTTGCTGAGGGTTGTGCCTGTGGGAGGAGAGGGTTAAGATAGAATGTTGGCTTTGATTCAGCTAGCATGGAAAGTATGACAAATGTGTGAAAAAATGCATGTCAATCAAAGGCCAAATTGATCAAATAATCGAGTGTGATATTTTTGTCTTTACAATGAAAATTATCAAGCAATATACAAAAGTAATGAATACAGTAAGCCCATTAGGTATATTAATGGGCTGTCACCAGGCTTCGGTAGTTGTCACTACATGACACTTTCATCCCTGGAAATTCTTACTTTTGAAGCAAATCTTGTCATTATATCTGTAAATACTCCAGGATATACCTATGGATGATAAGAGCTCTTTTTTTTTTTTTTTTTTAAGAAAAATAACTGTAATACCATGATACCTAAAAAACTAGTTTTTTAATATCATCAAATATCTGATCAGTTATCAAATTTTCCCTGGTCACTTCCTGAAGTTTTTTACATTTGGTTTGTTGGATTCATAATTCAAAGACTGTACTTTGCATCTGATGCTCTCTTAGGTCTCCCCCCTCCTTATTTCTTTAACATGCATTAAAAGTTTATATCTACTAAGTGATACAATTGGGTTTGTTTACTTAGAACAGTTGTTTTCACAAATTTTCAAGTAAAATACATTCTCAAAAAAACAGGCAGCTGAGTATAATTATTCTGTATAAACTCGGTGTAATTACTGATGTTAACAGTCCTAGTTCTGACTTGTATTTCTTGAGTTCATGCATTCAAATCCTCATTCTGCCAGGATTTTTATTCTTAATTATTTCATGGAAAATTTCACTGTATGCACGTCAACAGACTAGTATAGTGAACCCTATTTATCCATCTCCCAACTTTGATAATGCTCAACACCACCATTCTTATACATCTTTATGCGCCTTACCATGCTTAATGATTGTTTATAGTTCTTTGTTTCTGACGTATTGTTTCAATTTATTGACGTATACAAATCTTAACCTTTATGATTTTTTTCATGTGTTTTTCATACCTAGCCCTCTGCCCCCTTAACCTTTATGATTTGTAGACTGGATACAGCTGTCAACCCATCCTTCCCTTCCTGGTCATCTCCCACCGTCTCATCCCCAGGCAGTCTGTTCGGATATTTTTTCTACCTTACATTGACATATCTCCTCTAGATCTTTATGTAAATGGAATCATGTATAGTATGTACTCTTTTGTATTTGTCATAGCATCTGTACAATTCATCCATATTGTTTAGTTCATTGTTCTTTATTTGTGAATGATACAGCACAGTTTGCTTATTCATTCTCACGTTGATGGACCTTTGGATTTTTTTCAGTTTTTAGCTATTGTGAATAAAGCTATTACATACATCTTATACAAATCATTTTATAGACATATGTCTTCATTTCTCTTGGATAAATATCTAGGATTGGAATTGCTAGATCAAAGAGTAGATGTGTATTTAATTTTATAAGTCTCTTCTCGACATTCTCTCAGTGTGTACTGGTGCATGTTTCTACCAGCCAGGTGAGAGAGTTGCAATTTCTCTACATCCTTGCCAAGGTTTGCTGTTACCAGTCTTGTTTCATTTTAGTTGTTCTTTTGAGAGTCTCATTGTGGTTTTAATCTGGATTTCCCTGATGAACAGTGATGTTGGACACTTTTTAGTGTAAAAGCAACCACGAGCATGGCATGTTCCTGACCTAAAATCAGTCCATTCTTAAAGAACAGGTACCAGGTTGTTGAGAATGTCACTGTCGTGTTCCTCTGTACCACAGAGAAGTTAGTTACCTGCTTGTCTCATAACATTCCTATCAGTGCATTTTACATTGTTTCTACTTTTCTAAAATTTGTCTGGATTAAACAAAATGTAGGTAATGTTCAGGTAGATAGGATATTATTATATCATCTGCCTCTTTGTTGAAAAACAATCTTTAGTGCTTATGTACACATGTTTACTTAATAATTACTACAATAAAAAGCAGAGATACTGCATTTAGAAATACTTACAAGTTTATCTTTTTATCCAATTTAGAGTTCGTTGTCGAAATGCCGGTCCTGTAGCTCTAGCTGAGAAGAGCATTGCTCAGGTGGCAGAGAAATTCCTCCTGAGAGGTTACTGTCCACACTGCAACCATGTCTTTGTGGATGAAACCAGTACCTGGAATCACAAGCAGAATTTAGGACACAAAGTCCGAGTCATTAACTCAATGGAAGAATCAATTTTACTTTATTGCCACAGCAATGAAGGGAACAAACCTCTTTCTGACCTGCACCTGTTGCAAGATGGGTCAAAATTTTCATCACTGAAAAGAAATATGTCCTCTCAAGAATCTAGCTCACAGGATTGCAGCACTGTTCCAAAAAAGAAGATGAATTTAGGAGTTAAAAGCCTTGGGGGTGTGGTTTGTTTTCAGAAGGAAAGGTCACTTGTTAAAACCTGGTTTTGTGAATGCCATCAACGCTTCCCGAGTGAAGATGCAGTAGAAAAGCATGTTTTCTCAGCAAACACAATGTGTTACAAGTGTGTGGTCTGTGGGAAGGTGTGTGAAGATTTGGGAGTCATCCGTTTACACATGAGCCGCATTCACGGAGGGGCACATTTAAATAACTTTCTTTTCTGGTGTCGGACATGTAAAAAGGAATTGAGGAGGAAAGAGGCTATAATGGCCCATGTGACTGAGTTTCACAGTGGACACAGGTATTTTTATGAGACGGATGAGGTGGCAGGTGACACTTCGCCATCATCCTCTACCGCGCTGGTGAGTGATCTGACTGCTGAGAATCCTTCTTCAGCTCTTACTATTGTTGATCACTCCCCAGCAAACCGTCCTCCGAGGGGTAAATGGCAATGCCGAATTTGTGAAGATATGTTTGACTCCCAAGAATGCGTAAAGCAACACTGCATGTCTTTAACAAGTCACCAGTTTCACAGGTACAGCTGCACCCATTGCAAAAAGACTTTTCACAAGATGGAAACACTACAACGACATTGCCAAGATGAGCACAACAGTGAGGTAAAGATGAAGTACTTCTGCGGGCTTTGCGATCTGAGTTTTAATGTGGAAGATGCATTTTTGACTCATTATAAGGAGCACCACAGCACAGACTATGTATTTGTGTCAGAAAAAACGGAACCTTCCATTAAAACGGAGAGTGATTTTCCAGTAATAGAGACGGGTAATCTGCTGACCTGTGGCTGCCGCGAGAGCTACCTCTGCAAAGTCAACAGGCGGGAGGACCACGGCCGCTGTCTGCAGACCCTGCTGGGCCAGGGCCGCCTGTGGTTCCGCTGTGGCGTTTGCTCAGCCACAACTCAGAGCCTCGGTGACCTGCACACGCACGTGCGCCAGGCGCACGCGGACCTGGAGACCCCGCCGCGGGGCCTCATCAAGTGCGGCACGTGCACCAAGGCCTTCCAGGACCCCGAGAGCGCGCAGCAGCACTTCCACACGAAGCACTGCTCGCTGCGGGGACCGGTGGGGGCCCGCCTTTCGGCCGAGCCCAAGAGCCCACCACCCGCCCGGGCAGAGAGAAAGCCCAGACAGACCGCAGACGGGCTGCAGACTGCAGAACCGGACAGAGCCACTGAGATGGAGCTGAGCGGCCAGAGCGCAGGTACGGCAGGTAACCAGCCCTGACGCGGGGCGTCCCACGTGCTGGTGATTGATAGGCGCGGGCCAGGGGCAGCTGCCCGGGGTTGGGTGAGATGGGGTAATCGTTTCTGCAGCGGGTACAGAGATCCGTGTTCCTGCTGCTTCGTGCAACTACCCTCTTAACCTGAGGGGACAAAGAATACCTGTTACACTAATAGGTATTTTAGATAACGTTTTGTTTTCTTTTCCAAAGGACTTGGGAATTTTGAAAGATAAGGAAAATGGATGGTTTTCTGAAAGTCAGATTTGAAAGTACACTGCCCATTACTATCATTTAGACTAAAATTCAGTAGAATATAAGTCAGTGATTTCTTTTTGTTTCTATTTTGGCCTTATTCTCTGAGAAATCTTAAAGATCACTTGAGAATATATTTTCCTTATTCCTTTTTGGAAGCAAAGCTTTTACTTAGAGTTAAAATAGCAATTAGAAATTGAGTTGTTAAGTGGAAACAAGAAACCAGGCAGAATACTGAATTCAGAGTATGGATTACTCTAGACTTTACTTCTACAAAAAGATTGAAGAACTCTACAAGAGTGCAAGTTTTTATTTTGTTTAGAAGTATGATTGTTTCCTTTTGAGTATAACTTTAATTATATATTCTTTTAAATAAAAATTGACTGTAAATTATGCAGTGTAGAGTGGAAAAATGAGGATATGTAAAAGTTTCGGCTAATAAAATATTGTTATGAACTACTGAATTTTTAGACTTGCTCTGTAGCACAGGTAGCTCTTGCCATCACCATTAGCCATGTGTTTTATGTTGATTAAATGATGTACTCCAGCCCCATTCAACTCTTCTTCTAACAGTGGAACCGTGGCCATACTGTTTTATGTTCTGTTCTTTTCTTTTTGGGGAATTTGTGTTGGTTTATGTTTGACAGGAGGTCATTGTCATATCTAAATCTAAATTACTAAGTATTTTAAGAAAGGAGATAAGAAAATGGTTTAGAAATGAGAAAGAATGGCAGGCTCTTTCTGAGTCAGTCTTTATTAGGTGGAATAGAAGCTGTGAAGAAAGCTGAGTGCGGAAGAATTGATGCTTTTGAACTGTGGTGTTGGAGAAGACTCTTGAGAGTCCCTTGGACTGCAAGGAGATCCAACCAGTCCATTCTAAAGGAGATCAGCCCTGGGATTTCTTTGGAAGGAATGATGCCAAAGCTGAAACTGCAGTACTTTGGCCACCTCATGCGAAGAGTTGACTCATTGGAAAAGACTCTGATGCTGGGAGGGATTGGGGGCAGGAGGAGAAGGGACGACAGAGGATGAGATGGCTGGATGGCATCACCGACTCGATGGACATGAGTTTGAGTGAACTCTGGGAGATGGTGATGGACAGGGAGGCCTGGTGTGCTCCGGTTCATGGGGTCACAGAGAGTTGAACACGACTGAGCTACTGAACTGAACTGAGAAGCTGTCTGTTTTAAAAAGAGTTTAAACATTCAGGGTCTTCATTGCTACCGCTGGAAACTCTTAAGGCCCTGTCAAAGTAAAGAGGTGTGACAGGAGGGAAGAGGAGGGAGAACAAGAGTTGGAGAGGGTCAGAGCGGAGAGGCCCTGGGAGAGCGGAGAAGAGGTGTCTTTGCGGGAGGCGCCCAGGAGCAGCGTGTGGGCTGTCTCACGTCTGCACTCCAGGGCGTAGCATGGAGCCAGAGGCATGCCGATGGATCAGTCCAGGTTAGGAAAAGAACAGACTCCTGGTAGCAAGAAAGTTCTTAGCAAGTAACCTCTAAAGTTTATTTTGATGAATGGTGCGAGTTTTAGTTACTTAGCCTTAAAGCCTGGTCTTCTAGATCTTCCAATACACTAATTAAAAAAAAAAAAAAATTCCCTTTATAAATGACTTTTAAAGAAAGCCAGGATCAGTGGCACATATTTGTAGAAAGGACAATCATTTCTGAAATATTCAAAATATTTTTATCTGATATAAATATACTGTGTCATTTGGATTTCACGACATGGCTTAGATAGAAGTAAAAACACATGCAAGATTAATGTTAAGTTGACAAGTTGAAAAGTTTTTAGCTAATTCTTCTCAAATTCCTGTCGATGTTTCTTTTTTCTCAGATGAAGAGGTTGTTGAGCTCCCAGACTTGGATTACCTGAGAACTATGACTCACATAGTCTTTGTTGACTTCGATAACTGGTCCAACTTTTTTGGTCACCTACCAGGGCATCTTAACCAAGGAACATTTATTTGGGGCTTTCAAGGTATGGCAATAAGAAAAACATTTGAGGCTACCTCTCCCACTCCCTACACACACTTTAGAATATGTTTTGCTTTAAAAGGACTCTTCTTGAACCTTCCTGAATAGGAGATAGAAACAAAATTGAAATGTTGTCACCTTGCCTTATAGTTACAGTGCTAGAATATTTTTCTCCTTGCATTTCTCTGTGATGGGTGTTAGCTCTTTTTGATGGACCCACAGTTTATAAATCTGTAGCTACAGATTGAAAGAGCCTTTTTATTCAATACCTACAGTATGCCAGGTACTGGTTTGTTTGTTTTTTTAAAGAAAAATAGTCGCTCAGTCATGTCTGATTCTTTGTGACCCAATGGACTGTAACCAGTCAGGCTCCTCTGTCTGGAATTCTCCAGGTAAGAATACTGGAGTGGGTAGCCATTTCCCTTCTTCGGGGGATTTTCCTGACCCAGGGATTGAACCTGGGTCTCCTGCAATGCAGGTGAATTCGTTACCACCTGAAACCACCAGGGGAGCCCATGCTTACTGATTATTATAATTTTCTCCCTTTAAATATAAGGAATTAGGCTGAGAAGTTTATTTTTTTTTTGCAAAGTATAAAAATAATAGAGTTAGCTTTTGAGCTTGGACCTCTTCAGTTCTTCCTTACTGCTTATAAATGTGCATCTTTGTATGAATCTCCCATTCGGGTACTAACCAGGCTCAGCGTCTGAGATGACATGAGATTGGGTGCATTCAGGTTGGTTTGGCCATACACTGAATGTCTTCATAAGCCATTGACCAAACCTGAGAGAGAGACTTCTCTTTGATTAACTGAGATTTAGTACAGTGAGCCTCTTGCGTATAGGCACACCCAGTAGATACTGCAGTTTCAATTCCAGACCACTGCAAGTCACACGAATTTTTTGGTTTCTCTATGCATATAAAAGTCATGTTTACAGTATTACTGTAGTCTGTTAAGTGGGCAAGAACATTATGTCTTAAAATATGTCTTAATTGAAAGACATCTTATTGCTATAAAACGCTAAGTATTACCTTAGCCTTCAGTGAGTCATAATCTTTGAGCTGGCGGGGGTGGTATCTTGCCTCCATGTTGATGCCTATTGACTGATTTGGGTGGTGGTTGCTGAAGGTTGGGACGACTGTGGCAATTTCTTAAAATCAAGTTTGCTGCATTGACTGACTCTTCCTTTCATGAATGATTTCTTTGTAGTCTGCAGTGCTGTGTGATAGCGTTTTACCCACAGTAGAACTTCTTTCAAAACTGGAATCGATCCTCTCAAATCCTGCTGCTGTTTTATCAACTAAATTTATGTGATATTTCAAATCCTTACTTGTCATTTCGACAGTCATCACAGCATCTTCACTAGGGTAGATTCATTCTCAAAAAACCACTTTCCTTGCTCATCATCCATTAAAGGTTTATCTTGAGATTGCAGCAGTTCAGTCACATCTTCAGACTCTACTTCTGATTCTGGTTCTCTTGCTCTTTGCACCACATCTGCAGTTCCCTTTTCTACTGAGTTCTTGAACCCCTCCAAGTCATCCATGAGAGTTGGAATCAACTTTTTCCAAACTCCTGTTGCTGTTGGTATTTTGACCTTTTCACATCTTCCCCAATCATGAGTTTTTTTTTTTAAACTTTAAATTTTTTATTTTGTGTCGGTGTATAGCCAATTATAATGTTGTGGTAGTTTCAGGTGAACAGCAAAGGGACTCAGCCATACATATACATGTATCCATTCTCCCCCGAGACCTCCTCCCTCCTGGCTGGCGCACACATTGAGCAGTGTTCCACGTGCTATACGGTAGTTCCTGTTGGTTATCATTTTAAATAGCAGTTTGTACACGGCCTTCCCAAAGTCCCTAACTATCCCTTTCCCCTGGCAACCGTAAGTTTTCTAACTCTATGAGCCTCTGTCTGTTTTGTAAGTAAGTTCATTTGTATTATTTCTTTTTCAATTCCACACGTAAGGGATTCATACAACATTTCTCCTTCTCTGTCTGACAGACTTCACTCATATGACATTCTCTAGGTCCATCCATGTTGCTGCGAATGGCATTCTTTCACTCTCTTTAATGGCTGAGTAATACACCGTCGTATATATGTACCACATCTTGTTTATCTGTTCCTCTGTTGATTGACGTTTAAATTGCTTTCCTGTCTTGCCTATTGTAAACAGTGCTGCAGTGAGTGAAGGACAGGGGTGCGTGTCTCCTTTCGGATCGTGTTTTTCTCCAGCTGTATGCCCAGGAGTGGGATTGCAGGGTCATATGGTAGCTCTGTTCAGTGTTTTCAGGAACCTCCGTACTGTTCTCCATACTGGCTGTACCAGGTTACATTGCAGCCAAGAGTATAACAGGGTTGCCTTTTCACCACACTCTTTCCAGCAGTTGTTGCTTGTGGGTTTTTTGAAGATAACTGTTCTGACTGGTGTGACAGGATACCTCATTGTAGTTTTCATTTGCATTTCTCTAATTCTTAGAGATACTGAAATCTGTTCATAGGTGTATCTGTATGTCCTCATTGGAGAAATGTATGTTCAGGTCTCTGCCCATTTTTTGAGTGGGTTATTTGTTTTGATGCTGTTAAGTGTCATAAAATGTAAATTTTGGAGACTAATCCCTATCAGTCACATCATTTGCAAATATTTTCTCCCATTCTGTGAGTTGTCTTTCATTTTGTTTATTGTTTCCTTTGCTGTGCAAAAGTTTTTGAGTTTAAGTAGGTCCCATTCATTTATTTTTGTTTGTATTTCATTATTCTGGGAGATGGATGAAAAAAGATGCTGCTGTAATTTATGGTAGAGCATGTTCTGCCTGTGTTTTCCTCTAAGAGTTTATATAGTCTTGTCTCACATTAAGATCTTTAATCCATTTTGAGCTTATTTTTGCGTATGGAATTAAGGTATGAGTTAACTTAATTTTTTTACATGTCGCTGTTCAGTTTTCCCAGCACCATTTGTTGAAGAGACTGTCTTGCCACCATTGTGTAAACTCGCCTACTTTGTCATGGATTAGCTGGCCATAACTGGTTGGGCTTATGTCTGGGTTTTCTGTCCTGTTCCGTTGATCTATATTTCTGTATTTATGCCACGACCATACTGCTTTGATAACTGTAACTGCATTGTTGCTCAGTTGCTCAGTCACGTCCAGCTCTTTGCAACCCCACGGACTGCAGCACACCAGGTTTTCCTGTCCTTCAGTATCTCTCAGAGCTTGCTCAAACTCATGTCTGTTGAGTTGGTGATGTCACCCACCCACCTCATCCTCTGCGTCCCCTTCTCCCCACCCCCCCAATCTTTCCCAGCATCAGGGGCTTTTCGAATGAGTTGACACTTTGCATCAGATGCCCAAGATGGCCAAAGTATTGGAGCTTCAGCTTCAGCATCAGTCCTTCCAATGAATATTTAGGGTTGATTTCCTTTGCATTGACTGGTTCAATCTCCTGATTGTCCAGGGGACTCTCAGGAGTCTTCTCCAGCACCACAATTAGAAAGCATCAATACTTTGGCGCTTGGCCTTCTTTGTGGCCCAACTCTCAGATCCCTACATGACTATTGCAAAAAACCATAGCTTTGACTAGACGGACCTTTGCCAGCAGAGTGATGTCACTGTTTTTTAATATGCTGTCTAGGTTTGTCATAGCTTTTCTTCCAAGGAGCAAGTGTGTTTTAATTTCATGGCTGCAGTCACCACTGTTCACAGTGATTTTGGAGCCTAAGAAAAAGAATCTGTCACAGTTTCCATTACTTCCCTGTCTGTCTGCCATGAAGTGATAGGACTGGATGCTATGATCTTAGTTTTCTGTATGCTGGGTTTTAAGCCAGCTTTTTTCACTCTCCTCTCACCCTCATCAAGAGTCTCTCTAGTTCCTTTTCACTTTTTGCCATTAGGCTGGTATCATCTGCATATCTGAGGTTGTTGATATTTCTCCCTGTGATCTTTATTCCAGCTTGTCATCAGTTTGCATGATATACTCTGCATATGTTAAATAAGCAGGGTGACAATATATAGCCTTGATGTACTCCTTTGCCAATTTGGAACCAGTCTGTTGTTCCATGTCCAGCTCTTAACTGTTGCTTCTTTACCTACATACAGATTTCTCAAGAGGCAGGTCAGGTGGTCTGGTATTCCCAGCTCTTGAAGAATTTTCCGCAGTGTGTTGTGATCCACACAGTCAAAGGCTTTGGCATAGTCAATAAAGCAGAAAAAGATGTTTTTCTGGAACTCTCTTGGGTTTTCAGTGATCCAGTGGATGTTGGCAATTTCATTTCTGGTTCCTGTACTTTTTCTAAATCCAGCTTGAACATCTGGAAGTTCACGGTTCATGTACTGTTCCTGGCTTGGAGAATTTTGAGCATTACTTTACTAGCGTGTGAGATGAGTGCAATTGTGCGGTAGTTTGAACATTCTTTAGCATTGCCTTCCTTTGGGATTGGAATGAAAACTGACCTTTTCCAGTCCTGTGGCCACTGCTGAGTTTTCCAAATTTGCTGACATATTGAGTGCAGCACTTTCACAGCATCATCTTTTAGGATTTGAAATAGCTCAATGGGAATTCCATCACCTCCACCAGCTTTGTTTATAGTGATGCTTCCTAAGGCCCACTTGACTTCACATTCCATGATGTCTGGCTCTAGGTGAGTGATCACACTGTTGTGATTATCTGGGTCATGGAGATCTTTTTTGTATAGTTCTTCTGTGTATTCTTGCCACCTCTTCTTACTATCTTCTGCTTCTGGTAGGTCCATACCATTTCTGTCCTTTATTGAGCCCATCTTTGCGTGAAATGTTCCCTTCGTATCTCTGATTTTCTTGAAGACATCTCTAGACTTGCCCACTCTATTGTTTCCCTCAATTTCTTTGCATTGATCACCGAGGAAGGCTTTCTTATCTCTCCTTGCTATTCTTTGGAACTCGGTGTTCAAATGGGTATAGCTTTCCTTTTCTCCTTTGCCTTTAGGTTCTCTTCGTTTCACAGCTATTTGTAAGTCCTCCTCAGACAACCCTTTTGCCTTTTTGCATTTCTTTTCCTTGGGGATGATCTTGATCCCTGCCTCCTGTTTGTACAGGAGGTCACGAACCACCATCCATAGTTCTTCAGGCACTCTACCTGTCATATCTAATGCACTGAATCTATTTGTCACTTCCACTGTATAATTGTAAGGGATTTGATTTAGGTCATACCTGAATGGTCTAGTGGTTTCCCCTACTTTCTTCCGTTTAAGTCTGAATTTGACAATAAGGAGTTCATGCTCTAAGCCACAGTCAGCTCCTGGTCTTGTTTTTGCTAACCATATAGAATTTCTCTGTCTATGGCTGCAAAGAATATAATCAATCTGATTTTGGTATTGACCACCTGGTGATGTCCATGTGTAGAGTCTTCTCTTATGTTGTTGGGAGAGGGTTTTTGCTATGACCAGTGCGTTCTCTTGGCAAAACTGTATTAGCCTTTGCCCTGCTTCATTCTATACTCCCAAGGCCAAATTTGTGTGTTATTCCAGGTGTTTCTTGACTTCCTACTTTTGCATTCTAGTCCCTTATAATGAAGAGGACATGTGTTTTTGGTGTTAGTTCTAGAATGTCTTGTAGGTCTTCATAGAACCATTCAACTTCAGCTTCTTCAGCATTACTGGTTGGGGCATAGATTTTAATTACTGTGATATTGAATAGTTTGCCTTGGAAACGAACAGAGATCATTCTGTCATTTTTGAAATTGCATCTAAGTGCTGCATTTTGGTCTCTCTTATTGTGTGGCTTCTCCATTTCTCTAAGGGATTCCTGCCCACAGCAGTAGATACAATGGCCATCATGTGACGGTCATCATGTGACGGTCACCTAGCTACAGGCCTGCCTTTGAGCCTGTCTTGTCTTTGGACACTCCTTTCTCACTGAGCTTAATCACTGCTAGCTTTTGGTTTAATTTGAGAAATGTGAGACTCTTCATTTCACTAGAACACTTAGAGGCCATTGTGGGCTTATTAATTGGCCTACTTTCAATATTGCGTCTCAGGGTGTAGGATGCCCAAAAGGGCAGAAAGGCAGTGAAGGCAAGTCGGTGGAGCGATGAGAATGCACAGAACACATGTTAGTTAAGTTTGCTGTCTTGTATGGCATGGTTTGTGGTGCACCCAAGCAGTTACAATGGTAACATCAGTGATCACCATCACAACAATGATGGAAAAGTGTGAAATGTCATGAATATCATCAAAATGTGACAGAAAGTTAGCAAATGCTGTTTGATAAATGACATTGATAAGCCCACTCAAGGCAAAGTTGCCACAGACTTTTATTTGTAATAAAAAAAACAACAGTATTAAAGCACAGTACAATGAAATACGGTGCATTTGCCACGTTTGATAGGAAACCGTATACAAAGAAGAGGAGTAGGACTTAAGATAGAAACCCACTGACCTGGATAAGGCTTTTAGTAAGTCCAGCTTTCCTGATTGACCACTTTTTAACTTCAGCGAGCAGCCTTAACGTACTCGTAAAAAATCCACTAATGCATACATTCATGTAGAACACCACCAAAGAATTTCACACACATTACTGTGATTCTGCTTAACGTCCCTGTGAGTCTTCCGCTTACTAGTCAGGTTTGGGGCAGGTGTCTACTTTCCTGAGGTTTCAGCAGCACTCTGGTGATCCCTGTGCTGGAACTGCCTGTTCTGCCTTCTACTCTGGTACTTTCTTTCTAGAAACATTTTTTTCCTAGTATTTGTTTTTCCTTATGGAATTTTCAGTTGTGTCTGCTCTTCGGTTCTGGCTTCTTCTATTTGACTCCGTTTATGCCTGTTGTAAACAACAGTGTTGTTATTATTCTAAACACGACAGGGGGAAACACCAACTGGAAGCCCCCGGCCCACTGTAAGGTCTACAACTACCTGAACCGCATCGGCTGCTTCTTCCTGCATCCTCGCTGCAGCAAGAGAAAAGATGCTGCTGATTTCGCCATATGTATGCACGTGAGTCATTGCTTTATTCAGAATCTGCTGTGAATCTAGGACCCTTTTGATTAATTCTCCCACTTAAATCGTAATGACACTGTAGATTCCTTTTCAGTGCTGTGTCTTTTGTGTAAAACCTTTTGCATCAAGTTCTACTTAAGACCGTTGGGAGCAGGAATGCGGGGATGCAGAACGCAGTACTGCTTCATCCCAGTTCTAGCCAGCCCTCGGCTGTGCACAGTAGAACCTTAACTGTTTCTAGAATAAATGATCAGGAGGTGTCACTCCTGACGCATGAGGCGCTTCCACATTTAACATCTGAAATGAGCACGCCCCATGATAGTCACTGTTGGCCCAGGTGGAATCTGCATTTGCTTCTGTCTCGGCTAGTCGCCTGGAGAAATGACCCACCTGAGACCCAGCTTAAATTAAATTTTCTGCTTAAGCTTTTCTGTGTCACACTGATAACATGAATTTACTCTGTAGATTTGTTGACTGCTGCTTATATTTTAAACCACAAGATAATTTCTTTTTCCATCTAGCCAGTTTTAAGGTTGAGCTTACTTGCCTTACTGTTACTTTGCTTACTTTAGCCCTGTTACTACTGTTCCACCTTTATATGGGGGCCTCTTCTTTTTTTCTTTCTGTCTTAGTGGCACATTAAACAGTTTATCTTAAAATTGGCAGCACTTTACATTTTTAAAATATGGTATTAATATATTTTATTTGTGAATGAGATCTTTATATCATACTTTAGTGGGAGCAAGGGGACATGTGAAATATACCTTTCTAGGTAGGCGTTCATTCTGAAACAGCTGTAACTTGATTGGAAGCACAGATGCTGATTTGACGTGTGCCGTTTGTTCCAACTTAGGCTGGCCGTCTAGATGAACAGCTGCCCAAGCAGATTCCTTTCACCATCCTCTCAGGAGATCAAGGTTTTCTGGAGCTAGAGAATCAGTTTAAGAAGACTCAGAGGCCAGCACATATACTCAACCCTCACCACTTGGAGGGAGATATGATGTGTGCCTTGTTAAATAGCATATCTGACACCACCAAAGGTATGCAGCTGCAGCCTCGGGGCAAACCGCCCAAAAGGAGGAGACTTCACTGCTGAGAGAAGCCAATAAACTGCTGTCCACTCTGCCCTGCCGCCTGCTCACTAAACTGCCACGCGCTCATGCTTTTGCTGTGTTTCATTCCTTGTCTGCTTTCATTTTCAGTGTGTTAGAAGGAGAAGGAATTCGTGATTTTCTGGAGCCCTTTTTCGTCTGAAGGATAAAATTTATATTCGTATATTTAATGGTTTGAAATATGCTATTAGAGTTTTGTAAAGCTCAGAATCTGGATCTTCATTTTGTTTTGGAAATTCTAAATTTATCTTCAGTTTTTCAGAAAGCAAAGTGCTTATAGGAGAAACCAGAAAGCAGTAAATATGGCAATACCAAAAAAAAAGAGCATTTAGGAGGTTGACAGTAATAGAACGAAGCCCTGAGCGATTTTATGACCTTGAAGGACTAGGAGCCTCTGTCCTGCACTCTCTCTGCCTTTCTGAGATTGTTCAGTGAATGGGCATGCTGGGGGCCAGTTTAACTAACCAATATTTAGGAAAGGGTATAATTCTAGGGACCCAGATGGGTATTTTTTGTTTTTGTTTTTTTAATTTCTGAAGTAAATGTGGGTAGGAGAGAAGAAAAGAATAGTTTTTAAATATCCTAATAAGTTGCAGCCATGAAAAGAGTTTAAAGATACTGATGACTGACTTCAGTGAGAAACTGACTACTTCTTGGAATGTTTATTATTTGCCTTTACATTTCCCAAGTATGCCCTCCTCCTTGCTAATTTCTTCATTTCATATATGTAGAGCCGCATTTTGATTGAAGATCTGTTGTGAAGAACTTTGCTCTGGTCACTCATTGCAATGGATAAATTCAAAGTTAGGAGCCATTGAGCTGCTGGCACACTCGTGCTCTTTAAAGGAAAGTCAACTCTGTTTTGCTTATTTATGTCATATTGTAGTACTGAATTTTATCTTCCTGTTCTATAGTTTTTGTTTTCATTCACTTGCTTTTTCTGTTTGTGGCTTTTTTTTTTCTTTTCTTTCTTTTTAAAAAAATGTTAGTTAATATTTTTATTGGAGTATAGTTGATTTACAATGTTGTGTTAGTTTCAGGTGTACAGCCAAGTGAGTCAGTTGTACATATACCTGTAAATCCTCTTTTGTAGATTCTTTTCCCATACAGGGCGTTACTGAGTACTGAGTAGAATTCCCTGTGTCCGTGGCTTTTTTTAACCACTTTTTCTTCCATTCTTTTATCATCCCTTCCCCGATCCTTAAAAACATCTATGTAATAATCTCATAAAATATTTAATTTTCACCTTTGCCACCTAGGCCAACCCCCTTGTCTTCCTCCTGCTGCTCTTGGGAGCATTGCTTTGGTATTGAGAGCTGTTATGATTTTGCCTTTCTTTCAACTTTATTTGGAGTGAAAGCTGCATATAAATAGGTCTGCATGGGTATGTTAGGGTTAGAGGTAAGGTGTAGGTTATTGTTATATACTGAAGTTCTTTTATGAATATTTCTTATACTCTACATATTTTTAAAATCATTTATTCATAGTCAGTGCTCGTTTGAACTTACTGCTCTTTGGGGGCACATGTGTACTTTATTTTGAATTTTTGTGATAAATAAACAGAGGCGATGCAGTGTATAAAGAAGGCCATGGGCATTTGTTCAAATGCTAAGGCAGCTGCTTCCTAGCAGTGTGATTTCAGGTAAAGATATTCAACTTTCTGTGAGTCTCACTTTCATATCTATAAGTCTGTAAGAATTAGTGACATGTATAGTGTCTAGAGTCCAACTCTTTGCACCCCCGTGGACTGTATAGTCCATTGAGTTCTCCAGGCCAGAATACTGGGGGGGTAGTCTTTCCCTTCTCCAGCAGATCCTCCCAACCCAGGGATCGAACCCAGGTCTCCTGCATTGCAGGTGGATTCTTTACCAGCTGAGCCACAAGGGAAGCCCAAGAATATTGGAGTGGGTAGCCTTTCCCTTCTCAAGCAGATCTTCCCAACCCAGGGATCGAACCCAGGTCTCCTGCATTGCAGGCGGATTCTTACCAGCTGAGCTACAAGGGAAGCCCAAGAATACTGGAGTGGGTAGCCTATACCTTCTCCAGCAGATCTTCCCAATCCAGGAGTCGAACCAGAGTCTCCTGCATTGCAGGCGGATTCTTTACCAGCTGAGCTATAAGGGAAGCCCAGAAAGCACATAGGTGCTCAGTAAATAGTAGGTATTATTAATCATTAATACCATAAAAAGGAAACATGATTCCCAGCCACTATATATATATTTTTTAGATTTTCTCTCCACTGTTTTCTTTTTTTAATTGAACCAAAATATACATGCTTTGGGGCTTCCCTGATGACTCAGATGGTAAAGAACCCAACTGCAATGTAGGAGATCCAGGTTTGATCCCTGGGTTGGGAAGATACCCTGGAGAAGGGAATGGTTACCCACTCTAGTATTCTTGCCTGGAGAATTCCATGGACAGAGGAGCTTGGGGGGCTACAGTCTGTGGGGTTGCAGAATTGGACACGACTGAGCAGCTAACACTTTCACATGTAAGATTTACCATGTTAACCATTCTGAAATGTCCAGTTGCGAGGTGTGTTTGTGTGAAGTCACTCAGTCACGTCCGCCTCTTTGTGACCCCATGGACTGTAGCCTGCCAGGCTCCTCTGTTCATGGGATTTTTCAGGCAAAAATACTGGAATGAGTTTCCATTTCCTTCTCCACGGGATCGTCCCAACCCAGGAATCGAACCCAGATCTTCATTGAAGGCAGATTCTTTATCACTGAGCCACCTGGGAAACCTGTTGTATGGTGTTAACTGCATTCACATTGCTGTGTGGCCATCACCACCATCCATCCCCAGAACTCCTTTCATCTTGACAACTGAAACCCCATGCCCATTAAACAGTAACTCCCCACTGTCCTTCCCCCAGCCCGTGAGGAGCCAGCATTCTGTCTTCTGTCTATGAATGTGACTACCCTGAGTGTGTCCTGTAAGTGAAATCATGCAGCCTTTCTGTTTTTGTGACTGGCTTATTATTTCACTGAGAAAAACGTTTCCTCAGGTTTTACCCATGTTATAGCCTGTGTCGAAGGGTCCTTTTTAAGGCTGAGTAGTGCTCCGTTGTATGTCTGTGCCCCCTTTTGCTATCTGTTTACCCATTGGTGGTCACTTGGTGCGTGTTCATGCTTTAGCTGTTGTGAGTCATGTTGCTGTAAGCATGGGGGCAGGCGTCTCTTCCAGACCCTCCGTTAGTTTCTGTGAGTATATGCCCAGAAGTGTGGTTGCTAGGTAACATGGTAACTCTATTCTAATTTTTTGAGAAACCTCCATATTATTTTCCACATGGACTATAATATTTTACATTCCCACCAGTAGGTCATGAGGCTTCAGTTTCTCTACATCCTTGCCAACAATTGTTATTTTCTGATTTTTGTTTTTGATGATAACCATCCTAATGGGTACACAGTGGTATCTCATTTTGGTCTTCATTTCCATTTTCCAAATAAGCATCTTTTCATGTGCTATAGCCAATGCATTTTAAAAGTAATGAAAATTATTAAAATTAAGTGGCCAAACAATAAACTTTATAACTGATTAGAAAATCAAAGACCAGTGATTTTTGTGGGTAACTTTATTCCTTCACCTTTCCTAACAAATGGCCTTAAGAATAATAAGAGTTTTTGGTAAGAAATGGTATTTAATATGCATTAGAACTGAGAAGCATTTCTCAGTGCACAGACCTCGCGGTCGGTGTGCACCCCGCACTCTCACAGGGGCGGAATATTACTGTGGGTACTGTTTGGGGTAAATCATTTACTCTCTGTAGCAGGATGAGGCTTTAAGTTAAGATTAAGATTTGAATGTGTCATGGTTTCTGCCCTGTAAACTCAGTCTCCTGTGCATCAGGGCTCCAGCAGCAGCACTTTGATTACAGTATATGCATATCCCTGTGGAGACATGTAACGATACTAACCTGTCCTGAGTTGACACCCATGGGCCCCTTATCGTTCTATTAGTTCTATTTTAGTACTGATTGTCACTTTTTAAAAGTTTACCAAGATACATGGATGCTTTCTAGTGATCCTGGTCAGAGGAGCCTGGTAGGCTTTTTCTTTTTTTAAACCTTTCACATCTTATTCACAAATATGTGTTCATTCTAACTCAGGCCTCATATTTCAAAGATGCAGACATCACTTGTCACTTCAGTGTTGTTTTAAAGAAGAAAAAGGGAACTAATCTTTTTATTGAGGACCTACTGTATGCCGGCTGCCATGCTAGGTGTTTTTTGTATTTGTAGTGTTGAAGATGGTTTATAACATTCAAAGAACTTCTTCCGCGTGTTTACTCCTCCTTGCAGCACTGTGAGGTGGGATATGTTAGGTCTTCTCCTTTTGTACATGACAGAACAGAGGCCCAGAAATGTTGAAATAGCTGCCTAGGGCCAGACAGCCATCATCTGCGGAGACAGGTTTTCACTGATGCGAAGCCCCAGTTTTATGTTAGAGAGTCTAGTGTGCGTTGTTGGCTCTTACCACATCCTTGAAGAATGAAGATGAGAGACGCTGTGCTACAGTCTAATGACTTTGCAGAGCATGTGTAGATACCAACTATGAGTGCTTAAAAAAATAACAGGAAGATGCTTTTTCTTTTTGTAGAAGATAAAAAGATTTGATTGTGCATTCTGGTCCTTTAAAAAGTAAGCTGATTGTCAAACATAGCCAACTTGTCATTGTAAGTTCCCCAGGATCTTTTGTAAGTTCCCCAGGATCTTTTGTAAGTCAACTAGGAAGCCCTGTTTTCTTTCTTTTGACTGTAGAATTGCAGTCACCGTTTGTGAGGGCTGCTTGAGTCAAAGGAACCATGTCAGCAGCATTTTTATTTGCACTGTGTGATGTTGCTCCTGGTTGTCACGCTCTTTGTAAGATAAAATAACTGCTACTTGTTTTTGTATAAGCTCTTAAAGATCTGTTTGTGTAAAGAACTTGACATTATCTTATAGGTTAGTTCAACAATATTGATTTGCTTTATGTAAGATTTTCTCTTTAAAAACAGTTTTGTGTATTCAGGTTTTTATAGTTCTTCAGTAATTAAACATCTTCCTTTGAATTTTATATAAAGTTTGAACTTTCCTAGAATAGTTTTTCTTCAGTAATACAAGGGTGAACTAGAGTATAGGCTGTTATGAATTACTGAATTTAAATTGAAAACAGACTTTAGTAAAGTCTGTTTACTGTTTAAAGACTTTAGTTAAGTCTCTTTAAAGCATAGTATGTTTCAAGATGGTTTTTGTTGAATCTGAACACTGTCCATGGCCACCTGGTTTATGACCCTGGGACTTTGTTGTATTTTTTTGGTTTGTGTCTTCATTTTGAAATGAGTGGGATGGAGGTTGGTACCAATTACACAGGTTTCTAAAGCCATCTTAAAAACTGAGCAATAAGTTTACCCTGCTGTGAAAGTGTAGGCGACTGAAGCAGTGGCGTGCCCTGTTGAATAGGCATTATGTGAAATAGCTGTTAAGTCTAATTCTGAGCTTCTGTCTGCCTCTTTCCGTATGGTACAGTTAATTCTATGCAAGGTACTGAAGACAGAAAAAATTATTCATGATTTTCTCTGTTCTATGGGTGGTGCTGATTGAGGCAAAAGAAACCTTTAAAAATGTTCACAACCTAGTGTCAAACTCATAGCCCTGTGTAGCCCAGGACTACATAGGCCTTCACTGCAGTGATGGGTTATTTAGACCAGTTACAACACACTGCTTTTGACTGGCCTTGACTTTGAATTATAATAATGGAAAGCTTGGGCATTTTCTTTGTTCCTAATGTTTGAAGAATTAATTTTTCTGTTCTTCAAATTGTAAATATAATGTTTTATTTCACTAAGACATAGCTTGAAATATTTGAAGTAGTAAGTGTATATAACATATTGTAGAAAAAAACATTGTTTTTGCTGGAACAGCAAAAGATGACATAACAAATTTTTGCACTAAAGGAATGTAAGAGTTATACAGTGGTTTCTATTTGTAGACTATGGTAAATTGATTAATTTTTAAATGTATATTTTAGGATTTTACATGTTTTCATATATATATGTCCATATGATTTGTATTCAGTTATTTAAACCCTGATTCAGTCACTCTGATAGAAATTGATTTAAATGTAGTGAAAGTGAAAGCCAGGTCCCTGATGGTACCATGTTCATGTTTTAAGTGGCTGTCATTCATTATTTTAAAGCCTTAGGTCTCTCATTAGTAAGCATAAAAGACATCAACTGAGTTTGTGGCATGCAGAGGCATTATTAATAATAAACCTACATCTCTGTAGAGATGAATGCTTATGATTTTCAAACTACAGGAGAATTTTTTCTGTCACCACTAAGAAATCTTTTAAAGATGATTTAATGCAAATGAAACTTTGGAGTTTATTTGCTGGATCCACATAAATTAGCTTTTTAAAATTTATAGTTTTTAAAAAAATGCTGGAACTTATTTCCTAAACATACAAAAAAACCTTTTCAAATAATCTTTTGAATATAGAGCTAAAAGTGAATTACCTATTTCATTCATTTTTATTTTTTCTTGATTTATGTAGTAGTATTTGGTAATCATTTTAAAAAAAAAACTAGGGAAAGATGTGTAATACTAATGGATTGTAATTAGTAAGCTTGGCTATGGGAGGAGTGGAGGAGTCATTGAAAGTCATACCATTTTAGAGTACGTAAATTAATGGCACAGTAACTTTTTCAGAAGTACATTTGCGTTTATTGATTCTTCCTTACAGAATGTGACAGTGATGATAACCTGGGTATAAAAAGTGCTTCAGTGGGAGAAGAATTCAGATCCGCAGAAGGTAACCTACTGGAGTTAACCCTTCACCTACTTGATTCTATGTTTTATAATTTCTTCCTCTCTTTCTTCATCCCCCTCCTCGCACTGTGTCTTGTTTGGTTTTTTAAAGCTGTTCTTTCATGTAAAGGATAGTTTGCATTTCCTTGTGTAAGATAATTTAGGGAGTAGAATGAATGAGGTTTTACCGGAGCCTGTCCACACTCTTGTGTAAGTATGGTCTGTGCTGTTGCTTTCTCACCACAAGAGCATTAGTTGTGACACAAATGGTATACATCCTGCCCCATCCCACAACCAAACCTAAAATAATTATTTTTTGACCCTTTGCAGAAAAAGGTTGCTGTCCTGGGGCTAAGAAAGGATTTTGGTTTCCTAATTTTTATTTAAATAGTATTAAATTAAAAATATTAAAAGTTATGCAGTGAAACTATGAAAGCAAGCACTTATATCTGAGTATTACAAGATTTTTTCTATAAATTAGGTGTGTTTCCCTTCATAGGTTTAAGAGAACTTTTTATATCACTTCACATCAAATCATTTACCAGCTGCCACTGTTTGGTTGTGATGTAAGTCCCAGCTTTTACTGTGGGTTTTCCGTAACAGATTGTGCTTTTTCATAATCCTGGGCAGGAAATGAAACAACAGGATTTTGGAAAATAAGCTTACTGAAAGTTGAAACTCTCATATTAGCATCTTTAACATTCAGGAACAATAGTAGGAGTCTTTTTTTTTTTTTTTAATTTTTTGGCCACGCCACACAGCATGTGGGATCCTAGTTCCTCAACCAGGGATGGAACCCATGCCCTCTGCTGTGGAAGCATGGAGGTCTTAACCACTGGACCCCCAGGGAATTGCCACAGTAGGAGTCTTAATATACGTTCCAATGTGGTGGTTGGTGGAGACTTGGGAGTGGAATGTATACTTAGGGAAGGAGGCGTGGCAAAACGGGCACAGGGAATGGCCCGCTGCTGCGCTTCTGTTTGCAGGCGCTGCTCTAGAGTACGATGGATCTGACTAGGAGCACACTGTGTGCTGTCTCGGGTAGGGAATTGAGTCTGGCAGTGCAATTGATTCTTTTCAGGGAAGATTCTATTCAGAGAAGACTGATCTTTCATATAGTCAAAATTCATTAGTTAAACAAAATCGGCAGTAAGTCAACAGCTTAATTGGAAGCAAGTTTTCTGACCAGCTTGTTTTCCCAACATGGTCTTGCGAGGTCTGGCTCGGTGCTAAGCAGCCACATAATGACAGGTTAAACAGATGAAAGAACGTTTGTGAGTTTTAAACAGAAACTGCCAGCTAAGTTGTTTATGAAGTCCACGAAAAGAGAAATACCACTGAGCACCTAAGTACTTAAGACTTCGCAGTCTTCACTTACTACCCATGACTAATCCCATGGAAAATGCCAAATAAAATGATAACTTTTAAATAACCACACTTGAAAAACATCCACAGTCCTGTGGGCTCCTAGCTAACCCAGGAAATCTGAGATCTGTATCACTGAATATGTATCAGAATTTCTAGCATTTTGTATCTATGTTACACTTTTTATGACTGGGAGATTTTGAGAGTTTTTACATTTTTATCACGTCTTAGTTTGGAAAAAGTATTACATTAGTGGATTCAAGTAAAGATACTTTAAACTTTTAATTAACTGTCCTATGAAGCAGAGATATAATGCTCTAATCCCAAGAAAATCAAAGTGGTGTCACGTGTGTTTTCATTTCCTGCTTTATGTAAAATGAGTATGAGAAGCACACAGTGTCCACTCTAAGTTACTGAGCGGCGGCCTCCTCTGTACTTGCCTCCAATGCCTTCCTTTCCCTTCCTTTTCACCCAGCAAGAACCAGCTCAAATATCATCTCTTAGGTTGAATTGCCACTTTGTAGACAGTTTTGTATGATCACTGCCTCTTAGATCTTCCATCTTTAGAGAAAGCTAGCGGCTCCCATCTCCAGACTCCCTCTGGTTTAAACATTTTTTTGTTTGTATTTCTCATGCCCACCAGACTGTGAGCCATTCAAGGAGTAGGATCATGTTTTATTTATCTTTATTTCAGTAACAACTAGCACAGGGTTTTAGCACTAAATGATCGTTGAATGAATACACTTCTAACAAACAAAATAAGTTAGGGCTGCTAGGACCCAGCTCCCTATAACTGGATTAAGGAAATTAAGACAGAAACCATTTGGCTGGAGAATATTGGGTGATTGAGTTGACTCTGCACCATGGAAGCAAAGTGATGTTCTAGTCCAAACCCAATAGCAAAACTTCTCCAATCTCCTCTCATTCCTTCTCTCCTCAACACAGCATTTTAAAAGCCTGACAAATGGGTGGTAAAAAGCAGGGTCAATTTGCTTGTGACTTTGCCCTGGGAAAAGGCAGTTTTCTTTTGTGGCCTCCTCTCCCCCCGCTGTGATTATCTCAATCTTTGTTATTCTCTGTAGACCTGTCAGAGTCTTTAACTACCCAAGCCCATTATAAAGATCCTGGGTAGTCTCAGCTTTGGTCTCTGAGTGATATAATATTTTCCAAGTCCCTTAACTTCACTGTGTGTCAGTTTCCTCAGTTTTAAAAACAGAAATACTAGTATACCTGCCTTACTGGAGTAGCCTGGCACATGGTAAGCAGTACTGAATTGGTTGCTGCTGCTTGTGGGAATCTTAGTTCCCCAAGCAGGGATCAAACCCACACCTTTAGTAGTGAAAGCATGGAACCAGGGAATTCCCCATGATGGTGATTATTATCAGTATTCACTGTTTACCTGCACCTAAGGTCTGCTCTGTGGAGAAGGCAACAGCACCCCACTCCAGTACTCTTGCCTGGAAAATCCCATGGACGGAGGAGCCTGGTAGGCTGCAGTCCATGGGGTCACTGGGAGTCAGACACGACTGCGCGACTTCACTTTCACTTTTCACTTTCATGCATTGGAGAAGGAAATGGCAACCCACTCCAGTGTTCTTGCCTGGAGAATCCCAGGGACGGGGGAGCCTGGTGGGCTGCCGTCTATGGGGTCACACAGAGTCGGACACAACTGAAGTGACTTAGCATAGCATAGCATAGCATAAGGTCTGCTCTGAAGTATACATGTTCAATAGAGGTATTCTGACCCAAATCCCTGGAAAAGAAGTAAAAGACAGCAATATGTGGGTTGCTGCTAATGTAAAACCATCTTTCTGTAAATGTCATCAGTTTGCCTTAGAGTTCCTTCAACTAATAGCAGTTGTCAGTACAATTATTAATATTATAACAAATAGTAAAACTATAACGTAAACAGTAAAACAGTATAACTCTGTGGCCAGTTTAAAGAACAGAGAAAGAAGAGACTACTGTGTTCAGTTTTTACTTGAATTGTATATGAAAAAAACCTAACACATTTAAAAGTGCTGTTAATTTTAACAACCTATAAGAGTCAGAATATTTCTCCTATTTTTCATAAAAACTTAGTCTTCAAACATTTAGTAATTTGCTTTCAGATTCATAGCCTCCAAATGAGTGGAGCATGATTTAGTATAGGCCTTCTAACTCCTATTGCTGAGTTCTTTCTTATTTAGTCATATTACCTCTCTTTCAAAGAGAATGAAATAAAGGCAGAGAGAAAAGAGAATAAGGGAAATACAGACTTAGCCATAACAGAGAAAAACAAGGACATATTTGCTGTAAGTGTTCTATATTTCTTCATGTAGCTTTGAATCACTGTCTAATTTCCTATCATTTCAACCTGAAGGATTCCCTTAGCATCTCTTGGAGGGCAGATTTGCTAATAACAGATTCCTTTAGTTTTTGTCTGGGAAAGTCTTGATTACTCCTCCATTCTTTGTAGATACAGAATTCTTACTTGACAGATTTTTGTTTGTTTTTTCTTATAGCATTTTAAATATGTTCTCTCACTGTCTTCTGGCCTCCATGATCTTTATGAGAAATAAGCTGTTCGTCTTATTAGAAACGGCTTACACGTGATGAGTTGCTTTCCTCTTGCTGCTTCTGTTGACTTTGGCTTTTGACAGTTTAACCGTAACATGTCTTCAACATGAATCTCTTTGAGTTTCTCCTGTTTGGAGTTTGTTGGGCTTCTTGGATGTGTAGATTCATATCTTTTATCAAATTTGGGACATTTAAACTCTGTTGATTCTTTTTTCTATCTGCTTAATTTTGTTAAACTCCTGTAACAGATTTTTCACTTTAGTTGTACTTTTCAGCTCCAGAATTTCTATTTGGTGGCCTTTCATAATATCCACCTCTTTATGATATTCTATTTTGTTCATACATTGTTTTCACAATTTCCTTTACTGCTTTGCTCATGGTTTACTCTAGGTCTTAGAACATAAGACAGCTGGTTTAAAGTCTTTGTTTAGTAAATTCAATATCTAGGTGTCCTCAGGGACAATTTAATGCAATTTTTTTCACTTTGTATACTTTACTGTTTCTTTGTATTATTTGTGTTTTTGATGAAAATTGGATGTGCAAATATTATAATGTAGTACTTTGGAAATCAGATTCTCTGTCTTCCCCTTGGTGTGCTGTTTGTGATTGTCAAAGGCTGTAATTGTCCATGTGCTTAGTTCCAGATTATTTTTGCAAAAACTATACTCCTTGTCATTTTTGGTTACTGAAGTCTCTGTTCCTTTAGCTTGTTTTCAACTATTGTTTTGACAGAGATTTCTTTGAATACCAGGAGCAAACAACAATCTCTCCTGAGCTTCAGCTGTGTGCTAGCACCTTCAACATTTAGCCAGCTGTGCACTGAGCCTGGTGGCACAGTGGTAAAGAATCTGCCTGCACTGCAAGAGCCACAGGAGACTCAGGTTCCATCCCCAGGTCGGGAAGATCCCCTGGTGGAGGAAATGGCAACCCCCTCCGGTATTCTTGCCTGGGAAATCCTATGGACGGAGGAGTCTGGCAGGCCAAAGAGTCCAGCACAGTTGGAGTGACTTAGCACGCAAGCGTGCACTGAGCCTGCAGACCAGCCAGTGGCGAAGGCTCAGTGTCTTCTCAGGCATTTTCTGAGCGTGCATCCTGTACTGGGTATGTGCCTGGTTACTGAATTCCCCAGGACACAGAGGTGCTTTTGAATGCCCTAATTTCCCAAGGAAATTCTCTTCATGGCTTTTCCTCCCAGATATTAGGTGTTCTATTGTATGTCTCACCCATCATCTTTTACCCCAGGCCATGGGCTTTTTGTCTGCCTCACAGTGTTTCTGAGCCACGCAGACTGCTTTTCTGCCCAGTGTGGGGCCTGAGCTTGTAAAATAGACGATGCCTTCAGATACAGGATAGAACAAAAGCAGTAAGTTGTGACTTCTGCTCTGCTCTGCTCTGCCTGGAGCCAGGGACGAGGGTCCCACACCAGGAGTATGGGCTGCTGCAGGGAGGGATAGTGAGGTGGTGGGGAAAGGGCAAGTGCAGATACCACTAGGCTTTCCCACTGTTTGTTTGTTTGTTTTTTTAATTATTTGTTTTTGGCTGCACTGGGTCTCTGTTGCTTTTGTGTGGGCTTTCTCAAGTTGCAGTGAGCAGGGGCTACTCGTCACTGCTGTGTACGGGCCTCTCATTGCGCTGGCTTCTCTTGCTGTGGAGTACAGGCTCAGTGGTTGTGGTGCGTGGGCTTAGTTGCTCTGAGGCGTGTGGAATCTTCCTAGATAGGGATGGAACCGTGTCCCCTGCATTGGCAGGTAGATTCCTATCCACTTCACCACCAGGGCAGTCCCCATACTGGTGTTTGTGTGATCTTTGTCTGGATTCAGTGTTTGCTTCGTTGCTGTGACCCTTTGAGGATTTTCCAAACTTTTGAGAAAGTTGTTTCTGCCCAACAGTTTAGGCATGTATTTCAGTGTTGTATGTGGAAGGACAGGTGTTTGGAGCTACCTATTCCACTGATTTGTTGAAAATTCACTCTAGGACCTGTTCTTCTTCTTCATGTCAGTTTTGGAGAATGATGTTTTGCTAGAAATTTGTCCATTTTACCTTGATGGTCAAATGTACCAGTGTGAAGTTGTTCATAGTAGTATTCCTTTATTATATACTTTTTATTTCTTTAGGATTGCTGATGATATCATCTCATTTTTCCCCTAATATTGGTAATTTTTGTTTTCCTCTTCACTAACTTGAAGTTTATCAGTTTATTTGATCATTTCAAAGAGTGAACTGTTTTTAGTTGATAATTTCTCTCCTTTTGGTCTGCTCTCCATTTCATTGATTTCTGCTCTTTATTATTTCCTTCCTTCTACTTTGAGCTTAAATTTTGTCATCTTTTATAGCTTTTTAATGTGACATTTAGACTGTTGATTGAATTTTTTTTCCTTATTTTTTAAATGTAAACATTTAAAGATGTTTATTTCCCTCTAAGCCAGGATAAGCAAGCTTTAAGCTTTTTCTGTAAAATACTAGATAGTAAATATTTTAGGCTTTGTAGTTCCTGTGGTCTCTGTTAGTTACTCAACTCTGCTATTATAGCATGAAAGCAGCTATTCTCAATACATAAACAAAGGAGTGTCAAGTATACAGTGAAGTTTACAAAAGTTACTGGTGGACTGGATTTGGCCCACAGACTGTAGTTTGTCAGCTTTCTACTTTTTACTGTGTTCCACAACCTAGACAGCATATTAAAAAGCAGTGACATTACTTTGCCAACAAAGGTCCATCTACTCAAAGCTATGGTTTTCCCAGTAGTCATGGATGGATGTGAGAGTTGGACTATAAAGAAAGCTGAGTGTCAAAAGAATAGATGCTTTTGAACTGTGGTGTTGGAGAAGACTCTTGAGAGTCTGTTGGGCTGCAAGGAGATCAAACCAGTCCATCCTAAAGGAAATCAATCCTGAATATTCATTGGAAGGACTGATGGTGAAGCTGAAACTCCAATACTTTGGCCACCTGACATGAAGAACTCACTCACTGGAAAAGACCCTGATGCTGAGCAAGATTGAAGGCAGGAGGAGCAGGGGACGACAGAGGATGAGATGGTCCCCATGGCATCACCAACTCAATGGACATGAATTTGAGTAAACTCCAGGAGTTGGTGATGGACAGGGAAGCCTGGCGTGCTGCAGTCCATGGGGTGGCAAAGAGTTGGACACAACTGAGTGACTGAACTGACTGTGTTCCACAAATTTTCATGTTTTTGCTATCAGTTTGAAATATTTTCTAATTTTCCTTATATTGTCTCCTTTGATCTATTGACTCTTTAGATATATTGTTGAATTTACAAATATTAATATTTGAATGTCTTATTATTTCTAATTTAATTTTGTTGTGGTAAGAGAATATACTCTGTAAAATTTAAAACTTTTGATATTTATTGAGACTTTCGTGTCTCAACCTGTGGTCTGTCTTGATGAATATTCTGTATGCACTTGAATGTATTTCTGTTTTTGATTGTCAGTTAGGTCAAGGTGGTTGATAATATCAGATCTTCATCCTCAGTGATTTTTTTTTTATCTAGTTAACCTATCAGTTACCACAGTAGTAACAGTGAGCTTCTTCATCAAGGATTGTAGATTTACTTTTTCTCTTTAGTTATTTTGTGTTTTGAAGTTCTGTTTTTAGTTGCATGTACATTTCTGATGTGTGCTAAACTGATCTGTTTAGCGTTATGATACTATGAACTGTTCTTTATCTCTGGTAATACCTTTTATCATAAAATGTTTTTGTTTGATATTAATATAGCTACTCAAGCTTTCTTATGCTTAATATTGACACAGTGTATATTTTTCCATTCTTTTATTTTCAGTCTATTTATATCTTTGTTTTGAAACTACGTCTCTAAATCTGATTCTGAATTTGAAACTACGTCTCTAAGTTTGATCTTACTTTTTGATTTACTCTGACAATCTGTCCAGTTTTTTATGGTTGCTCGGTTATGAGATATATACTTTGGCTTTTGTTATAAACACTATAAGAAAATATTATTTTTTGCTCTAAACATTGCTTTGAGTTTTAAAGAAAGGAAAGAAGAAATAGAGTTTTTAATATTTATCCACATAGTTACCATTTCAAATGACCTTTCATTCTTTCCAGTAGATTACGGTTTCTATCTGATGTCCTTTTTCTTCAGCCTAAAGAATTTCCTGTCCTGTTTTATATTAATGTAATGCAGTTTTGCTAGTGTTGAATATTGTTTCATTTATGAAAATATCTTTATTTTCCCTTTAATTTTGAAGTATATTTTCTCTGGCTTTAGAATTCTGGTTAACTAGTGTTTTTTTCTTCAGCACTTTAGAGCTGGAGCTCCATTTTCTTGTTTTGTGGCCAGCCTCCTTTGTTTGTCCTGACAAATGACCATAATTTCTATTATTGCTCCCCTATATGCACGTATGTCATTTTTTCCCTCTTATTGCTATTAATATTTCCTCTTTGTCTTTGGATTTTAGCAGTTTTTGGTAATGTCCCTGGATGTAGCTATCTTTGTATCTACTTGGAGTTTCCTTAGCTTCATGTTATCTCTAAGTTTATAAGTTTCCCCCAATTATTTCTTCACAATTGTTTGTCCCACTTTCTGTCTGCTTTTCTTTTGGAACTCCAGTTATGCATGTTCTGTGGTTTAGATTTACCCACAGGTTTGTCATCTTCTTCCAGTATTCTTTCTCTCTTTTCTTCATATTTGATCACTTCTGTTGTCCAGTCTTCAAGTTTATTATTCAGTCTTCTGCCACCTCCAGTGTTAAGCTGACTTAGTAAATTTTCAGTTTCAAAACTTGTGTTTTCTCTTTAATAGTTTTTATTTCTCTGTTGAGATTTCTTATCCACTCAACCTTATGTCCTTGAAAATAGTTTTAACTTTTCTTAAAATCTCTTTTCTGCTAATCCCAATCAGTAGCTTGATTATCTTGTGTGTCAGTTTCTTTTGTCTGCTCTTCCTCTTGACTGTGCGGCACATTTCTTCTTTCTTTGCAAGTCACGTGATTTTTGATGTATGCTGGATGTTTGTGATGTAAATTATAGATTCTCAGAATACTGTTAACTTCCTCTGAGGAATTTTTTTTTTCTTGTAGGTAGTTAACTTGCTGGACTCGGACACCAAACTCTCTCTCCGCCACAGCAGGCAGCAGTCGCTTGCTTCTTTTAGCTTTCCGACTGCTGTTTCTCACGAGAATCTCGGCTCCTTTCTCGTGTATACAGAGTTCAGAAGTCAGCCAACGATTTGTAGATTCGGAGGATCCTCTTCTGTTACTTTCTCATTTCTGCTGGGATCTCTTTCTGCTGTTCCTACCCTCCTGCCACCACCTCCCCTTCGCACCCTCTGTCATCTGTCTGACTCCTCAGTTTGCATCTTGTTTCACAGGGATGTCGGCATGCCCTAAGGCAAATGAGAAACAAGGTGTAAAGCTGCATATTTAGCCCTGTGTAATTCATTTATTTCAATAATTAACTTCGGTCCTATTTCTACCTGATTTTTATTGTTCTTTAGTGCCTTAAAATAGTTTATAATTGTTATCTAGGGGAGAATTAATCCAATAAGCTGCTACTGCTGCTGCTAAGTCGCTTCAGTTGTGTCCGACTCTGTGCAGCCCCATAGACGGCAGCCCACCAGGCTCCCCCATCCCTGGGATTCTCCAGGCAAGAACACTGGAGTGGGGTGCCATTTCCTTCTCCATTGCATGAAAGTGAAAAGTGAAAGTGAAGTCGCCCAGTCGTGTCCGACCCTCAGCAACCCCATGGACTGCAGCCTTCCAGGCTCCTCAGTCCGTGGGATTTTCCAGGCAGGAGTACTGGAGTGGGGTGTCATTGCCTTCTCCCCAATATAAGCTACTCTACTGTTAGAGTGGAAGTTTATTGGAAGTGGAACCATTTAGTTGCTTTCGTTTTTATCCATTCTAACTGGCAAGTTTAATTCCTGTAAGTTCACTGTGAGATATTAATGTTTTTGTATTTACTTCTGCAATTTCATTCTTAGCTTCCTCTTTGTTTTTTCAAGTTGGTGTGTATCCTGTGTATTTGTTTCTGTTCTTTCTGTGGTTACCTTGGCATTTTATCACATTTTTTATATGTAACTTAAAGACTAAAGTGTATGTACATGTTGTCTGCCTCCATAAAACAATAAAAGGACTCTGGAACACTTCAGCTCTGATCCTTTTCCCCAACTTATACCCTGGTCCTCCAGATTTTTGGTTCTCTGTGTGTGTATATGTGTATATAATACACACAGAAATTGTACAAAACATCTCGCAAAACAGGTGACCATCTTTCAGATTAAAAAAGAGTATTACCAGTGGGTTGATTTCCTGGGGCTGCTCACCTAAGTACTACAAACGAGGTGGCTTAAAACAATAGAAATTGTCTCACAGTCGTCGCGTTCACCCATCTAAGGTCAAGCTGTTGGTAGGGCCATGGTCCTGCTCCCAGATTCTGGTTGTTAATGTCAACTGTAGGTGAAGGAAAGTTGCATGGCTCGAGGTAGCCTGGAGTTAAAACTCCCCTCCAGGTCCTCCCCACTATTCTATGCAAAACAAAGAACTCTATCACCCAAAGGGAAAATGGACATTAGGTTGGTTATGCCCAGCTTCCAGCCGGTCCAGCCTCTGGCCGATCTCCAAAATTCCTTGCCCCAGCTGTTCAAGAGATTACTACTCCGAACAACCTTGGAGAAGAACAGGCCCCCTTAAGACAGTAGATTTCCACACATATGCCTATATATACTTACTCTTTTCTTGGGTTAGTGCAGCAGCTCACTAATCTGACTGCTGCCCCTTCTCGCCTCATTTAAGGTGATCTGTTCCTGTAAAGTGCCGGCTTCCATCTTTTTCTGAACCTTGCCTTCTCTAACTCCCTTACCCAACAGCAGGCATTCCTTGGCTTGTAGATGTATCTGTCTCTGCGTCCATCATCACGGGACCATCTACCTGTGTGTCCATCTTCACGTGGCATTTTCTTCCAATAAGGACGTCAGTCATGTTGAATTAGGGCTCACCCTAGTGACCTCATCTTAACTTGGTCACACTCACAAAGACCCTATTTCCAAATTAGGTCACATTCACGCATACCAGGGTAAGAACATATCTTGAGGGGGGCACAATTCAGCCCACAATGGTCAGTTCCCTAGAAGCATCCCCCTCACTTAATTTCAGTTAATCAGAACACAAATAGCCACATATAGTCAGTGTGCATCACATTGAACAGCACAGTCATGGTCTATATTACTCATATTTTGGGTCTGAATGCCTTTAGTTAACACTGTTTTACAGATTCATCTGATTGTTAGCATGTAGCTTTGGTTTGTTCATTTCCAGTACCTGTAAGATAACTTTACACATAAATCAATTCATGTATCACTTACAGACATTGGGTTGGCTGTTGCAAATAATTTCCACATTTCTAGGAATATATACTGAGGTGGAGACTTGCTGACATTCAGCTCTAGTAGATTATGCAAGGTTTTTTACAAAAGTGGTTGTTCGAATTTTTTTTTCATTCCAGTAGTGAGTGTGAGCTCCTACTGATCTACATTTTCACTAATCATTGAATTATTGGTCTTTTTAATTTTACCTAGTGGTAGGCATTTTTTTGTGGTTTGAATTTACATTTTTCTGATGATTAATGTTTATTTGACCTTTTGACATCTTTTGCCAGTGTCTTTGCAGATTTCTTGAGTTTTGACTATCTTTTTACTGATTTTTCTGGGTTGAAAATCTTTTTAGGTATAAGATCTGTGTATTGCAAATATTTTCTCTTTATGTCTTGTCTTTTTACACTCTCCTTTTGATGGATTAAAGGAATTTTAATGCATTCCGAAGTACCATTCTTTTTCATAATGTTTTTGAATCCTGTTTAATTCTTTCCCTACACTAAGGTCCTGAACATAGTCCCATGTTCTTTGCTGTTTGTTGTTCCACCTTTGCTCTTACACAGTTAATACACAGTAAATCTGAACTGTATTTTTGTATATTCCATAAGGTGGGGATAAATTTATTTTTTTTCCATGTGGCCTACCAGTTTCCCTCCATCATGTATTGAAAACCCCACCTTGCCCCACCATTCTGCAAGGCTGCCCGTGTAATCGATCAGGTTTCCATAGAGCTGTCGGTGCTGCCTGTTTGGTCTGTTCACCAGTTCTTGGGCTGGTTTGTTGTAGTTTAGTCACTGAGTCGTGTCCGATTCTTTGGTACCCGACCCAATGGACTGAGATTTCCCAGGCAAGAATACTGGAGCGGGTTGCCATTTCCTTCTTAAGGGGATCTTCCCAACCCAGGGATCGAACCCGCATCTCCTGCACTGGCAGTCGGATTTGCACTGGTACCACATTCTTAATTACTATAACTTTGTAATAAGTTTTCATAAAAAGAAATCTTGTCACCTTTTTCTTCTTTGTTTGCTAAGAGCATCTTGGCTTTTCTGTACATTTCTTCATCCCTTTGAATTCATCTTAGGGCAATGCACTGACCTAGAATCTAGCTTTAACACAGTGTAGAGTAGCTTGTAGTGTTTTAAATTCCTAACGATGTAACACTAGTGCCCCAGCTCATAGGAAGAGGTGGCTGCATATTAGAGGAATTATTGTGCTTGTGAACCCAGTAGACTGCGGGAGACCATGGACTGGACAGGATTAGATAAATCTGGTGTGAAAAGCTAGTGAAGGCCAAGAAACTTGACACCTAATTACCCCCTTGAGTTTTTAGCATCATTCTCAGGAAATGGAGAAAAAGACCAGTGAACCTAAGAATGTCTGTCTTGCTCACTGTTGTATTTTGTACCTGATATACAGTGGGCATTCAATAAATTTGTTCAGTGAGTGCATATGTATATATAATAAATGCTTCTCAGAGGATATTATATAGCCTTGAATTTGACTCTTTGTCTTAGATACTAGAAAAATTAAAACTAAAATTTTAATAGCTTTTGAGGTTTTGCCATTTCATGATTTTGCCTTTCTTTTTCTACTGGTAAGTTTTATATGTATTACCTCAAATCTTTTTTGGAAATAGATACTCTTTTTTCCCCTGTTAAGTCTGGTGAATACCTGTCAGTCATTCTCGAAGTTTGTTGTCTTTCTATGTCCCTAAATGGAAATAACTAATAAGTTTCTTAGCATTTTAAGCTCAGATATACTGTAATTCAGTTTAAGATCATATCCAGATTCTCATATTTCAAAAGTCAAATTTTATGATGAAGAAACTGCAAAGTTATCTTCAGTTTCTCCAAGTTGTATTTCCTTTTCTTCCTGAAAATACAGATGTAGTTGATGAGACTTACATTAAGTACATTTTTATCAGTTTTCTGCCCTAAATGTTAAAATATTCTTTTTTAATGCAGATGTGGAATTAGAAGAAGCTATTAGAAGAAGTCTTGAGGAAATGTAACTAAAGGTATTACCACACAACATCAAGTGGCCTTGAAGAGACTCAGGATGATGAATTCTTGAGTTTGTTTTCTAAAGGAGACCACAGACCTACTAGTACAAATGTATTTGAAAACACACTGTTTTTGCTTTTGTATGTTCAAACTCTGATATTGCTTTGTGTTTTTGTGCCATTTGCAAAAATGTATAGAGGAACAGAATATATGTTAATGCAAATACAAATTATATATTCTAATATAGGTATCATGTTTCCCAGGTAACCTTGAATTCATATACTTAGGTTAAAAGGATTTTAAAAAAAGAAATAAAGAAGCCCTTGACTATTGTTTATGTTTCCCAAATAGAATTGGTTCTTTAATTTTAATTGTACTGTACAGATAATTCTAGTTTATTTTTTTAAGAGTGAAAATGAATATAAATAAAACTATCATAGCTCATTTTTTCTGTAAATTTTACTTCTCATGTGGCACTAATATATATTATCTTTGAGGTCTTTTTATGATTATTGGAAGAGAGCAATGGAAACTGATTGTGAAAACAGATGAAGAATTTTATCAGCAATGTTCTTTGTGGCTTTCACTGAGATGTATAGTCCTGCTTTAATTAGAGCTGTACATTGCTGGAATGAAAAAGAAAACCAACCTAATTTCTTTGAAAGTAGTAAAAAGAAAGTTTTTCCATTCTTTTTACCTACTTCGACTTTCATATGACTTGTATTATTTTCTGTTTAAAGGGAATGATGTAAAAGTATTTGCATAGAATTAGGCATACTTTTAATATTAGTCCTTTTATATATATATATATATATATATATATTTCTGTAAACATAGTATTCTTTAGAAAATAATGTTGAAAGTCTACTCAGGAGTAATCTTCCTTAACCCTTTAAAATTTTTAATTCATATGGAAGTATCTTCATGTTAGTTATTCATTAAAATATCAGTGTCCTACAGTTGGTATTACATATTTAATTTTTAAATGTTGAAGCCCCATGATGAATAATAAAAAATGTTATATAATTAGAAGACTAAAAAGGGGCTTGTCATACAATCTTTGTGAATATACTTCATGTTATTTGACCAGAAATGTCATCCCTAAAAATTTTGAGTAGTAATTATTTACCAAACTTAAATTTTTCTATAAATATAAATTTTTCTTTAAGACAAAAAATATCATAGCTAGAACTTTGGTCTTTCTCTGCAACTAGATAATTAAGTGTTAAATAGTATGACTTGTTTTATTATTATCATATAGTCTTTTCAGTCCACATTGGAAACCAGTTTGTGTTCTTTCTTTCTTAAGCTGTCAGTTCTGTCCTCCGTGCTTGCTTTTTAAGTAGACGTCATAGCTTGAGAATGCCGTAGTCATTTTTCCAAAGCGAGCACACTGTACTGTTAATTTGTTAAGAGTAGGTTAAGGCTTTGGGAGGTGGTTACAGAGCTTAAAGACGTCTGGGGAGCCTGCTCAGCAGTGGGAGGTGAACGGGTGTCCAGGAGACGGCTGTGCTGGAGGCGCCTGCTGGGCAGGGGCGCTGTGTTGCTGGGACACTCATGTGTGAATGGTCCAGAGTGACACAGTGGGGAAGGGGTAGTCATCATGATCCTTAAGGTCATTGGGTTGCTTAATGTTTTAATAATTGTCACTGATTGTATTTCTGCTTACTACAAAATTAAAAATCATGTTTCAGTTCAGTTCAGTCGCTCAGTCGTGTCCGACTCTTTGCAACCCCATGAATCACAGCACGCCAGGCCTCCCTGTCCATCACCAAGTCCCGGAGTTCACTCAAACTCAAGTCCATCGAGTCAGTGATGCCATCCAGCCATCTTATCCTCTGTCATCCCCTTTTTCTCCTGCCCCCAATCCCTCCCAGCATCAGAGTCTTTTCCAGTGAGTCAACTCTTCGCATGAGGTGGCCAAAGTACTGGAGTTTCAGCTTTAGCATCATTCCTTCCAAGGAACACCCAGGGCTGATCTCCTTCAGAATGGACTGGTTGGATCTCCTTGCAGCCCAAGGGATTCTCAGGAGTCTTCTCCAACACCACAGTTCAAAAGCATCAATTCTTTGGGGCTCAGCTTTCTTCACAGTCCAACTCTCACATCCATACCTGACCTTTGTTGGCAAAGTAATGTCTCTGCTTTTCAATATGCTATCTAGGTTGGTCATAACTTTTTTTCCAAGGAGTAAGTGTCTTTTAATTTCATGGCTGCAGTCACCATCTGCAGTGATTTTGGAGCCCAAGAAATAAAGTCTGATACTGTTTCCACTGTTTCCCCATCTTATTTCCCATGAAGTGATGGGACCAGATGCCATGATCTTCGTTTTCTGAATGTTGAGCTTTAAGTCAACTTTTTCACTCTCCTCTTTCATTTTTATCAAGAGGCTTTTTAGTGTCTCTTCACTTTCTGCCATAAGGGTGATGTCTTCTGCATGTGTGAGGTTATTGATATTTCTCCTGGCAATCTTGATTCCAGCTTGTGCTTCCTCCAGCCCAGCATTTCTCATGATGTACTCTGCACAGAAGTTAAATAAGCAAGGTGACAATATACAGCCTTGACGTACTCCTTTTCCTATTTGGAACCAGTCTGTTGTTCCGTGTCCAGTTCTAACTGTTGCTTCCTGACCTGCATATAGGTTTCTCAAGAGGCAGGTCAGGGGGTCTGGTATTCCCATCTCTTTCAGAATTTTCCACAGTTTATTGTGATCCATACAGTCAAAGGCTTTGGCATAGTCAATAAAGCAGAAATAGATGTTTTTCTGGAACTCTCTTGCTTTTTCAATGATCCAGCAGATGTTGGCAATTTGATCCCTGGTTTCTCTGCCTTTTCTAAATCCAGCTTACTCATTTGAACTTAATTTAGACACATGGAGGAGAGTGGATGTCACACAAAGTAATGGGGAATATTATCAAGAGAATGTTTCTGACAACGATGCTTACTTGTTTGCTTTTATTCGTTTTTCATTTTACTGTGATAGGTTTTTTTTTCTTTTAAAAAGTTTTTATCGTGATGCCTTTTTATACCTGAATAACTGCTTTTGTCAAAAAAATGAATGACAGTGTTTATTTTTAAAAGGATATATAGGTAATGTACTGACAGCGTCTGGTTGGTGGTATCATTGACTGTCTTAAATAAAAATTCCTCCCTTAAAGAGTTTGTTTTTGGATGCTTGGTATCCTACCAGCCCAACCCTTCCTTCTGTCTCCTTGTCCTCCTGACCATTTGGTCACTCAGACCTCTCCCAAGAACAAGGTGCAAGGACTCTCCTGGACTCCCTCGGGCAGGGTAACCAGAGACTCAATAGCATAGGCCTCAACTTAAAGAGCTTTCTTTTTTTCCATCAATATTTTTCCTTTAAATTTCTTTTAAACCATTTATTCTTTCACTCACAAAGTATTTATTGAGTACTTATATTTGTCAGCTACTATTCTAAGCACTTGAAATACATCAGTGAGCAAAAGGAAGCCCTCACCTCCGCAGTGGGGCACACCTGCGGGCGGTGCTGAGATGAGGAAGGAAAACAGCCGAATGAGCTGAGAAGGACCGGTGGGGGCGGCCGGGGACGGGGGCTTGCTGTTCCTACTAGAGCGATCAGGGTCCTTAGTGAACTTGAGCAAAGGCCTGAAGGCAGGGAGTGAGCTTATCCAGACATGCAAAGTAAGGCTAGCGCAGGCAGCTTGGAGACAAGAGTCCTTTGAGGCCTCTTCTGAAGGCCTTAGCTTTTACTCATTTTTTACAAGTGAGGAGCCGCTGAAGGTTTCTGAGAAGTGCTGTGCTGTGCCTTATTCTGGATCACTGTAGCTGCTGAGCTGAGCACAGACAGTGGTGCAAACAGCACCAGACCAGATGGGAGGGCAGGGCTGGGATGTTGGCCCAGTGGGGAGTGAAGATGGGCCTGGGTATTCTCTGGAGTTGGAATCCACAGAGTCTGAGGTGTGAGAGAGTCCAGCACATTTACAAAATGTCTAAGGATTCCAGGTTTGTCATGGTACGATAAAACGTCTAATGAGGCCAGATGACCCCCTACAGCAGTTGTGAATTAGTTTTTAGAGTTCAGAGGAACTGGGATCTAGCCTTAGGGGCCTCATCTCTGTTCAAGTACCTTGACTTTGATCTCAGATTAAAGGCTGGGCTCCAGCCTTGAACTGTTATTATCCCCTTCCAGGTGCCCTGTGCATCCCCTCCGTGTACTGCTGGGCAGAGCCACGAGGAAACGCGAGCAAAGGCCCCGGCCCCGCCACCACTCTACTACTCCCTGACCTTCACGGTGGCCGAGCGGCCTCCATGGTCTTCTCATAACAGGAGGTTTATACAAATGGGGCTTGAAACGGTCTTAAATAACAATCATTTCACTTGAATTCCAACCAGTAGCTTTTAAACAGAGAAGTCATTACAAATGCTTTCATGAGAGTGGGTGTGAAAACGGTGAGGTTCACCTTGCCCCCTACACGCAGCTGGACAGGGCGGCTTTTTGTTTTCTGCTCTGTAGGCTTCGCTGTTGGCGTCCAGACTCCTGTTCTCACCTCGGGAAGGTGCCCAGGAACCACGGCTGCGCAAAAGACCCCTTCCTCGCGGCGGAGGGCCCCGGGGCGGGGCGAGGGCGGGGCTGGCGCGAGCCCGCCCCAGGGCGTGGTCGGAGGCGGGGTCCCCGCGGGCCAGGCTGGGTGGGGGCGTGGCTGACGCGAGCCCCGCCCCGGCCATGTTTGGGGGCGGGCCCTCCGCGTGTAGGGGCGGGGAGAGGGCGTGGTTGGCGCGGGCCTCGCCCCCGGGGCGTGCTCGGGGCGGGGCTGGGCCTGGCGCCACGCGGAGCCGCCCCACCGCGCCGCCCCCGAGGCAGCACGCGCGGTCGGAGCCCGGCTGCCAAGCCCTCGCGCCCTCACCTGGGTTCCCCGGCCCCCGACTTCGGGTTTGCGGGCGGCGCGTCCGAGGAGACGGCTGGCGCGTGGGGACGGCGGTGACCTCGGGCCGCCCGGCCGGCGCAGATGGCTCAGGCGAGGATCAGCGCTAAGGCCAACGAGGGCCGCTTCTGCCGCTCCTCGTCCATGGCCGACCGCTCCAGCCGCTTGCTCGAGAGCCTGGACCAGCTGGAGCTCAGGTGCGCGGGGTTGGGGGCGCGCGGGGACGCAGCGGCGGGCGAGGGCGGAGCGGCGGGGCAGCCTCGGCCCCGCTGAGGGCAGCGCAGCGCTGGGTCGGCGGAGCGGCCCCCCCCCACCCTTCGGCGGCTGGCCCCGAGCGCCGGGACCGCGCGACCCCGAACAGAGGAGGTCGGGGGGATGTGACTTGAGACGACGGCCGTGCCGCCGCGGAGCTTCCAGAACCTTCCGCGTGGGGCCAGGTGTTCCGGCCCACTCCCCGCCGCGTGCGGTTTTAGGACCGGGGCCGGTTAGTGGTTTATGTGCTGGGCGACCGAGCTCTTTGCAAAACAGAAAAATCCGTCTGGCCTCAGGCCCGAGAGCAGCGGACAGGTGTCTCCCCAAGCGGCGCTCGGCCTCCCCGGGCGCCGTCCCACCTTCCCGGCCGCCAGAGCCCGAGCCGCAGCGCTCCCTCTCGGTCGGGGTGTCACTGTTGTCAGCGTGTCCCTTCCCGGTCGGGGTGTCACTGTGGTCGGCGTGTCCACGGCGGTCAGCGCACAGAAGGAAGCTTTGGCGGCGAGGGTCGGGTCGAGGTCAGCGAGGATGTGACTTTGGAGCAGGGCCCAGGGTCAGGCGCGCAGAGGTTACCACCGGTCAGAAGGAGCTGCTGTCTCCCTTAAGGCTTTTAGTGCTTTTCTGAATTTGAGAAGATGCAGGAATCTGAGTTCCTTAGATTTTCCTGAAAACCTGAGAGCCTGTTTTGCCAGTTTTCCCAGAGCACATAGTGCCTCAACCCGGCTCTTTTCCTAAATTCTTTCCAGGCTGTGCTGTCAATTCCTATAGAAACCGGTGCGGGGACACTCCTTAGTGACAAATGTAGTCACCGGCTTGTATAGGATTCCTAAATAATTTGTAAGAAATTTGGGAAATAATTTTTTCTCTAACAGTGAATGAAGACTTCTGTGTACTTCCCATAACTGTTTATTGTCACTGAAGTTCGTGTAAATTGTGTGCAGGTGTAATTACAGGCAAATCTTAGCAAGGCGTCCAAAACTCCCTAAAACCACAGGGAATTTTTCCCATAGTTACCAGACTCTGAGTGAGCAAAGGAGTATATGTAAGACAAAATTTTAAGAAGGGCTGCATATGTGCTTTATCTCAAAACAGGACAAGGGGTCTGTTTGCTAGTAAAGTACATTAATAACCAAATGAGGCACTTACTATCATTTATTAATATTTATGTTGACTTTTGTCATTTATTGTATAGTTCTTTTTATTATATTATTACAGAAAGAAACAATATCTTCTCAGAAAATGAGACGCTCACCACCACCATGATTTCACGGAGAGTGACAAGGGTCCTTCTCCAGCTGAAGCAGGTGAACAGGCAGAGCAGCTCCTGTGGACGATTTTATGTAGCAGCGTTAACAAGTGACTCAGCGTCTCTGGTCTCAAGAACTTTGAGGGCATGTTCTCAGCCATTTCAGGGGGGCTCTTCCCTAGCTGGAAAGAAAGGATGTTTTCTTCCAGGCTCCGGCACAGGACACAGTTCCTTTCTTGAAGCTGAGTTATTGTTCTAAGACTTGATGCCTCACATAGGGCAGGTGCTAATCTTTAAAAGGAAGTTTCTTGTTTGAAATACTACATTCTAGGGCAACCCACTCCAGTATTCTTGCCTGGAGAATCCTAGAGATGGGGGAGCCTGGTGGGCTGCCATCTGTGGAGTCGCACAGAGTTGGACACGACTGAAGCGACTTAGCAGCAGCAGCAGCAGCAGCAGCAGCAGGGCTTCCTTAATGTGAAGTGAATTCTGATTACCGTGTACAAGTGGTTAATCACTTGCTGAATTAACCCTTGAGCTGAGACTGATAAATGTGTGTTCAATTGTTCATTTTAAGGACTTTTCTAGTTTTAGACTGACGAGCTTTGCTTCTTTCTTTTTAAAAAAAAGTGATGCTGACAAAGTTAAGGAAGTGCTTTGGAAGGTTAAGTAAAAATAGAGTTTATGAAGGCACATGGGTCATGGAAGAGAGCACTGCGCTGTTAGAAACTAGAATAAGGCCCCGAAGATCAAGTTTAAAAGGAAATGAGACATTCACGTGTTAATTAATACTGTCATTTAATTTCATGTTACAGGTGGCTAATAAAGCAGTGTTCTAGGCATACTGAAAATTACAGACTGTACCGAGAGGTCTGGGTTTACTGTCCCTCCAATGTACGTTTCGGCAAAAACTTTCTCCACATGAAATCGAAAACAGAATTCTGCTCAGTGCTTCATGACCTGCCATGTGAACTGGTGTCCACGGTGTTTAAAGCGCTTTTAAATGTTTGATGGCATCTGACAAATCGCTGAAGAAACTCCAGTTGTTTCTAATGGGTTAGCACGAAACTAGACCTCCTTTTTTGCTTCCTCCTAAAAAGGTGATGTCTTTCTCTACGGGTTTTCGTGACCAGTGCAAATGGCCTCTGATTTTTCCATTTGTCAGTGGCTCCAAGCACTTTGCTCACAATTGTTACTATTTTAGCAGTGATCATAATTCATAAATGATGCCCTCCAACAGGTATTTTAGTTAACCAGCCTGACTTTACAGGTCCTGTGCCTTTTGGGAAATTATGTCACCCTCATTCTCCAAGTGGGAAATTGAGGCTTGAGAAGTTAAAAGAGCTCAGGAGGAGTGGCTGTAGAGCTTAATGCTTTATGCCTGAAGTTTTTGAGTTACTATGTCATATTTCAAAGTGTAGGAATAGTATATGATTTTACTGAAAGAAGTGAAAATTCCACTTAGATCTGGATTTAGATCAGGGGCTGTTGAATGCCATCTCTGCAGGCTGTGAGTGGCCCTGAAGCTCTGGCTGGTGGTGAAGATGCTTGGGCCATGAGGGTGTGGAGAGCAACCCAGGAGACGGACGGGACGGGGAGCCGGCTGTTGTCAAGTGTCCGCAGAGCGGCCTCCTGGGCGCTTGGCTGCCAAGGAACAAGGGAGCAGGGGCCGGGGTCCTTTAGCTGAGTTTCCTGCTGGGCTGATGTGACCCCCGGAGCCAGAAGACAGCACCCCAGTTAATACTGTGTCAGAGTCTGTAATTTAAAAGGTCACTTCTCATAAACTGTATCATGTGAACCTTCCAAAACCCTCCAAGGCAGGAGGACATCCATTATCTCCTTTAGCAGCAGTAAAGGTCCAGAGGGACTGGGCGGCCACCTGAGGCCGTCCTGCTCAGGACTAGCTCCTGACCCTAAAGCCGCGGCCCGCTTTAACACCAGTGTCTCAGTAGTGAGTGTTCCTTACTATTTGGGTGATGATTAGGAGCCTTGTTACTTACAGTCCTGAGTTCATACTGCTGAGTGCATAGAAACACCCGGAAGCTGGTGTTCACGCCCCAGTTGTGGGCGTGTGCTGCGTGTGGTGGTCCCTTGCTGACTGCAGGGATTGGTCCCAGGGCCCCTGGGTACCGGAGACCAGGGATGCTCCGATTTTTCCTAGAAAAGGGTGTGGGAGTCAGCCCTACATATTCATAGTTCTGTGACTCTATTAACTCATAATTTAGTCTGTGCTGTCAGTTGGTGAGTTAATCTCTTTACCACGTTGACTTCATTCAGTCACACATACCGTCTCATGATCCCCGTGTCATAAATTAGGAAACTGAGGCAGAGAGAACGTCAGCAGCTGCTCGAGGTCACTCAGCTAGGACGCAGCAGCGGAGCTGGCCCGCACCCGGCCCGGGGCGCCTGCGGGGCGGCCGGTGTGTCTCCCGGCACCTCGTCCCCTGGTCCCCGGGCTGCCGAGACCAGCTGAGGAGGCACACACTCCAGATTTTGTCCTCACGGAACATTCTGAACAGTTCCTCTGTAGTTAAAGCTTAGTTGTGATCTCATGCAGAGAGTTTTCCAGGAGCACAGCCCAGGCCAGCCTTGCTGTGAGGATCGGTTCTTTCCCAATTTGGACACACAGCTCTTGAAGGATCTGCTAGTAAAAACAGAGCTGCCCCCTCTGCCAAGGAGCATTGTCAAGTGATGTGTTAAGAAGGTGAAGGATAAAGTGAAATGGGCTAACGCTCTTGTGGGCAAAGTTCCAGGAGAAATCACGGAAGGGCGGGTGGGAAATATTTGAATATTCAGTAATTAACTGTTCTAAAACTAACGCAAGGGACAGAGACAAAAAGATGTGTATACGAGTTGAATTTAGGGCTTCCCAGGTGTTGCTAGTGGTAAAAAAAAAAAACAAAAAAAAAAACAACCCACCTGCCAATGCAGGGGAGGTAAGAGACGCAAATTCAGTCCCTGGGTCGGGAAGATGCCCTGGAGGAGGGCACAGCAACCGACTCGTGTTCTTGCCTGAAGAATCCCATGGACAGAGGAGCCTGGCGGGCTACAGTCCATAGGATCACAAAGAGTTGGACACGACTGAAGAGACTGAACACAGCACACGTGAGTTGAATTAAGACCAATAGCTGATAAACAGTAACAAGATGACTTAAGCAAACTAAGTAGAGGTTCAGCTTTTGAAAATACTCGTTTGGATACTTGGTTGCATTGGGTCTTCACAGCAGCACACGGGCTCCTCAGTGTTCACGGCAGCCCACAGCATCTTCAGTTGCAGCGTGTGGGGTCTCGTTCCCTGGGCAGCAGGCCAGCCTGGACCCCCTGCACTGGGAGCTTGGAGTCTTAGCCACTGAACCACCAGGGAAGTCCCAGGTCCAGCTTTTTAAAATAAAAAACTAAGCCAGTGATGTAGTGCATACACTAGACAGATGTAGTTTCGAACGCCTCGAGGGAGAGGAAGGAGGAAGTTGCTAAGGAAACCGTTCTGCCAAAAGGACTGGCTTTTGAAAAAGGATCACCTAGTGGACCTGGGCCAGGGATAAAGAATGTTCAGGAGGTGAGGGGCAGCAGATGAGAGGGCCACGCTGCCGGAAAGCCCTGGGGATCCACATGCTGAAGAATGGAATTGTATCTTTGCTGTGAAATGAAGTTTACATAAAATCATATATTAAAAAGTCTAGAAAAAACAAAATCTGTTTTTCACAGGGAAAATGCCTGGCAATTTCTAACCTTGGGAGAAAAGTTCCGTCCAATTTCCTCTATATTTGGTTTCATTTAATGACAAAACATCTTTATATGACAGATTTATTAAATATTTTTTCTGGAGTGTCTCCTTTCAAGCCATTTTCTTATTAACAACTCCATGAACATACTATTATAAATTATTATACTTATTATTATACTTCTTTGTGGAACAATTTTCTCTTTATCATCTTATATTTGAATACAAACTCAGGAGTGCTGGAAAATTCAGCTCTTCTTTCATCATCGTCTCCTCTACCAGTGACTCGTGTGCCATTTCAATACTAGAGTCACTTTCGTAGCGCGTTTCTTGTTTGTGCTCACCCGACCCCCTTCGTGTGGCCCAGGCCGAGAGTCTGCTTGTGTGGAAGGTGTGAGCGCGCCATGCTTGCTGCTGGAAGGCCGTCTGATGCGTGGTCACTGTCCTGTAGAGTTCTCATGGTTCTGATTGCTTTCCAGCCACATTTGTCACACAAGGTTCTTACAAGCTCTGTGCTTCTACTGGCTCTTACAAGCAGAGTCCAACATATATTTAGTATCCCGAGAATTGAAACCCTGTGACTTTACAGTGTGTTGGTGCTATTTTGGGGGTAACAGGTGGGTGCCTGTAGGGGAAGAGGCCTGCGTGTGGCTGGGGTGGGGCAGGGACCCCCTTGTATGGCAGGAACATGTGCTAGAGGACTGGAGCTGGGTCTTATATTTATTTTGCATAAGTTGGTGACTTATTTACTTGTGGCACTTCAGACACACAGGGTTCTGTTTTCTGATGATTTCACAGCCTCATTCTTTAGTCACTGTTGTGTATCTGTGCAGTAAGTGAATGTGTGTCTAGGTGGCGGTGGGGAGGGGAGTTGGGGCAAGTGGTGCTTAGGAATCGATTTCAGAGGCAGACAGTCTGCAAATCATTGAGGAAAAGATGGATTTAGGGTAGATAGTGTTGGGGAAGATGGTTCACTATTTGGAGAAAAAGAAAACAAAATCCTTATCTAATCATAAACAGAGGTGGATTCTGGATGGATGAAGACATGAGTATGAGAAAAGTGAAAGAGTAAGTTAATAGGAGATGCAGGCAAGTACGTCCCAATCTCAGGACGGGAGGACCCTGAAACAAAACTTCACTGCGAGAGCCAGAAGGCAAAACAAAACCAAGGAAAAGATGGGTCTGATCACTTCAGAGTAAGGCTCTGTGTTCAGTGAAGGACATCCCAGATACAGATTATATGGGGTTGGATGGGAGATAACTCAAGAGGACAGTAACCCCAGTTTAAATAAGAAAGAGCAAAATAGGCAACGGCTGTGAACAGGCTCACAGGGATACAAAGAGATGTCCAAAATTATTAGCAGTGAAGAAACACAGATTAAGTGCTGACACACCGCTTGTCAACTGGGGGACGCGAGTGCTGGTGGGGTTCCTGGGACCCAGGGGCGCCCCGAGCGCCTGCTCTGGAGAGGCGTCCCCAGGGCGACACACCCTGGGTCTCAGCTGTGCCACCCTGGGGTGGGCCTGTCTTCAGGGCCACGAGGGGACAGGAGTCGGGTGGGTGGTGAGGGGAGCTGGGGGCTGGGCAACAAGGGAACCCGGCGGGTCTTAGAGAAATATGCTGCTGAGTGAAGAAGCAGTGACGAGTAAACAAGTACAGGTTTTTATCTACAAATAGAAAAGCACTAAACAGAATGCTTGCCCTGTGAGCAGGGAGGCAACTAGGAGCCACGGGGCAAGCGGATGAAGAAGGAAAAAAGGACAGAATAGGAAAGAAGAGAGTGAAGCGTTAGGGGCGTGCCCCGATCATCCTGACAGCTGAGCTGGACGGAGAGGGGGACGGGGCGGGCGCACGAGGCTTCCATGCACTGACTGTGTCCCTGCCCGCAGGGTGGAGGCTCTGCGGGAGGCGGCCACGGCCGTGGAGCAGGAGAAGGAGGTGCTCCTAGAGATGATCCACAGCATCCAGAACAGCCAGGACATGCGGCAGATCAGTGACGGTGAGCCCGCGCGGGGAGCGGGGCGCACAGAGGACAGGAGCGGGTGGGGGGAGGCGTGACGGGGGTCGGGCGCCCCTGCAGCCCCTTCTGGAGAGAGGGCGGGCCGCCCCGGGGGGGCTGGGTGTGCCCCCTGACCGCCCCCGGGTCGTGGGGCTGGTGCGCCACGACCCTCACACGGCCTCAGTGGGTCAGCGTTTCTGCCCCTCGTCCTGGCCAACCAGCAGTGAACTTGGAAGGCGTTACACAGAGCGGCGCAGATTTCTTGTTTCCAAATAAGCAGAGGATGACCCAGCACCCTCCTCCTGCTGGCCAAGATTCAGACCACAGGCCGAGTTGGTCGGACGGGATGAGGTCAGCGCCTCGTTTAGGGCCAGCCTTTCTTCCAGGGTCTTGGCTCTGTTTCCTCCGCCAGAGCCGGGCACGGTGTGCTCACAGGCACGGGATGTGCCGCCCAAAACATGCCTCTGCCATAATGATTATTGGGGCTGGTCATTTTTGAGAAACCACAGGCACAGGAGCAGCTCTGGAAATAGACACGGTCACAGTTTTGTAAGGGAAATGTACATTTGAAACCTCCGCTTATAAGGGGTCTCCACGAAAACCTCACCTCTGGTCCTCTTTCTGGGGCCCTTGAAACTCGCCTCTCCCCTCATCTCTACCTGAGGATGGAGGCCTGGGCCATCTCCAGGAGTTACTCAGTTTCCCTGGGGGTCTCATGTATACATGAGCTCTACACGGTAATAAGGTTCTGGTTTTGTTTTTGCTTGTTAATCTGTCTGATCACAAGGTCTCAGCCAAAAGCTCAGAGAGGCAGAAGGAAAGGTATTTCCTCCTCTAGTGCACATAGTCCTGTAGATGCAGGGCACAATTTCCTGCTCTGACCAGCACACCCGCCCCAGCCTCTGCAGACACGATGACCACAGTAGTCACCTGGTGTCCAGGCTGATCCTCTTCACTGCTGATGCTGTTCAGTTGCTCGGGGGACTCCTTGTGACCCGATGGACCGCAGCACACCAGGCCTCCCTGTCCTTCATCATCTCCCTGAGTTTGCTCAGACTCCTGTCCCCTGAGTCAGTGATATCATCCAGCCGTCTCATCCTCTCTCGCCCTCCTCTCTCTCCTCTTGCCCTCAGTCTTCCCTGGCATCCTAAGTTAATCTTATTGCTAACAGTATATACCTTTAAGACATGTATAGGTGCTCGCAGGCTAGATTTAACCACACACAAATGTCTTAGTGTTCCTGACATAGATGTAGGTGTGTCTCATATTGATTCATATTTCAAACTTTTTATGATTAGGAGAACGAGAAGAATTAAATCTGACTGCGAACCGTCTGATGGGACGAACCCTGACTGTGGAGGTTTCAGTAGAAACAATTAGGAGTCCCCAGCAGCAGGAGTCCCTCAAGCACGCCACGCGGATCATCGATGAGGTGGTCAGCAAGTTTCTGGATGACCTGGGAAACGCCCGGAGTCACCTGATGTCGCTGTACAGCGCGTGTTCCTCCGAGGTGCCTGCGGGGCCGGTGGACCAGAAGTTCCAGTCCATCGTGATCGGCTGCGCTCTCGAGGACCAGAAGAAAATTAAGAGACGACTAGAGACCCTGCTTAGGAACATTGAAAACGCTGACAAGGCCATCAAGCTGCTGGAGCATTCTAAAGGAGCTGCTTCCAAAACGCTGCAGCAGAACGCTGAAGCCAGATTCAACTAGTGTTCAAACCTAACAGTCCTTATAAACAATCATGTAAAAACGATAAAGAACTATCTTAAATGATAATAGTTGTGTATGTCATATATAATTCATTTGATACTGATAGTTATTTCTGAAGAACAAAATATCTCAGTGTTGTTAGTTTTGTGAATAACAAAATTAGAAATATTTTGATTACCTTTCTAGAAGTTTTTAGATTGAATTCTTGTCTTCTACTAGGATCTAGCACCTCCTATATATATATTTTACTATTCTGTGGATAACAGCATGTGGGGAAACAAGTGCTTGGCTCGGAGCAGACGCATTATGGTTATCTCCTGGACTTTGTCTACAGACACGTGGGCACACAGGGCTTTCGGCTGACCAGCCAGCCTGTCCCTAAAGCAGCCACACAGTGACTGACCGCGCCTCTGCTGTGAGCCCGGCAGTGAGCTTGGAGGGATGGGAGGGAACCTTCGCTACATCACATCACCTTCATTCAGCAGGTTTTTAGTCATCTGTATCAAATTATTTTGAACTTAAAGACTTACGCAACTCCTAATATGCATTTCTTGGTAAGATGTGAAAACATGACATAAGATGGGAGACTCCGCCTCTGATTTTGCCACTCTACTACTTCATTACTTTCTGTTTCAAAATGCATCATTTCTTTAAAGTTTTAATCATTAGAGAAATACGATGTTGTAATTTGCCTTTAAAAAGAAAAATGCTGTTTTAAAGTTTGCTTTTAATTCTCAACTTACAAACCATTATCCCGTGTAGTTATACAATTGCCTCCCATTCCACTTACTGAACGTTTAGGTGGTTTCCAGTTTGTTGCTTATCAATGCAACAGATTTACGCACACCGAGCTTTTCCCTTCTTTTGTTTCCGATTTTCTTTATATAAATTGCTAGCAACTGGTTTTACTGAGTCAAAGGGTGTATGCATTTTCATGGCTTGATATGTTTCCAAAGTTTTTTGTATGGGAGATACCAATTTATATGTCTTCAATAATTAAAAAGTAGCTGTTTCACTGAAAACTTTTCAGCATTGAGCATTTTTCCTAATATTACATATGAAATACCTTTATTTAGATTGCATTTTGTTCACTAACAAGGATAACCAGTGTATTGATTCTTTTAGTGCAACTATAGACTATCTGCTAGTGCTTACTGATACACACACGTCCCCTTCCCCAAATACTTCAAGACGAATACATCACATTCAGTTTTCATTAAAAGGTAGGTACTTTTTCACACTGGGGGAAAAAAAACACTCAAGCTCCAGACTGGTTTTATATATTTATATGTCTTTTCATAAAAAGCAGTTACACTCTGAGGACATTCATGGTAGTTTCAATGCCAGCCCAAGTCCACCTTATGTAAATGTCTCTTCTCATGGGAGACATTAATTCTTAATGATAACTAGCAAAGTCTCTTGATTTGTCAAGCTCATTTGCTATCATCAGGTTCACTACGAGATAAAAGATTTTCTGTTCCATCTTTTTCTTTATCAGCAGACAACCAGGTTTTCCTCAAGTTCTCATAGACTCTCAGCATCTGGGAATCCTCCCCTTCCCATTCACGCCAGTTCAGCCCAGGACTGCCTTGTTCACCAGATGACTGCCCGTGGGACCGATTTTCACCGATCAGTTCATTTTGTTTCCAGAAAAACACACCCTAGTGACGGAAGGACCTCAGCAAGTTACCAACTATTTGAAAGGTGTTTAAGAGAAGGCAAGAATCTGACAGTCTTTAAGTTGGGATGTCAGGTCCTGCAGCCAAGTCCAGGATCTCAGAGGAGAGCCCAGCCTGGACTCCGGGCACAGAGGGGCCCTTCAGTGATCCTGCCCACGCACAGCACTGCCAGCTCCGGGGACACCCAGATCAGCGTGCGCTCAGGCCACGGTGGGACGGGCTCTTCTTGGTAATGTTAGTTTCACTCGGTTTTGAAGAAGTACACGAGTGTTGTCAGCTTTGGGCAGATAAAAAGGAAACCATTTCGCTTGATGTAATATAATTCTGTTGCTTCATGTGGGCTATTCTATATGCTATTAATTCAACAGGCAGACAAAGAGGAAAAGGAATCCTGAGCATTCTGAGACAAGGCAACCACACCGCAGCTGAGGACCAGCCACGATGTAGAAAAGCGTATCAGTGCACAGATGCACAGTGTCCTGGGGCCTTATTTCTTTAGCAGCCACGGTTCAGAAATTAGTAGTTATTTAAAAGAATTAAAGGTCTCAGCAAAAAAATTTAGTGTCAATTTTGAAGGTTTTACAAACTGAGAAAGTAACTTGAGACTGATTTGGGGGCCTATTTAATTATTTAAATTAACCAATTATGGTTAGGTAAAATACAGAATTGCAAATTAAAAATTCAAACGTGTAACAAAGATCCCAGTTCTCCTTAAAAAAATAAAACTACATAAGATTATATTACAGATATCAAGGGAACTGCAACCATCATCAGAGAGTACATTTTTTATATAGAAAAATAACAAACTTCTACCCACATACATTTAATTAATGTGAAATAGAACTACAACATTTTATATCATATGATTTTTCTGCTATAAAGACTGTTTGCTGAAAAATATATTTTGTGCAAAAATTAAAGGGACTGTATTTCCAGAGAGTAGAAAAGGGAAGATGAATTGCCAGTGGGCACCCAACGTCAGGAACAGGGTTTTCTCCCAACACCTACCCCACTGCCAGCAGTGGGAGTGGTGACAACTGGTGACATAAAAATAAAGATTTTATATTACTTTGAAATAGATAATGCCAGATTATTTCAATATTATGAAAAGCAAACATTCACTCCTGACCATTTAAAGACATGTCCTAAAAAATTCTATTCTGTTCTCAACATTAATCTGGACAGGGGGATGAGGGTGGTGCAGATGGCAGACTTAAAAAAAAGAGAAAACATATAAAAGGAATATATAAGACATTATGCATTTAGTACAAATAATTAAAAATGTGACACACTTTCTAAGAAAAGTTATTTCACATATTTTTAAATCCTGTAAAGACCAGGTATATGTTGCAAGGGGTTAAAAACAAGTCATCGATGAATGATAACCACTTTTAGTACAGTTCATGCAATTATTTATCTGCACTGGAAAGCTACTGTCCAAATCACAAAATGTATGCTCTGCCACAATTACTTTGTATTTGGTGCTGACAGAGCTCTTGAGAAAGTTCTATACAAACTGAAGATTATAGAAATTTTAAAATTATAACCTGAAAAAAACATATAAAAATGTGTAAACAAAAAGAAGCTTTAGAGTTGCAGGGCATTATAAAATCGGTAATGTGGTTTAAGACAAAAAAAAAAATCACCTCTTGTATGTTTAAAAAAACTGCTAGTATAATCCTAAAAGTTCAGAATTGTGTTGTCAACAGCAAAAGGCCCCAGGCGTGGGGTGGCCACGCTGCCCAGGGCAGGGGTCCTGCAGCCGCCAGCTCGAGCCCACCACCCACGTGCAGGGACGTGGAAAAGATCCCATGACCAGGCCCACCTGGGAGGGGCTCCAGCACTAATGCACTTACACGCCTCTTTCATCTACCCTGTTAGAGAGGAAAGCTGCTTTTAAAAGAGATTACCAACAGTATAAATTCTAGTAAAGCACTGAGAATTAGGTATGAGATTTTTGGCACAAAGCACTTTTTAAAGTCAACCTCATTTTGCAAAACATCTATCTGGAATTTCTCATTTGAAAATTAAAACTTAGAACATACACGTAAGTGTGTAAATGGTTTCATGAATGAACAAGTTAGATTCCATGTTTCCTTAAACACTGCACATACCTTCCTTTACTCCAGAACCAGGGATCTGTGTGCACACACCTCCATGTTCCACATATACAGACATCGCACAACTAACATCATAAAGTACACACTAATGCAGTCTGGCAAGATTAGGGCTCGCCTTTCAATATTATTCTTGTAAGTATTCAGAGTCAATATTATTTCCCAGAAAAGCTAGATGACCAATTTCAGAAAAAGAACGCCTGCTATCTTTCCTTGACCCCTAATATTAAAATCTATACCAATATATTTAGGCATTTCATTTATGTGTTTCTGCATTTCAAATTCAGCAAAACCTGTTTTTGATGTTTCTTATATCGTTCCTTGAATAACAGGAGAAGCTTCGTCTAATGTAAAAAAATTAAAATGAGTCCACAGGGCAGTAATTTTTCAGAGATCTTGCTCCATTCTGAAAAGCACTGCAGAATAATGTTTAAGTCTGTCGATTTTCAGACAGCCGATTAGGTGCAAAGTCTGCGAAACATCGTGTAACATACCGTGATAGCTGGACGTGTCTTACTGCACAATGTAATTCCATTTCCTCCTCCCTGAGGCCTGTTAGGGTATGCTACAGCTGCTGAAAGGATTTCGGTTTTTCTTGGTCCTCTGTCTGTTGGGCCTGAGGTTGATGACATCTCCACCATTGAGGGTACTTGAATTCTGACCCAAGTGACTCCCAGCAGACGTGCTAAAGACCCCTGGAAAAAGTGAGGGACGATACAGATGTTGACACTGACGGACTGCAGGCTCACCTACTAGGCTGTGCTCCCGGCTTCTTAGTAAATTAGCCACGTTTGCAAGTATTTACAATATGAAGCTTTTGTTTTCACTTCATCTATTTTTAATAGACAATAAGAGAGTTCAAGTTCAATAAGAACCAGGAGGGTGGCAGTGAAGTCTCTCCCCCTCAGTGCCTCAGAGCCCCACGACACCGCGGGACACACACGTGGGGTCAAGAGCGCATGGAGGCCTTCCTGCCTCTACTGCCCAGAGGCGACACTCTCTGCACATCCCTCTGCCTCTTTTCCGTAACAATCAGTTTTTGAAATTTGAAATCTGTATGATCACTTTAATAGCTTCACTTACTAACTTCACATCATAGAACTTCCTCAATAGCATCTGTCTTGTTATAAGTCATATTAATAAAGACGCCACACATGTAAGAGCTGGCAGTGATGGCAGATGTTTCTGTCCAGGCTAAAACAATGGCAAAATGGTCTGCAGATCCTCAAAGTGATGAGCAGACAAAAGGGATGAACTAAAGAAAAACTTTCAACTGTTACAGTTTTCATTTTGCACTATGAGGGTCCCACAATGTAATCTCCAATCCATGAGCTATTTACCATCCGTGATACACAAGACTCTGCACAGACACTTTGGGCAATACCATGACAGCCAAGACTGTTCGTGCCCAAGGGGCTTACACTCTGAGGGGTGCAGCGATGCTGCAGGACACGACGTTAGGTGTCATAAAAGAGACGCGACGTCCCACAGAGAGCTCAAAGGAAGGGTCAACCACATCTAACTCGTAAGAAAGGACAAACGACAGGAAGGAGGGACTGGGCCCTGGACATACCCTGCACTCAGGTCTCTGATTGTTTAAGAGAAGTGAAGGCCGTGCTCCAGCCAGAGTCAAGAGCTTTGGACACAGACCTCGAAGGATGCACAGTTCCAGACAGAAGATGGGAAGGGGAGGCCATTCTTGATGGAAGAGCCAACATGAGCACAAGAGAAGACTCAAGAAACAGCGGGCCTTCAGTGGAACAGTAAACAAGGTATGTGATGGAAGCAGGCATGAGGCTGCGCAGGAAGGATGGCCCACACGGTCTTCAAATGCTGGGATGTGGTGAGCCTGCACTCAATGTGCTGCACAACCAGGATCTAGCAAAGGGTTCTACTCAGCAGACTGGAGGAGACAGGGTGGGCCCAGGAGACCAGACACGACAGCAGCTTGGCACTACAGCCCGGGCATGGGTCGGCGCACGTGTGGGGTCTGACAGTAGGAACACAGGCAATAAAAAAGGTGAAGTAAGAAAAGTTAAAACAGGTCAGGAAAATGCCGTATGTGAATGTGTAGGTGGGGTGCAGGCAAGGGTCCTTAGGACAGGACTAGTACCTGCCCTCCCAGAAACCCACTGTCCAAAGTCAAGACACGGGCAGGTGGTCCCTGCTCCCTGGCGAGCACGACACTCTGCTGGCATCGCATGCTAAAATCAGGCTGGGTACTAAGCAAGGCGGCAGGAAAGGGAAAAGGTGCCGAGACAGGGCAACTGTCAAGTCAAATAGGAGAGACCTTTAGAAAATTCCTCAGGTAAAATCTTTTAACTCAATATACCTTTAATAAGAGAGCTGATACTCCTAATAATCTCACATTTCTTTAAAGAAATGAGCATACTGTATCCTTTAAGGTAAATATGATAACGAATGGAAAATAAATTTGCCAGGTAAACATGCGGCTAAAACTTTCTGGGTACTTACCAATTTTGTTACTACTTGAATGCATTGATTCTGGATTCTCAGCTATTTGTTGTTTAAGCTTTTGAAGATATTTTTCAGCCAAATATTTAAAAACTGGAATGAAAACAAAACCAGAAGCCTTGCCAGGTCAGTATAATCTATGCACAGAAAACCTGTTATTGTACATCACTTATTATAATATTTATGAAACAAATTTAAAATTAGAAGTATACAAATGAGTTGAAAAAAATTCAACTTCTAAAAATTATCTGAGTAATACCTAATTACGATGGTAATACCAATAAATACACAGTGGACACGCATTTTATTAGTAAAGAAATAAAATAACACTGTAGTCATTGGCTCTTTAAAGTATACCTGAACAGTAATTAATATTCAGCAACACTAATCTGACTCAGTCTTAAAAAGGTGCCTCTTTCTTTAGGTGATAAGTATTACTTGGGACACTGAAGCAACAATCAAGCTGCTGCTAAGTCGCTTCAGTCGTGTCCGACTCTGTGCGACCCCATAGACGGCAGCCCACCAGGCTCCCCCGTCCCTGGGATTCTCCAGGCAAGAACACTGGAGTGGGTTGCCATTTCCTTCTCTAGTGCATGAAAGTGAAAACTGAAAGTGAAGTTGCTCAGTCATGTCTGACTCTTCGCGACCCCATGGTCTGCAGCCCACCAGGCTCTGCCATCCATGGGATTTTCCAGGCAAGAGTACCGGAGTGGGGTGCCACTGCCTTCTCCAACAATCAAGCTGCAATCTAACAAAATAAGTAGCAATTCCAGAATGAGAAAAATAACCATCATCTTCCTCCAATCCCAGAAAGTAGGAAATACAAGTTAAGGGTGCCGTAACTACCTAGTGGGTGTCCACTGCTGTGTTTCAGGACAATGCAGCAACTTTAGAAGGTACGCTTGAAAAACACACATATACACTCACACACAGTCAGCTGTATTTTTAAAGATAAAAAACAGAACAAAAGCCCACTGGAATTCTGCTGTAGAGTAAGAATTATTCAAAGACATTAGTAAATAACTAAGGACTCAAACCCAGAGCAGCATCAAGCCTTTACACTACTTGATGACATGTAACAACGAGAAAAATCCTATTCGCATTATAAATAAGACTTCTAGAACTTCTCTGGTGGCACAGTGGGTAAGAATCCGCCTGCCAATTCAGGGGACACGAGTTGGATTCCTGGTTGGGAAGATTCCACATACCACAGAGCAACTAAGCCTGTGGTCAGAGCTGCTGAGCCTGCGCCCAAGAGCGCACCACGATGAGGGGAGCCTCCACAATGGCCCGTGCAACGCGGCCAGAGGGCAGCCCGCTCCTCACAGCTAGAGAAAGAGCCTGCACAGCAACAAAGGCCGGTGCAAGCAAAACTAAATAAAAACATTAAAAATACAAACATGACTGCGGATTCATTTTGATATATGGCAAAACCAATACGATATTGTAAAGTTAAAATAAAAAAAAAAAATAAAGTTAATCAGACAATCCCCCCTCCCCCCCAAAGTAGAAACATGATTTCCAAACCACACAGAGAAGAGGCATAAGAAGAAAAAACAAACGTCTTGCCATTAGTATTAAGAGGCACTTTACCTTCACTGACATTCAGGTCCTCCTTCACTGAAGTCCTGTAGAATCTCAACTTCAACTTTTTTGCCAGTGCCTCGGCTTCCTCACTACACATCAAGTTAAAAAAAAAAATGCATGTAAAGGTACTTTCTGAGCACTTGTTTTACTACATTTACTGCATACAGCCTGAGGGGGAGGGTCAGTGCCTGAGGGGGGTCAGTGCCCAAGGAGGGGGCGGGGGTCAGTGCCTAAGGCGGGAGGGTCAGTGCCCAAAGGGGGGGTCAGTGCCCGAGGTGGGGGGGTCAGTACCTGAGGCGGGGAGGTCAGTGTCTGGGGGCAGTGTCAGTGTCTGAGGAAGGATGAGTGCCCGGGGGTGGCGGGGGGCGCGTCAGTGCCCGAAGTGGGGGTCAGTGCCTGGGGGGGGGTCAGTGCCCGAGGGAGGGGGGCTCAGTGCCCAAGGTGGGGGGGTCATTACCCGAGGAGGGGGGGTCAGTGTCTGGGGGGGGGAATCAGTGTCGAGGTGGGGTGAGTGCCTGAGGGCAGGGGTCAGTACCTGGGAGGGGGTAGGTCAGTGACCGAGGGTGGGGAGTCAGTGCCCAAGGTCGGGAGTCAGTACCTGAGGCGGGGAGGTCAGTGTCTGGGGTGGGGGGTGGGGTCAGTGTCTGAGGTGGGGTGAGTGCCCGACAAGGGGAGGTCAGTGTCAAGGTGGAGTGAGTGCCTGAGCAGAGGGGAATCAGTGCCTGAGGTGGGGTCAGTGCCCGAGGGGGGTCAGTGCCTGAGGAGGATTTTCAGTTGTCATTGCTCTTGGGGGGTAAACACCAGCCATCTCACTGTAATTGTAAAAGACACTTTTCCATAAAGTCACTAATTCTAGCCTTAGAATAGTTAAATATCACTTTTCTTTATCTAATACTTTAATTTTCTCTCTTCCATTTTTAAAAACACTTGAATTTAATTACACTCCCAGAGTCTTAACTGCATTACCTATTTGACTCTCCTTGGCTACAAAACTACTTTGCTGCCTAAGCCAAAGTCAGTATGCTGAAGTGTCTCCGAGAGAGGACCCCTAATTCTAGTTTCGTTACAGCTGCTGATTCTTTAAAAGGGTTCCCAGTGACTCCTCTGCCCACACTGCCCCTCCCTGTAATCAAGCTGGCCTGTGTCGTCAATAACACAACAGTGTGTGACTCAAGAGTCCCTCATAAGCACCCTAAGAGGCACTGCGGCTTTCCTGCCTTTCCCTCTCTGGGATCACATGCCTGGGACAGAGGCTGCCGCGCCATAAGGACACTCCCAGCTCAAGAGGGGCCTCCTGCCTGGACCCAAGCAAGGGTGCCAGCCTGACAGCAGACCCCCTGCCCCAGTCCAGCCTTCCAGTGACCACAAGGCCCCAGCAGCTTCTTGACAGCAACCTCACGAAACACCCAAAATGAAGCCAGCCAGCTAAGCCACTCCCAAATTCCTGACCCACAAAAACTATGAAATAACGTTCGCTGTCTTAAACCACCAAGTTTTGGGCTAATTTGTTACACAGCATCAGATGACTAATGAACATACCAAAAAAAATAAGGTAAGGTAAGAAAGAACCAGGCAACTGTTTTCAAAGTCAGCAAAATGTTAATAATGCAATAAACTAATACTTACAGAGAGAAATTATCTGGATGCCAAATGCTGTTCACACATGTGAACATAATGGTACTGAGTACACAAAACTGTGAATTTGAACTGCTTACCTATTTAAACTCATCAACATACTTATGCTGGATACTAGAACATATAGAGTTAACACTCATACTCTGTCTAGATTTGACTTCACACAAACAGTTGGATTGAGTTGCAAGGACCTAGAACTCTAAAAGGGCCTCCAAAATGTATTCCTTTAATTTTCTTTACTTCTGATTCAGAGTGAACTTGTTTAAACTCAAACCAGTCACACAATAGCTCACAGAAAATTTTAAGTATAAACCTGTCTTTTGTAAGTCTATACAAAGAAATAAAATAGGTTTTATCTTTCTAGAATTACCACCACCCCCTCAACAATGGCCACCTTACTTCTTTATACAGGAGTCATCCAGGAGATCGATCTTGTTTTGTACGAGTGCAGTTGGTATGTCTCCAACTTCAGCCACCACTTTCTCTCTCCAACTGGAAATGGCTTCAAAAGATTCCCTGTCTGTGGTAGAAAATACAAGCACACAAGCCTGGGCTCCTGTAAGGTCACAAAATAAAAATGTTATTTACATTAATGAAACAGTCCTATGCAGGGTGCAGGCAACTTTTATGTACTCAAAATGATTTTTATGTAAGTAATGTTGAACTCATCTTTGTAGCATTGCTTATTTTTTTAACATATAAACTCTATTTTCCATTTCAAAGAACCAATTTTTACCAAGAACAGTGGTTCTCAAATTTGTACATCAAGGTGCCCTCAAAATTATACACATTCCTTGTGAAATACCACAAAATACTAATACGTTTAATGATACAATAAGAGCCAGAGAGAACAGTAAACTAGCCCTGAATAACAGGCTGTTGCCAAATTCTTCCTGTTAATCCCTGTCACTTTTTTCTTAATTTTCTTCAGTGCAGATTTAAGAAAAAGCACAATTTTCTCATTCTATTTACTTTCAAAAAAATCTGTATTATTTTATTTTAGGAGAATACCAATGATGCTGAAGAACACAACTTAAGAACCAATGCCAGACTTCCCTGGTGGCACAGTGGGTAAGAATCCGCCTGCCAATGCAGGGAACAGGGGTTCAATCCCTGGTCAGGGAAGATTCCATATGCCGAGGACCAAAAAAGCTCAAGCACTGCAGCCACTAAAGCCTGCGCGCTCGAGGGCCCCGGGGCCGGAACACTGACCCCACACGCTCCAACTCTAAAGCCTGCGCGCTCTAGGGCCCAGGGGCCGGAACTACTGACCCCACATGCTTCAACTCTAAAGCCTGCGCGCTCGAGGGCCCCGGGGCTGGTACACTGACCCCACATGCTCCAACTCTAAAGCCTGCGCGCTCTAGGGCCCAGGGGCCGGAACTACTGACCCCACATGCTCCAACTACTAAAGCCCGTGTACGAAGAGCCTGTGCTCTGCAACAAGAGAAGCCACAGCAATGAGAAGCCAGTGCCCCACCAAAGAACCAGTGCAGTGCCAAGAGTAAAATATTTATATATAATAGAGAGGAAGAAAGTTTT